>NC_062222.1:83716004-84033349 GCF_902686445.1 Sciurus carolinensis
ACCCATGGACCCTGAAATCCTCTTTTCCTTGGTCCTTGCACCTGCCAACCAACATTCAGACCAGCACCCGCTGGCAAGTTAAGAGACTGAATTTAGACTAATTCTTCCAAAGAGGCCACTGAGAGCCAGGAGCCAAGCTGATGGTTAATGCAAAGGAATAGCCATTGAGAATCTGCGGCAGAAAAGGTTAGACAAGCTTAAAGAATGATTACTGCTCATAAGGAATTAATCTTTACAGAGTTTTAGCCTGAAACTTTTGGCATTATCTGCATGCAAGAGATGGAAAAAGATGAGGTTGAAGAACATGTCTAGAGTAACTCAAAATAATTACTGCTAACCATTATTGCTAAGCAGATGCCAGACTCATTTGATATTCAGAATATACAATTAAATTCTATCATAATCCCCTTCTTAGAGATGAAGAAGCTGAAGCATAAAGCAACTAAGTATGTTTCCAAGGCTACACTGCAGGTATGAGCTGGGATTCTAACTCAAGTAAGCCACCTCCGACATGTGCCTTAACTGCCCCATACACTCTGCCTTTCCAGGGAAATCGTACCCCAGAGACCCCTTCTGAAAAGGCAAATGTATTTTGTGACAAGCTTAAACATGCATCAGTTTCCACTTACTTTTTAACATAAAACCTTTTGATCTCAGACCTAAAGATTAAGTGTTTCCTCCTACCTCTAAAAAAGCAAAAAATAGAGATGAGGATGAGGTAGATAGTATAGTTCTTCAGCTTATGTTTCTTTTTAATTTTTTTTTTTTAGTCATAGATGGACACAACATCTTTATTTATTTATTTTTAGGTGGTGCTGGAGATCGAATCCAGTGTCTCACGCGTGCCAGGCAAGTGCTCTACCACTGAGGCCACAGCCCCAGCCCCTGTTTATGATTCTTTAAATAGAGACAGTGCTGTCTGACTTCACACACATCCCAAAGATTCCCTTCTGCCCCGCATAGCAATTCACTTTTGGAATATGTCAATGGCATTTAGCAAAATTAAAGAAATCTTACTTTATGATGGCAGAGGGAAGGGTCTCGCCTAAAAGCATTTAAATCATCCTAAAAAAGTAGAAAGGTACTAAAAAGTATGAGGTCAGGTTGGGGAAGGGCACAGGGGTGTGCACTGGGAAAAAGGGAAGTCAAATGACAAAACACCAAATATTCTTGGCTGTTATGAAAAGCTACTCTGTTCATTTACCCGGAAGCCCCAAACAAAAGCAGCTACCCATTTCTCTGTTTCAGTTTCCTGAATATAACTGGATCACCAACTGGCATCCATTGTCCCAGGCTCACAGAACAATATCCACTAGCATAAATCCGTCAGTTCTGGTACACATCCAAAGAGCTAAAAAATACCACCAGACCGAAGGAGTGTCCATGCACACCTAGCTAGCACCACGATGCCCCAAGGGCCAGACCTGGGTGCGAGGGGCAGTCGGTGGCTCCCAGCACTGATGCATGTTTAAGCTTGTCACAAAAAGCATTACACAGCAGACCAATGTACTGAACAGGATGTTCTGTCTGTAGCTGTGTCTCCTAACATTTCACACATCTTCAGAGTTTCTACAGCAACACAGTGGCCCCTGGTGCCCCCACACAAACTCCAGGACACGAACAAAAAGAGAAGTGAAGGGGCCAGAACCATGGAGGGTGGGAAGCCACGCCGTGTTTCCAGATCCTCTCAGCCAGGAACATCTTCCCACCCACTTTTCTGGGCAACCCTCAGACGATGGCAGCTGCTAACTTAAGGGGAAAAAAGTGCACGGTGGAGGAGGCAAAAGGATTATTTTTAAGAAAGAGCACAATCTAACTTTTCTCTCCACCACCCACTCCACACCACCTCCTCATTCCCTTGTCTCTCCTGCCTGTTCTTCCAGTGCGCTTTTCTTCCCCAGCCTCTCCTTCCCGGTTGCTCACTGTACCACACTTTCACACACATTTCCTTCTCTGTGTCTCCAGCAGGGACAGGGGCTCTGCCGCCACACTGAGAATAGCAGCTGCGCAAGGACTTGGAGCTACTGCTGAGCTCAGAGGACATGTGGCTGGCTGGCTTCCTTCTCAAAACTCCCAGTGTGGAAAGGACCAAACACACATCCACCTTTTAGGAACTCCATCAACACAAGAATGCTGGAGAAAAACAAAAGCATCTCTGTTCCAAGCTAAATGAACCTGTTAATTATGTTATCTCCCTGATGTGCCCACATACTGCAAGTTATCTGGCTTATTTCTTCATAGAAATGTCCTTTATTATTTGGGTCCATACCTCCTGAATGAGGCTTCTGAGGCAGAGGTGCCTGGGTTCTGTCTGGAATATGAGCATTTATGAAGTGGATGATGAATCTCTGTGCTCTGTGGATCGATTTCTCCCATCACCTGTGAGTAACAAGTAATTCCACACACTCAGGAGTCATCTACCCAGACCAAAATACCACTTTGGCAATAGCTGAAATTATGAGCCACTTTCCAATGTGGAATAATTGAAAGGACCAAATTTTACTTGGCAAGAGAAGAGGGCAGGGCAGGGAAGTAGAAAAAGGAAATGTACAGTTTAAAAACAAGAAAATCAGCAGGACCTTTATCTAGAATGTGGGAAATCTTTAGATGAGTAAAAGCAATATTTACATCTTTCCTCTCCAGGAATGTATTTATTCAGTTTCTCTTCAATGAACATGTATGAAGCACATGCTATGTGCCCAGCATTGTGATAGGGGCCAAAGAGATCCATGGACAAAATAAACCTGATCCTTGCTCTCAGAGAGCTTCCAATCAAGCACCAGCTCAAAACAAAATTGTAGGCTGACCGAAGTTGCAAGCTGAACCAGGTATTATGAGGGAAGAAAACAGGAGCTGAGAAAGAATAGTGCTAGGGAACCAGCACTGGATGGAGTAGTAAGAAAAAGCCTCTCTGAAAAGGTAAAATTTTAAAATAGGAAGAAAAAGCTAATCAGGGCAAAAATCACTGACCATCCCAGGGAGATAGGCTTGTATGTGCAAAGGCCCTGAGGTAGAAAAGGTTTTAGCACCAAGGACCTACAACATCAGTGTGGCTGAATTAAAGTGAGTAAAGAGTGAATGGTCGCAATGCAGGACTGGAGAGACACTGTGGACCAGACTGCCCAAGTGAGATTGTATTCTAAGGGCACTGGGAAGTTTTCAACGGAGGAGCAGCATGATCTGGCTTATACTTCATCATGACCAATGTTGCCTCTGTGTGGAGAAAGACTCCAAAATTAAAGGCTGCTACAGTTGTCTAAGCAAGATAAAACAATTCCTTAGCAGCAAAACTTTAAAATAGTAGACAAAAATATTGCACTTGGGGGTGAAAGCAAGGAAAGTCAAAGATGACTCGCATCTAGTGACTATTTATATGTGAATTGCTTGTTTTGTTTTGCCTCAGAAAATATAAGCATCACATGAAGCACTGCTGGCACAAGTGGGAATCTTGTCTATAAGACAATACGACATCATCTCTTTCCCTCCCTCCCATATATATATATATATATATATATATATATATATACACACACACACACACACACACACACATACATACATATGTAGGTCAAACATTCTATATTCAAGAATAACAGCGATTGTATATGGTTATTCTTGAAAGACATTAATGGTATATATTAGGTAGATATTTCACTGAGTTTTGTCCTAAGAATTTTGTCATCACTTGGTGTCAGAGTTCTATGGTTTCCCCAAAATCAGGATTAAATTTCTTTCTACATCTGGGTTAAACAATTCTGACTTTTAAGTAGAACTGCACCAAGATAAACCAACTACCAATCTATCTGGTCTCCATGATAAGCAGCAGAGAAAATAATGGCAATTTCTAAGTGAACCATCACGTCAAAATGGATCAACTCAGATCAAATAACTTAAAGGCATATTACAGTATTACTTAATGGCCAACAGGAAAAAAACTAAACACAAAATGCAAACCTACAAACAATATCCTTATGATCACTGAACAATTTGTTCCTTAACAACTGTGTCTCCATAGAACTCCTTAGAAAGCTAGCATATAACACAAATCAGCAACCCTCAGGAAGAATAAAGGGCCCTACTTGTTTTACATACTGCACTCAAACTGGCCCTCAAATGCCACAAAAGGCAATGGACTCAGTAGATTTCTCATCTGTTCATTCCTAATTACCTGAGTTTGGCACTATTTCCCCATTGCCCTTCCTAAAAAGCTGGTACATTATCATTTTAGAATCCCTTGGCCCATTTGTCTAGGTGAGCATCTCCTTTTTAATATCAACAGTGATGATATACTCGTCTTCTTAAGTTGCAGAAAGACAGATGACTTACCAAAGAGGAAGAGAGAACACAAGTACACTGGGAAGAGCCCTCTTTGATATTGGCTCAAGTCTCACCAAAAACAGTAAAAAGAGACAAGCTGGAGTAATTTATTTGGAAGAGAATGTTATTTTTGTTCCTCCAAACTATTAACTATGACCTTTTTTATTTTTTATTTATTTTGGGGAGTGGTATTGAATTCAGGGGCCCTCAGTCACTGAGCCACATCCCCAGCCCTATTTTAGATTTTATTTAGAGACAGGATCTCACTGAGTTGCTTAGTGCCTTGCTTTTGCTGAGGCTGGCTTTGAACTTGAGATCCTCCTGCCTCAGCCTCCTGAGCTGCTGGGATTACAGGCATGCACCACCACACCCAGCTAACGGTGACCTTTTATATGCATTTCAAGGACTGTGCTCAAAACTGACCCCATAGTTTTAGTTGCTACATGAAGGATCCCTCCCTGAAAGACCTTGCCCTTGCATTCCAAAGTCTCCAGCCCTCTGTTCCCTTCCAAGTCTCACATTTATTCCAACACCTTTTTAGTTTAGTGGTTGATCTCCAAATTCTCCTCCAACCTTTGATCTTCAATTCACTGGCCCAACTGTATGGCTCCTCTGACACGGTACTTCTCTAACTTCCTAAGCCACCTGCTCAGTTCCAGTGGTGAGACTGTCAAACGCTCACAACACTGCACTTCACACCCTCTTTAATTTAACTCTATAAATTCACTTTTCAACACCCCTGAGCTGTTCATTCTAATTTGGCCTGTCATCACCTGCGATGACTGAACCCGATCTTTATCTGTGCCACCCATAATGCATTTTATTACAGGGTCCATATTTCTGCAACTGTAGCAAAGAGATGAAGAATGCATAGAGCTCTGCCAACACGAAAAGCTGTCACTGTGTAACTCCTGTTGGGGAATCTCCCAAAATTGGCATGTGTTTCCACTGCACATATTCATTCTCACTTCAGCCACAAGGCTACCCATGCAGCCAAATATTCCCCACATTAAAAGAATCAAAAAGCAACATAAACATGTGCCTAAACATACAGTTCACACTGTCACTGGAGTCTAGTGGTGTGCTTTGACCTCCTGCTATTCTGTTCCTAATAACATTTTTACACAATGTATGATTTTTACTACTTTCAACATTTCAAGAGCTGTGTCATCTACGTTCTTCTCTGAGTTACAGGATGTTTCTCCACTATTCCTTTTCAAATCATTGACCTAGCCAACAATCTAGTTAAATGTCACCTACAGCTCTAACATGTGTAAAGATATAAATATATATATATATATATATATATATGTATATATATATATATATATATATGCATACACTCTCAGCTTGACCTACTGTCTCAAGGCAACCTATTTCTATGCAGGTACAATAAATCCAAAAAGTTCTTTAAGATTCCAAAATCACTGTTGAAGTTAAATACCATTGGTAACACTCTGCCCTATTTCACCTGTCAAAATGTAGAATACATAACTATACTTAAAGTCTGTCAGATCTTCTCTGACCAACTCAGAATCTTCTACACGACTTGCTAGATAAACCTACCAACACAGGAAAAGCATCTTGGAAGACATCATCCTTTAGAGCAGACATATTAGCTGCAGGACTCTAGATAGGGTCTTTCCCAAGGATGGGGAGGGAGTAAGGTAGAGGGAGGGTCCAAGCCCCAGAGGGTACTCACTGAGAGGTTTCAGGATGCTGCTGCTGGATTCATCAGCGTTTTCCACATCTGATTTGTCAGAGTAGTTCTCAGAGATTCTCTCTTTTTCCTTCTTTTCTTTGTGCCCTGCCTTTCTCTTGTGACGTCTCCTTCTCCGGTAGCTCTTGGGCACATGGACCCCAATGTAGATGGTGTGGTGGCCTAAAGAAGGTACACAAACAGCAGTCATTTTAATCATATGCTCTGCTGCACACA
Source organism: Sciurus carolinensis (assembly GCF_902686445.1). Taxonomy (NCBI): domain Eukaryota; kingdom Metazoa; phylum Chordata; class Mammalia; order Rodentia; family Sciuridae; genus Sciurus; species Sciurus carolinensis. Next base: position 83,722,258 of record NC_062222.1, read on the forward strand.
AATCACACAAGCTCCGCAGGCCATTGAGTCCATGAACTCAATGTTACTATTCTATATTTAACAAACTCAAACTGGAAAAACAGAATTTCTTCCCCATTTTTAGTTGGTCACAGTGTGTGATTCAACCTGTTGAGTGGCACTAGCATTCTATGAGGGTATGCTGTAGCTCTGTTCAGATAGATGGCTTTTGTTGAAGAAAACCAAAGAATACCCAACTGGAAATCAGGAATCCTTGATTCTGGCCACACCTCTGCCACCAATTAGCTCTATGACCTTCAGCATGTTTCTTAACCACTGTGGGCCTCGACCTCAGCACTGAGATAAGGAGAGGCTTGAGCTGAGAACCCCTAAAGGCCTTTCCTGCTCTAACTTCCATGATACTGGGATCATAATGACTTGGGTGCTGGAAAAGGAACTCTTGGGACTGCAAAAATAAAGACCTAACTCCAAGTTCAAAAAGTCATCTTGCTGAGGATAAAGTTTTACAGTATAACTATTTTTTTTTTTACCCAATCAGCAGAACAGAGACTTAGAATTAGGACAAACTGAGAAAAATAAGACATACTTGGAGAGAAGATTTTAGAAATACTCAAATGTTCACACTAGGAAACAGCTAAAATGAATGTCAGCTACAGTGCCATTCTCATTTTTCTTTTTTCGTTCCCAAAAGTTTCTAAAAACTGGTTGTTGCAACGATAAAAATAAACTCAGCCCAGCAAAAAATTGCCTTGAAGAGAAGGGCATGAGGAAAAAAGATTGTGAAGTGCTTTCAGTTCTCTAGATGGAAGGAGCTGCAAAACTGACAAGTGGTATTATTTTTATAAAATCTGATAAGACAAAAAAAAAGGAACTCAAAGTTCCACATCCTTAAAAAAAAAAAAAGTTGGGAAACTTTTACTTTCACTTTATATACAGCATATCTTCTGAATGTGGGAATCATCATTTCAGGAGTGTGTACACACTTTTAACTGAAAAATATATTGGATAATCTCATCTGTGGGTTTCATCTCCCATTTCTGGAATTACTCCTTGATGGCACTTCACAATGCCATAGATGATCTCACATACTGTCATGCAATACACGCGCACGCAGCATTCCCATGTCAATTGTTATGAACTACCCTCCACAGTAACTCATCAGGCATATCTAAAAACAGTATAATTCACAAGATTGTTTCATTCAATTGACAGGATCCAAAGAATTACATGCTGTTTCAAGAAAGAGTCCAGTTAAGAAGTGGAGAACCTTAAGTGAATGGCTCAGTGTTCAAAAGAAAATAGGTGATCCCTGGAATAAGGAAGTTGCAGGCATCTTTCCATGAAAAGGAACCCCCAACTCAACACACACAGAAACACAGTAACTTGTTACTACAAAGCACAGTGAAATTCTCCCCACAGAATGTGGGCCAGTGAGAAATGTATCATGTCTAACCATTTGTAAGCAAATTGTTCTCATGGGAAAGCTATATTATACTAGGAAGTAGGAAATGTCTCAGAAACAATGTGAATTAAAAAACAGTGTCAATTGTTTCCTGCGCTCCAGTTACTGAGGGAGTCCTGCAGCTTTATCTCAAGTCTCAACAATACAAGTAATCAAAGCCAACCATTTGTTCAGTAAATCAAACACTGAAAGTTTGGCTGCCTTCGCTCAGGAACTAGGAAAACACACACAGACACACACAAATTAAGAGGTAGGGAATATTTCTAAAAATTTCTCATTAAATATTTTCTATGCCTTATTAAATAATGGCAATGCAGCAAAAAAAAATGGTAATTAAGTTACATTAGTCATGTTGACATTATACCTAAACATGTAACATATTTATCCAAATTCCTGCAGTACATTTGATTGAGTCATTTACAAGACAGTTTACAAGGGTTGACAGGATTTTAAGGTAAGAATTCCAACTATGAAGCATTGTTGTCAACCTAACAAAAGAGTTACGGTGATTCAGAGTGAGCCTTCAAACTCCTTAGTTCTTGCGGTTCAGTTCACTTTGTGATCACAGCACCCTCCTCCCTGTGGCAGATTCACCTTGTTCCCATCTCCTCCAGCTCCTCCTCCCACACTTTCCCTGAGAATATTAATTAATCTGTTTATATCTCAGCAGATGTGATGCTGTACTCCAGAGAGCTACGGCACTATGGCACCCAAGTACCTGATTAAATGGAGTTCCTTTCAAGATATCCCAAGTTTCAGGCACTTTTTAATCAGTTTTATTGAGGTATAATTTGCAAACCATAAAATTCTCTCATCTTAAGACTATAACTCAATGATTTTAGTATATTTACGGAATTGTGCAACCAGCACCATAATCCAATTTTAGAACCTTTCTACCAGTCCATGCTCATTGGCAGCTGTTCTGTTTCCACTCCTATCCCATACAACCCCTCTTAGGCATTTTTTATGATGGCCTCTGTGAAGTCAGAATCCCCTAACTCACATGGATATAAACTTTTGGTGGGGATCCTCACAGCAGGGTAAAATCAAATATTCCCTGTGAAGAGGATATCAGCCATCTAGGAATTGCCAGAGAAAATCATGGTGCTGACCTAAGATTCAAAACACAGAGCATCCTCCTTCTCCTCCTGCATATCATGGAACTAAAATTTCCTCTTCAATCTCGCATTCAAGTATAGGAGAAGGAATATAGTTCTGGGGTTAAGAAGATCTTTAGATCAGTATGGCAGTTTCTCAAAAGATTAGGAATGGAACAACCATACAACCTAGCTAAACCACACCTTGGTCTTTATCCTTAAGAATTAAAGTCAGCATACTATATTGATATATGCACACCCAAGCTTATAGTCGCACAATTCACAATAGCCAAACTGTGGAACCAGTCTAGGTGTCCATTAATGAATGGATGGATAAAGAATACATGGAGTTTTATTCAGCATGTTCTTTTTCAAGAAAAAGAACAAAAGTATGCAATTTGCAGGGAAATGGATGTAACTTCAGAGCATTATGTTAAGTGAAATAAACCAGACTCAAAAAGTCAAGGGTCATGTATTTTCCCTCGTATGTGAAAACCAGAGAGGAAAAAGGGGAAAGGAAGCAAGGGAATCTCATGAAAATATAAGAGAGACCAGTAAAGTAGAGAAAGGGACCAGGGGAAAGAGAGGAGGGAAAGGAAAGGGGAGGTCCTAAGAAATGAAATTGACCAAATTATGTTACATGCGTATATGAACATGTACCAATGAATCTCACTATTGTGTACACTATAATGCACCAATAAAAAATAATTTTTAAAAAAGATCTTTAGGAGCTCAGGACAGTGAGTACCTTTAGATCCACGGATTACTTCTTAACTGCTCTCCACTTCCACGTCTTTGCCCATAAGAGGAGAGCAAGACAGCCTTGCTTTGGTGGGTGGGGTAAGGTAGGCATACTTTCTCAAAGTGATGACCAAATATTTAGTAAGCCGTATGTGCCAAATAACAAAAATACCCAAAGTGAAATGAGCAGAGATGGAAGCATTCTTACTGCCCCCACAGACTATCTGTCTTCTAATCAACAGGAACAGCATTACTGCTGAATATATACTCATGTTGGTGAGAATCTCATAGGTGGATCTCAGTATTTATTTTCATTAAAATAACTTTATCTGTCTCCGAGAAACGTCATGAAGATTAATGGCTATTTTTAAATTATAACTCACAAAATGACTGCAAGCTCTTAAGGGAACCGCAAAGGTTGATGATGTAGTATTGTTTTACATGTAAAAAGGAAAAGGAGCAACTTGACAGACAAGTTTTCCAACCCCACAAGAGTCTGTAAAATAGTAAGATGCTCAAAGAATCAGGGATAGTTTCCCTGTCTCTTGTAAGGAAATTTTTAAGCTTAAAAAAATCTCTGCCAGAAACTTCAGAAAAACCTGCCAAAGATCATGAAAAAATAAAGAGGAAAACTTTTTTAAAACTGCTATAACTCATAAGGAAGAGATGATTGTTTAACATGTTATTAAAATTATGGTTTCACTCTTGCTACTCAAAACTAGAAAGTAAAACCAGTGGAACCAACATCATGCAGGTGTGCAGGCAAAGGGCATTCCAGCCTGGATTTGGCAGGAGACCCAGCATCCTGCATTCAAATAAATGCCCTACATGCCTTTCTCTAACAGATGGTGTGAGTTCCCAACAAGCTCTCAATGTCTCGGGAGTCTCACAATCCACACCACAGTCAGTACTGCAGGGAAGAAAACAAGGCTTTCCTGGTTATCTCTGACTGTCAGAAATAATCACTACATGATTCCTGCTTCTTCCCACCTTCACCCGCTCTACCCTAGATACAAGTAGGAAGTACCATAAAGCCATCACATCCAATTCTTCTGATTCCTGAGATATGTCTAATCTGAGTATATACTTTCAATTGTTGCTACAATGATTTCTGGCAAACCGAAAACTCTTAACACTTAGTGACCCTGTAAGCCATCCTAGCTAAGGTGATTTTCTCAAATACCCACTTTGCTACCAAGGGATGATTTAGAACCTGGAAGAATTGAACCCCTCAATGCAAAAAATTAAAAATTTCATGGCCAACTTAAAAATTCTATAGATAACTTGGTGACTGACAACATAGGTCTCTGTATGCAGGATGGATCCATGAGCTCCTTCCTGGGAAACATGTTGCTGTGTTCACTGTACATACAGATAACAGCTTGTGAGCATGCCAGGAACTGCTTCGTGCTCTGTATCTCTCACCTCATGCCATCATGCTCTCATCTCCCTTGTACAGCTGCAGAAATCAAGATTTGGGGAAAATCAAGGTTGTTGCCACCAGCTAACCAAGTGTCCACTCCATAAAATCCCACAGGAGAAAATTGTCAGGTGTCAATAACAAGAAGTTGTGTACCTCATCACTGTTTTGACAGGTTTTTTTGGTAATACATTTTATATTTATACTATAAAATCTTATAACTATTTATGTTTCCTTCCTCATGTATACTTCTAGAAAGGAAAGAGACAAGTATCAGGCTAACTTCAGTCATATAATTTTATGACATGCATTTTATACACTAATCACACTTCCAATTATTCAACTGTTATTTGCACTTCCCCCTAGACCTTTTTGAAAACAAGACAGCACACAAAATTTTTTTAACTTGAAATTTCAGTATATGTTCTAGCTAAAGGATCACAAAAGACAAGTAAAATGTCTTCCCAGAAATCTACCTTTCCCTATCTCCAACCATCCTCATCCTCTCCCCACAAGCCTCCCAAGTACATCTCTAATTAAACACTGAGGCATGTTGCAAATATGGTCTTTATCTACATTATTGTTCCTTCTATAATCAACTGAATTTCTTTTCTCTCCAGTTCAAAACAAAGATTCCTCCAGATGTGGCACTTCACATCATTCTCTCAGGACTAATCTGTAACATTCCCAAAATATAAAGTAAACACTACCTTACCTGGCTCATCTAACATGGCCTGGATCTATGCCATAATGCCTGAAACATGCTGTAGACATTGCCAAAAGGAAGAGAGGGGAAACCAGAACTACAGAGAGATTTGTTATTATTTTTAATTATTGAAACAAAAATGTAAGAGTTAGTAGAGATCCTAGAAGACAGAACATGAAAAGATGCTGCAAAGACTCTACTACTTGTATCAGAAAGGTCAGTTAGAAGTGCATGCATATGTAAACCTAGAATCATGACATCAAGTCCAGACACCATGGAGACTGTGTGTTTGGCACTTTATATAATAAAAAATAGACCAGTATGTATAATTCTAAATATTTAATAAAGAAATATAAATAATTTGTTAGTTTATTATTCCCAAACCCATAAAAGTGCCCATAGGCAGCTATGATAAGATATAATCAAAGTAGCATCGCTAATTTTATGGGGCATAAATACCAGCTCATGAAAAGAAAACTGCCTTCAGAAGGCATGGTGTAATTTTGCAGTTAACAGGGGGTAAGTCAGTCCATTATGAAATTGTGCATGAGGGTCCTTACTTTAAAAACATACTATTTCTCAGGACAAAGGACGGCTTCTATTTTTATATTTTGGATAGGGGCCACTTTCTACATAGAAAAAATAATGCATATGTTTATTGATAGATAATTATATATTATATATGTGATTTATTTATAGATAATTTCAAATACTGATGAGTAATTTATTTTAATATCAACTACACTTAGGATCAGGCATGCAAGCAAACAAAAAATAAAAGTCAACTTTAAAAACAAACTTTTCTTCCCACTGAACTGCATGGGAATTTTGTACACTGAACACCTCTCAGAAATCCTCAAGGCACCTGAGGTTCCCCAAGCAAGACTGATAAGAAATCTCAACTTGTTACCTGGTATTTACTGAGCAAAGCACTTTTAATGTGTAATATTTGATAATGCTGATGACAATCTCTAAGTAAGGACAAATAGCTACAGAGAAAACTTTTAAAGGGGAGGACAGCTTGGGGTGGTTAGACTTCTGTCATTTAGCTCAGAAAACTTGTGTATCTACTTTCCAAGTGCTTAATTTAGGAAAAGAGCTCTACTTATAGTCTTTGGGTAAAGGTAAGGACCCCAAGACCACACACTAAAACTGTCATGGTTTCCATGCCATGGGTTTCCATGGCAGTTTCCATTATTAATGGAATAATAATGATAATAGAGGTAAAAATTGGCTGGCACCATAAGAAGTCTGAATTAGTGAGTGTTTTTTAAAGAACAATTCCATTATGTATGGTGAACATAAATTATCTGAAAATAAGTTACCAAAAAACAAGAATTCCCCTTCAAAGTTACTTTGGGAACCTGTTTTAATGACTAAACAATTGAAAAGGAGCTTGCCCTATAAAAACTGAAGTTCCTGAAGTCTTTATAATCTAAATAGTTGATTCTCCAAGTAATTTTAATTTTGCTCTAGAAAAATCTTTTATATCTCTATCTATAAATATAAAAATATATCTACCAGGGCACAGTGACCCACACCTGTAATCCCGGCGGCTCAGGACGCTGAGGCAGGAGGATCATGAGTTCAAAGCCAGACTCAGCAAAGGCAAGGCACTAAGCAACTCAGTGAGAACCTGTCTCTAAATAAAATACAAAAAAATAGGGCTGGGGATGTGGTTCAGTGGTTAAGCACCTCTGCGTTCGATCCCTAGTACTCCCCCCAAAATGTATATATATGTACCTACATACTTATATCTGTATAGAGATCTAGATATAATTTTCATAACCAATCTGAATGAAAAGTACTTCCCTCCGTGCCTGGTACACAAAGGTGCTCCACAAAGGTTGACCCAACTCTCCCTTCCCTTTGCAAAGGGAAAGTCAAAGAGCACTATTTTTCCTTTTTTCCACCCACCTCAATCCCTGACGATAACTTATGGACTTCCTCTGTTCTCCAGAACCTTCACCCTGAGCAGGTGAATAACCTGTCCCTTAATTGGCTGTTTTAGCCATTGTACAGAGTTAAACCATTGAATAGAAGTAACACCTTCCATAATCTCAATCTCCCCTCACCCCGCCCAGAAGCAAGTGCCTGGCAAACTCTGGGTAGAGTTTCTCACTCACAGTGAGTACCAACCCCCAAGAACAAGGTTTGTTGGTCCTTTAACTTGACTGATGGGAACAGAGTAGGGCCAAAAGACCTGGGAAGGACAGGATTAGGCAGGGAAGCAAAAAGAGGGGACAGGACCCATCCAACAAGAAGAAGGAAGCCTCTACTCACACTCACTCCCCGGAGTCCCAAAAGAGCAGCTGAATTTTAATGTGCAGTACATATGCAATCCGACAAAATCTACCTGTGAGCCAAACACAGAGAACTGACAGTTTCCATTTATTTTTCTTGTGGTCACCATTTGCACAAATAAATGGGAAGCAGAGTTGGAAGACACAAAATAATGGTTAATCCAATGGATTAACTGATAACTGGATTTGCAATTGCAGGCAGCGAGTCCACTTAGACACACAAATGCACACATTCATACTCACATTCCACACACATTGTCCATTTCTGACCCTATTATGGCTTCTCTTTTTGCAGTGGCCTAAACCTTGGCTGGGCAATAGGAAGAGTAGTCTTTAGTTCCTATAGACAGATAATCCACAATATAGTTAATGCACTGATGGCTAATCATGTATAAACTACCTAATGTTAGTTCACATGATTCCCTCTCCTCACATTCTATATAGAGGTAAATGAGATGCACATAATGCTACAGGGCTGTAGCAATCACCAAAAACTAGGGGAAATGTTGAGAGAGACATGTTAACCTTGTTAAGACCAATCCCAGGATCTTCACGACTATAGTTTTCTACATGTATCCAGAAAAGAGGAAGACTACATTCACTGGCACAGCAATACATAATCATACTTTTAGAGTTGAAATGATCAACTCTCTTCATTTTCACCCTCTTTATTTTCCAGCGGACAACTAAAGCCATATAACTAGTTAATGACATACAGAGACAAAGACTGCTTTTGGTGCTCCTAAAAGCATCACCCCTCCTTCCCAATCTCCCAAGGTATCAGTTCTATACCCACCCCTCACAACCTCCATTGTCTTCAAAAGCTGTCAAATAATAATAATAACAATAACAACAATAGTAAGTTTCCTTCAAGGTAGTAATTACCTAGTAGGAAAAAAAAGCTCAGTGAGTCTCTGGAAATGTTTGTGTCTTACAATCACATGATGACAAGTTTGAATCCATATGAAGATGATCTGATGGAGACATCTGTCCTCCCACTTATTACCTGGGGTCATTCAAATGATGAAGTCAATTAGACTGCGTGGTCATTCTCGCACCTTTCCCAAAGTCCTTCCAACACCTTTTATTCTTCTCCTTTCAGTTCCTTCCACTTCCTAATCTTTCAGTTGCTTCTTCTAGTTCTCATTCATGTCCATGACTAAATTCCTTTCCCTCCACAGAGGGTACAGACCTCAAGTATACTCTTTGGGAATGAAGAGGCACAACGCTAGGAAAGCCCTTGTCCCAGTTACTACAACTACTACCAGTGTTACCTGGATCAAATCCCTTTAGCTTCTCCAGGCTCATCTATCCATCTGTAAGGGAGAACACTGAACTAGATTTTCTCTAAGATCCTTTCTAGTTCTAAAAATTCTGTAACAAGTCAAACATTTAACTGGTCAGGTGTAATGAAGCACATTAAAAAGTTTCCTACATCACCTCAAAGTCCCTTTCAACTTGTCATAATGGTAATTTTTCTCTTGGGCCCTCCTCAACTCACTCTAATTTGACTCCCATCTAACCATGCCACCCACATTGCTAAGAAAGACCACCAGTCTCACCTTCCTTCTGCCTAATCCAAGGGCTCCTGTTTGATACTTATCTTACGTGACTTCCCAGCAGCTTTCAGCATTGTTGGTCCCTGGACCCTTTTTGAAAGTTCTCTTCCTTTGGCCTCAGATACTTCACCCTCTTCCCAGTTTTCCAGCTACTTCCTTGTCTGCTCTTTAGTCCCTAAATGTTGGCACTTGTGGTCTAGTCCTCTTTTCTTTCTACTTTCTCATCCTGGATAATGTCACCCACTCCCATGACTATAAATGTAGCTATGTGCCTAGGATTCTCAGATTTCCATCTCTATCCCTGACCTGTCTTCTCAGCTCTAGCCTATATAGCCAATTTCCAACTCCACTGTTTTATTCAGATATCATGAGTATCTCAGACATATTTAAAAGGCTGAACTCCTATCATCTCCACCACTCTTTCTCCAGTGTTCCTCTCACAAAATGTTGCAAGATCTTCCAAACTTCTCACAACATAAATCCAGAAAAAGCCACTCCATCCATTGTCCATCCACCCATCTGTAAATCCAGGGTATTCAGCCCATTTTTCTCCATCTCTTTCATCTCTACTCTTGTCCAACACACAATCATCTCAGTTGAATCTTGGCAACGGTCACCTCACTTTTAACACTGCCTCCTGGGATATCCTCTCCATCCAGAAATCAAAGAAATCTTTCCTAAGAATACAAATTTTGTCTTATTATTTCCCTGCTTTAAAACACTGTAAGCAATGGCTTTCCAGTTGTGCTCAATAAAATCCTAAATCTTTAGCATGATTAAAAGCCACAACTCATCTGGGTCATACTCACTCCAGGCCACTCTCTCCCTATTCATGTCATTCAGCCACATTAACCTTTCTGTGTCTCCAATGGGCCTATCTCCTTCTCAACTCTGGGTCTTCACACGTGTGCAAAGAATGCATCCCTCAGGTCGAGGATATAGCTCAGTTGGTAGAGAGCTTGGCACAAGGTCCTGGGTTCAATCCCCAGCACCACAAAAAAAAAAAAAAAATGTATCCCTCATTCTTCATCTAATTCCTGCTCATTCTTTAGATCTCGATTTAATACTACTCTAAGAAAGATACATTTCCTGGTCTCTCATGTAAATTCACCCACATACATGATACAATCTCCAAGTTATCATATCAACTAACTTTGTATCCTTATATAATGACTGGTTTGTTTGGCTAAACATTAATTGTGGCCCTAATTGGAATATGTCTTTTACATTCAAGGATACATGCCAGCCTGGAAAAACAACATATTAAAACTTATTCATGCAACTCTTTTTTTTTTTTTGCCATTTTGATAAACTTAAAAAAAAAACCAAAGTATTATCATTCAGTTAGATTAAGTTTATAGAAGTTAGTAAAAGTGATCAACTACTTTGTTGATTACCAGCTATCAGTACTTCAACTTTAGTCTGAAAATGTTTTGGAGTCACAGCAACCACTGGTGAGATGTGCATGAATTATATCCAAGACAGATAATATCCAAAATTCATAGGGTTCATCCTAGAGAATTAAATGTCTTTTCTTATATTTGTAGCAAAACTAGGAGATAGGGGTGCAAATGCTATTTCTCTGCAAGCACATGTACACACACACAAAACAGGTTCAGAAGTTAATTCATCAAAGGCTTATTGCAAATATCAAAATGTTTTTTCAGGTATCATCCACGAATTTGTAGAACATCTCTAGTAGGAATATAACGAAATAGGCTATTAACTATACCTTGCACGAAGTAACCATAACCAGAGGAGGAGGATTTGTCTCATGTCACCCAGAAAGACAATGGCAGAGTCAGGAATAGAAATAGGTCCTGAGACTCTTGGTACACCATCATGTTCTCTAAGTCAAAGCACAGCCTGAATAAAAGCAAGCAAAACCTGAACAATCAGATACTGATCTAATTTGCCAAATACATGTATCCATTGGATTCAATTACGAGCTTTCATTCTACATCAAAGACATTTTCTTTATTTTGCAGTAAAGATAGAATTTCTTGTTGAAAATTTAATAATCAACTGGGGGTTTGGGTGATGACTTAACCAATCTATAAATATATAATTCTTGCCCTCTAACACTGATTTACTGGCCAATATCATTAAATCCAAGATCTATTTTTATTTTCAGAAGTTTTAGCCTGGTAAATGTTATTGAGCATCCCACTATGAAAATATTCAGTAAAATAATATCTCATGAAGTTTAAGCAAAGTCTGTTCTCCTTTCAAAATCAAAAGAAAGGTGAGCACATTGGATAAGGCACTTAGAAAAGCTGCCTTCTAATTCTAACTCTATGGAAAGGTAAGAACAATTAACCTGATTTAAAAGCTTTTTCAGCTATTCAGAGAAAGGAATTATTTAAGTCACCTATACTGCTGATTCAATGGATGTCACTCACCACCCTCACTACCTTCACCTTTCATCCCACCTGGCAATCAGCAGCTTCAGGGATACAATGTTCAGAACCTCCCGTGAACCCCTGGCACAGCAGGCTCTCACCTCAAACCTCACTATCAGCCAAAAAAGTAAGATAAATCAAAAATAAAATAAAACCTCACCCCAGCAAGCTCACTACAGCAAAGAGAGGCCTTCAGCTGATCTTTATTCTCTTCTAATTCTGCTCACCCCTCATCAGGTCCAATTTTCAATTCCCTCAATGATTCTGAATTTTGTGATGATAGAAATGGGGAGATATTTAGCTCAGGCTAGAATATATAGAATTATTTCTATACTGTTGCATAATCTCATTTAATTGGCACTTAAATTACATAATACCCAGTAGGGAGCAGAATTATTCTAGTCTATGCTGCAGAGGGGGTAAAATGTGAATGTTTATAGACATACACATGTATTAGACTCCTCTATCCTTACTGATAGAACAGCACTACACACTTGAATCTGTTTTGCAGAAGAAACAATACTGCAGTCTTCATTAGACAGTGGGCCAGCATTTGCATTTTACCCTGCACACAATTATATCTTAATAGGCCTCTTCTAGGGAAAGGAGACAATTTACCAAATTAAGGGCAATGGATATATCACAGCAACTGAACCACGAAAATTATATCTTATACCCAAGCTTACAGAAAATCAGACTGTGTTTGAAGAGAAATAGACAACATTTCTTGGGAAATTTCACTTGACTGTTCTGGCCTGACCTTTCCAATACAGGAAGCAGTAGGTAAGCATGATTAGGAAGGTACAGGGTAGCTATTAGGAGAAATAAATTAAGCAAGCTGGAAGGAAGGAAGGAAAGAAGGAAGAAAAGATTGATTTAGAACAATCAGAATTTTTAGAATAGTAATACTCAATGAAAATCATGAACAAATCTGTCTCAGAAAGAAAAAGAATGAAGAATGGTATAGTATAAAGTATTTTTATTCCTAACACCAAGTACAGAAGCAACACTGGTTTTGGTAATTATCAAGGGTCCTATGGCGAGTGGCATGTTCCACTATTCCCATTTTACAAAGAGATAGACCCAAAATCCAAGCTATAACTTCCTTCCTTCATTTATGCAATGATTCACCCAGAGTAAAGCTTTAAACTTTTATTCTCAAACCAAAGCTTAGCCACTTTGCTTCAACAACACATGAATAAAACAAATGGTAGACACTTCCAAAAGTAAATATAAAACAATATGTCTCACTAGTCTGACCAGATAAGAAGCTTCTAAAAAGAAACTCAACCTACAGAAAAATTGTTGCAAATGCATCATTTCAGAATTTCTGGATCCTTGCAAAACACAATCCAAGTACCAAGTTCAATTTGTTATGGCTTATTGCCATAAAAGAATGTTGACACTTAGGACAGGAAGTGGTTTCAAGAGGGCTTTAGCCCCCACTCTATTAACAGAAAATTCTCTACAATTAGAAAACTCTGGGAAGTGATGATGTCTGGTTCCAGTTTCAAAAAACCCATGGAACTGTCATCAGATTTCCTTAAAGGGAAAGAAATCTATATATACATATTTAACTTCACTGACGCAGCAGAAGGTGTCAGGCAGCCACAGAGCTAAGTGCTGCAGCCTTAAGGACCTCTGGCGAGCATTCAGCTTAGGCCACAGGAGAAAAAAAGCAGGGAGCTGGGAAAGGTCTGTAAGGGCTCAACCTGCCCTGGGAAAACCAAGTTACCACACAAGTACCAACCTTTAAACACCCCACTGTGTTTCTTTAAAGTTTTCCAGTGTGTGGATGCATTGTTTCTTAAAGAAGGCTTTTCCTTCTGCAGTATTTGCCCAAGTGTTTCCTCTGTACACACTGTTTCTGAGCAATTAGAGTGAACAGCCGAGAAGAGGTCAGCAAAATGCAACCGGACACTTATATCCACAGCTCAGAATAGCCCCAGCCCCAACTTGGCCCCTCCCTTCCCATCCGTTAGGTTTTCATTCACTTCTAGGCAATTGCATTTTGGACCATTGTAATTATAAACAAATGACTACCAAGGTCCCATTTTTCCTTTAGAATACCAGGTCCTCCAATACACAAGAGTAGACAATCCTAAAACGCTGTAACAAAAAAAATAGGTTTAAATCATTATGATTTCCTATCTGTAAAATGTTGACCTCCATAAAGACAAAAGCCACCATTTCATCTTCTCTCTCTTCAAAAGCTAGAGCAAAACAATGAAAGAGAGTTTGGGGGATTTCTTTTTCTTATCAATATAACTATATAAGCTAATGATAATGATCTTTGCAAAATCAAACAGAAGTAATAACCAAGGATAAAATAGAGACTATATCATCCCATTTGATAAAAGTACTAAGAGAACTAAGTTTATAACTAAAAACTTAAAGATATGAGAGGATTATATAAATTCTACATATGCTTTATTTAGCTTATTCATTCTTTTAACAGATATTTAGTATCTACTCTGTCCCAAACCCTGTCCTACTTTTTTTCTTTTAATTCCCCAAAAAAAACAGTCTGTAAACTCCACACATCCTCTCTTAGTGACCCTCAGTAGACAGGGGAATTTGTAGCATTATTCTTCCATGTGGACAGGTGGGAGCATACTTCCTGTTGGACTCAGTTTGGAAGGGAAACCATCATAAGATAGCATAACAGCTTTAAGAGAGCGCTGATCAGGCTTCAGGAGTGGAGACACATTTCAGCCCATATTGTCTTGCTGTGCTTTATGTTTCCTGAGTTGCTGTTTGGAGTTGATTTAAGAGGCCCCTCCTCATGGAGTCAGAGCTGCCAAGGCCCGTGGGGAGTTACCTAGCCTTACAGAGCCAAGGCCTTATCTCAAAGGATAAGGTGGAGTTTGCTCTTTTCCCCTATTGCGAAATTTGAGAATATTAAGTAATCTGTTTATATCACACAGATCCAAAATCCAAGCTGACTTTTTAAAGAATAAAACATCCATAGGATTTCCTCCTGTTTGGATACAGCTACCTGGGACTCTTGCTTCCTGGGATTCTTGCTTCCTATCTCAATCTTGGCTCACCCAACAAAATCTGGCAATTTCCCCTTCTGTGTTTGAAATGAGTGGCTGTCCTTCATGGTCAACATTTCTTGGACATTCCAGTAATGTCAATTTGTCATCTATGCACCAGTTCTCTAGAAGTGCCTGAACAGAAGTGGTAGCTTTGGTACAGAAACAAATATTAATACCTGAAATGCCAAAATGTTAAATAAGTTAATACACAGTAACCATCCCCTATCCAGAATGTTTGCTTTGCAAAATTATACATAAGGTAACCAATAAAAGAACAGACAAAAAAGGCTTCAATTTATTTTAAGGATTAAAACTGGCACTTGGTTTCCTTTTTAGAGAGTGTACCTCTAAACTATTAACATGAGGGGAATTATATGAAAACAAGGCTTAGGTCTTTAAATATATACCACATAGATAAATTCATTATTTAAACAAAAGATGACTCCTCTTCTGACTCACTCTATTCTTACTGAATTTTGCAAATGATGGTTTTCTATTGAGTTTTGAGAATGTGGATTAAGTGTCATGCCACCCACTGAGAACAGAGGTGAACAAGGTGAACTGAAGGCGTGGTTTGAAGTCTCAGTCCCTTCTCAGAACTGCAGAGTTAAGGCACTAGGAGAGAGCACTGGCTCTTGCTTTCAGGTTGAACTGATGCTAAGACATATTTTTAATGCATGAACATCAAAAGTAAGAGTTATTGGGCCTTCATCACATGAATAATCACTTAATGGAAATACATCTTATTTTTGCAGATTACTGTAAAAAACGAAATTTTAAGTTTACTTTTTCCAAGTGTGCTATAATATACTTTAGCTATTTTTATCCTAGAAGCAAGGGAAATAACTACTTGGATAAAATAACTACTTGTAATTGACAATATACACCTCCTTGTCTTTTGAATTTCTGATCCTTAAACTGGAGCATTCACTTCTGCCATAAATGTACCAGAAACTAAGATCTTCAGAACTCACATGACATTTTGCTTTCTTTCAAATACAACTTCTTTACACACTAAAAAATATGAGATAGACTCATCAGAAAAACACCTCCTCTTACAGATGATTCTTCATCAAAGGTCTAGACAACCAAGTCATCTGTTTCTTAGCACTCAACCACTGGAACCACAGGTGTGCCATCAAAACTATTCCTTATTTCAACTTCACCGAGAGTCATTATGAAACATAAGTCCTTCCACCTCCATTAGATGAAGACAGGTGAGAAAAGGGAGGGTCAAATAGAAATTAACAATTTCCAACCTTAGTTTCAAGATTTCTACTGTTTGGAGTACCTCCACTACTGAAGTTCTGTACCAAACACTGTAACCACAAGCAACCACCATCTGACATGGCCTCAAGACT
Organism: Sciurus carolinensis; assembly: GCF_902686445.1. Taxonomy (NCBI): domain Eukaryota; kingdom Metazoa; phylum Chordata; class Mammalia; order Rodentia; family Sciuridae; genus Sciurus; species Sciurus carolinensis. The sequence goes on from NC_062222.1 coordinate 83,738,329, forward strand.
CATCAACAGGCAACTAAGCATGCCTTGAAAGAAATGTAATCAGCCTCAGGCACCAATCAATGAAAGATACCTTTAATATAGGTAGACCGTATGAGAATGAGAAAATGCACATAATCCATGTGGCAAGTTAAACCCCACAAAGCCAACACATTTCTTGAATTTTATGTGCATCTCTATCTTCTTTGGTTGTCTTTGTTTCTCCCCAATTTTGTGTTTGAAAGTCAAGGGAAATAATTCAGGAAATAAACTTCTTCGTCAAAGCTTTAAGAAACTGCACACACTATTCTACTGCAGTAGTGTGCTGGCAATTCTACAACCTCATAAACTCAAGATTTACATCTCCTGTGAATTCAGTTAGGACTTTTTTCTCAAAGAAAAATACATACCCAGTACCTCTCATTCCTAAGTTGTTTCCACTTTAATTGTCCCAACACTACAGGATAGTCACTTGAACTTATATTATTTCTTACATCTATATGCTGTACCTGTTTTATCTCCTCTTTGACAGTGACAGACTCACTACAATGAAGATTTAACATGGTTACACAACTCTTAAGACAAAAGTTCTGCTATTTTGCCTTCACCGGCTTGACATTTTCCCACAGCCGTGTTGTAAAAATGCAAGGAACCCATAAAACAATATGAGAGAAAATACTGTAGTTTCCGTTTTCCTAAGAAACTTAGACATCAAATTCTTATTGGTCAGTCTCAAGAGCATAAATGTGGGAAGTAGGGGGAGGGCACCAAGAAACATGAGAAACAGCCTGAAAGCTGCACACTATTCAGGTTGTCCCAGGTGGCAAGAAGCATCACTTGCCCTGAACCTGGTGTTCTGCCTACTTGAGGAATCACTCCAGAACACACAAGACCCACCCTCTTTTCCCATCCCACCACCCTCTGCTCCAAGATTTTTAGAGGCACTTAAATGCTTATGAAAATGACAGCAGTCAGAGTAAAGTCTCCAAAACACATGTGAACTGTCTCTCAGGGGGTTTTAACAGGTAGAATTGATCACAGGGCTCATCTGCAAGTTTTATTTAACTTTGAGTATACTCTGATTATTTTATAGAATGTCATTATAAATATCAATAACAACTTGTAAATCTGTGATACCTTCACATAAGTAATTTAGTAACTATTAAGGAAGCCCTGCCTTCTCACTATCAAATATGCAGCATTATTTCACAGTACTGATATGTGAAGGGACAAGAGAAGGAGATGCATACTCTAAGCATCACAGCACCAGCTACAAATACCTCTTCTTTGGTTAACTGACACTGGGGAACATTAGTGAAAGAGGTCCTGGAGGCTTAATTTTAAGTCAAACATGCCTGTCCATCTTTTCTTAACTAAGACTCATCCATTGTTACCACTCTTAATATCCTTAGCTTAGACCCATTTTTCCTATAACAATGGTATCCACCTTTTTCTGCAACATCTGTTTCTCTCCCCTGCAAGCTACAGAAAAGAATATTAGAAGGTGCTGCCAAATACATGTATAGAAATCTAGCAGCTCCCTGGAATCAGTCATTGGAAAGTGGTTAATTTATCTGGTAAAATATTTAGTTTCAATGGAGAGGCAGAGGCAACAGTGGTATCTGCTTTAAAATAAGACTTAAAAAAACACCGACAAGGTAAGACCACACTCATTTAGATTCTGAGGAACCAATGAAGTTCTTAAAATTACTTTCTGTGTTGAAGCAAAATGTGAAGATTAAGGAAACTCCATAGACAAGGTTTGGATTTAACTTTAAAAATGTAAGATATATGAAATGTGCAAATGCTACAGAGACATATGTATAATTATGACTATGTACTTTCCCAGACCCCAAAAGCTCACCTTCTACTTCTTCTTCATCACATACATGCTTAAGGAAGGAAGCCCCTCTGTCCAGGACAGCTTCATCCTCCATCCTATAGTAATAAAAAAGAAAAAAAGAATGCTCAGACTTCTCCTGGAGTGAGCCACTTGAAGCAGCCCAGCTCCTGGGCAGGTTAACCTGCAAGCTGTTGTTCATGTTAACAGGGCAGAGTCACTCTTCCTTTGGTGGCTGCCACTCCTTCACGCAGCTCCTCTCATCTGGTGCTTGAGAATATGCCGGTCCCACATAGCTTCAGCTCTAACCTTGAGAGGGCACCCACATGGACAGGTAAAAGAAAATAATCTCAATCCTGGAGGCTGGATGTTGGGGTGCTCTCCCCCTGGGATTTGCAAAAAGCAAGAAAAAAGAAAAAAGATGAAAGCCAAAAAAAAAAAAAAAAATACCAAGAGAGGAAGTTTGGTGTGTCTGGAGTGCTCGTGATGATCGTTTGTGGAAATCCAGTTTCAGTGCTTAGCTCTTTAAACACCCACTGCACAAAATGTATACCCTCACACACACACATGCACACCCACCCACACGCAGAGAGCGACAGGGAGTTAGGCTAATGCACAGTGGGAGCCTAGCTTCCAGCCAGCCTCTTAATACCAGCACAGCCCAGTATTCTCTGTTGAGTGGCAAGCTTTGAGTCACATGTTGGCCTTACGGAAATCTGACATCTGAGGATTATCCAGCAACCCAGCTTCGGCAATAGGCACATATACATGCCGCCCATTCATTCATTTTCCACATTCTTATCACACGTCTCTCTCTATGTATATCTGCCCTGTTAACTCTTCCCTGAAAGTTCTTCATTTTGTAACCACATTATGCTGTCCTCCTGTCTCCTTACATAATAGGATCTACTCTGCAATTTCATATGCTAAATAAGACCTCAGAATCCATCCAAGGAATGACAGCGTTTTTTACAGCCTCCCGATGCCAAACATGTTTCTAGTTTATAGAATGAGTTAAGCTTTATTTCCATACTCTGTGGCTCCTTTTCATTGCATTTAACTTTGATATACAGAATTCCATGAACTCTATTTATAGTGAAAGCAGAAAGAAATCCAGAATTGCTCAAATGCTGCTTGTGTAGTACCGGTCTAGAAACAAAGAACTTTCTCTGGGGACAGCTGCTCTATGTCATACCGTGCATGAGCCCTGCCAGAGAACCAAATGTTCACTCTGTATTCTATTCATCCAATTATATGCTCAGGCATTGAATACGGCAAGTCTGCTTTCCATATTGTCTGTATAACTTATTCTTGTGTTTCAGATATTTGTTATAAGTTATGTGGTGGTTATGCCCTGAATTCATATTTTCCTTCTATTTTGGAAGCATATCTACCTCACAGAGCAATCATCTTAGCATAAAAAGTCAGAAATGTGGTGTCAAATAGCCTTGGGTTTAAAGGAATCTAGTTCTACCACTTAGTAGCTATGCCACCTGGAGCAAAGTACTTGACTTTTTCAAGCTTGTTTTTCCATGTATAAAATTGGGGTAATGATATCAACTTTGCATTGATTCAACACAATGATATCAACCTTGTGTTGATTGCTTTGAGATTCAAATTAGGTAACATATCCAAAAGCATTCCAGCACAGGACCTAGCACATACTACATTGTTTAATAAATATACTTTCTTCCTTGTTTCTTTCTTCTTTCTTTTTTAACATGAGTAACCACTGGTGGAGAATGTCCTTGAAGAAATCATTACCTTTGGACACTTGCAAGATTTCTTCTCTCAAGGATATGGGTCTTGTTTGTAATGGCTCATCCTGATGTATATCAGGATTATTTCTTCTCGGTACTCAAACTAAACACATAAAACAGGTTACGGGTCAGTCATCAGGATTATAGTGGGAAAGAAAATGCCTTACAGACTTAAGAAGTCAAATCATCTACCAATCTCTCTGAGCTTCAGGTTCCCAAGAAGATTAAATAATACAGCATATTCATGGATTCAGCAAATATTTATTTGCTGCCTGTGAATAAGACAGAAAAAGTTCCTAAAACACTAATAATGACTAGATGAATGAGGTAATCTCAGATAGCATTAAGATCTTTGCAGAAAGTAAAATGAGACGGGGCTACTCAGCACAGGGTGGTTCTGATGAGGCTTCTGAGGAGGTAACATTGAAGCAGCACCAAAAATGTAGGAAGGAACCAGCCCTGTGGAAATATGGAGAAAGAGCATTCCACACAAGGGGAATAGAAAGCACAAAGGCCCTAAGGTGGGAAGGAATTCAGCATGTTCCAGAAACAGAAACCAGGTCAGTGACGTTGGGTAAGAGAGAAGGTCAACTGCAGGAGATGGAACTGGAGGGAATTGGGGATATGCAGGCCATGATAAGCAGTTAGGATTACAGGTGTTATGGGAACCACTGAAGAGTTTCAAGATGGACAGTGCCTTGAGCTGTTTTACCTATTTAAAGGATCACTCTTGCTGCTGTGAGGATGGTTAGAGAACAAGGAGTCTAGGAAATGCACAGGAACCAAGGGGAGCCTACGGGAGAAACAGGCTGTTGGGAAAGAATCAGGAGTTCTCTTTGGATACTTTAAGGTCAGATGCTTATCCTATATTTAAAAAAAGAAAGAAAAAGAAGGGGAGCTGTCAGGGCTATGACTAGATGCCTGAATCTGGAGCTCAGAAGCTCAGGGCTGGAGATAAAATTTGGACCATCAATGAATGAAGCTAGTGCTGAAACTCGTACTAGATGAGCTCATACAAGAAGAAAACGTAGAGGGAGGAGTAGACCTAAGAACAAGTGCTGAAACATCTACAAGTAGAGCAAAGGGACAAAAACAGCCAAATGAGATAAGAAGGGAAACCAGTCAAGAGCAATGTTACAGAAGTCACAAAATGAGGAGAGTACCACTGCTAAGAAAGATGGAGACAGGGAAGTAAAAATTGGATTTGGCAATATGGAGGACATTGGTGACTATGACCAAAACAAAAGGAGCACACCATACTCAATGTCAGTGGGAGGCACAGAGAGGGTGTTCAACCATTCCCTCTTCCCTTTCCTACCCTCACCCATTCATGCTCTCAGTAAGTACTGAGTGCCTCATATGCACCAGGCACACTTCAAGGCACCGGAGGAATACTGATAAGCAAGGTAGATAAGGGCTCTAGCACAATCACATCTGCCCTCTCAAAGACTTCCCCCAGTTATACAGCATTTGAGGACCTTAGTAAGGATGACAGTTTAATGGGGAAATTAACTTAAAAGACCTCGAAAGCATAACAAAACCCTAGACTGCATGTACATTAATTGTACATGCATGGACATAATTGTACTGCATGTACATTAATTGTACTATCTCTCCTTTGGAAAACAGAGTAGTTTAGCTCACGTGTCTTCTCAGAACCAACCCTCCTGTAGTTCTGTCAGCATACTGAATCCAAGACAATTACATATAGAATGTCATTTTTGCACCCCACCATTCATCAAGCTGTTCCTGAAGTCTTGTTGTCTTCTTACATATTTCCTAAATAAAATGTTTTGCATTGATGTCTAAGTTCTTCCAAAAATTACATGCAACAACCAAAGAGGAAGCAAACAAAGAAAAAATTGTAACAACTGGAAGGGGAAGTGGAAATGTTAATGTCCCAAGTCCTCTTCCTAAACTGAGAAAACCACCCAGCCTTTCTGAAGCACCGTCCCCATGTGCCATCTGCATTTGAGAGTAAGAGTAACACAGGGTGTGTTCCTTGGCTCTTCGATGCATATTTCACATTCCCTCCAAGGTCATATACAGCAAGTAATTGAAACTTAGTTCTTTCTGATGGAGCTGAAAACAGCTCTTCTCTGTAGGAAGTGAAAGGGGGTCAACGAGGCAAACTGAAAATACAAAACCTGTCTATCCAAGGTGGTCTTTCCCCAGAGTAGCCCTCACTCCTCAGGAGTAACTCCAGCCTGGCACACCTGGGTTTCTGCACAAACTATGGGACCTTCCATCTTTTTTCCATCTTTACATCACAATGTCAATTATTTGTGTTTGTGTCCCTTCACCCCAAATCCTCTTAGCAGTTGCTCACTATTATTCATAAGACAGAGATGTCATTTTAAATGACCATTAGACCAAACCGTTTCCCCTCCATTAATCAGCAGGAAGAAATAATTCATCCAGTTAATCAGACCCCCAAATCCGTTTTTTCACATATCCTGCATTTGCTGAAAACAAGGATGGGAAGAAGCATGTTTCTAAACAGCTCCTGGGGTTGCTCACATCACCAGCATGGGGCAAAGTTCAGAATAGATTTTGAAGTTTCTCACCAGCATCATAGGGATAAGGGTCACACCACTCAGTGTACAATCCACTTGGGGCCAGTACTGCCTTCCTTTAACAGGACCACTGACAGTAGAAATTATGCCTCTTCTACAGAAATCCACACTCACAGCAGGATTCTTCTTATTCTCCTTTATTCTGGGACACAAAAATGATTTAACTGTAACACTTGTCAAATCTGCTGCCAAATGGACCGGCTTTCACCAGCCGGTCCTAATCACTGAGCAGGCTTGTAAGGGTGACTTAAGCCCGGCACGAGAAACATTTGTGCAAAACTGTCAGCCACTGGGCCTTGAGCACCCATGGACATTCCACCCCTGAGTTCCCACCCCCAGAACCCGCGCCAACTGCCAACGTGCTCACTAGCTAGTCTGCACCGCACAAGCAGCTGCCACTCAGCCAGTCAGCAAGTGGCAGGCCGCCAGCACACAAGTTTCAAGAACGCAAGCCTGCTCGTCACAGTGCTGCTAAAGGTTGAAGGTCTCCGGGTATGCTAGCCTTTAGATTCGCCTCAGTTGCCCTCCCACCTCCCTCCACCTTCCCTCCCCTGTTATGCCTCCCACGGTAGCATTTCACTTGTCTCTATGGTAACAGCATCTGGTTTCAGGGTTAGAACTTTTTACAGTCCATTTCTCTCCTAGCCCAAGGCTTTTGCCAAAGGATGCACTAGCAGAAAGGGTGTTGCTTAGGGTGGGGCCACCTGTTTCCTTGTCACCCCAAGGTTGCAGCAATGCTGTGAGTTGTAGGATCATGACAAGTGCAGCACTGAGTTCCAGGGGAAGCCAAACAGACCCTCCAACCTCGGCATGCTGGCTGACGTGCAGAGGATCCACTCTGAGGCTTGCACCCTGGGGCCCCAGTCCAGAGCCAGCCTATTCTCCTCCACCCTGCCATGCACCAGGCTGTACAAGGATCAGACTAATGTGGGCTTTCTGACTGCTTCCAAAAAGGCAACAGGGATGACACTCTAGGGAGCAGCATTGCTCCAGTTTTTAACATGTCCATACCAGAGTCTGACATCACTAGTTCTCTTCATGCACGCAGTTTAAAATTTATTAGTTAACCTTGTATTTAAACTCATCCCACTTTATCCTCACTAACTCCATCTGTTTACAACCTCCAATGAACCCAATAATCTCTCACTTTACAACAGCTTTTCTATGCACAGCAAATGTTTCAACAGTTCTTTACACAACATGCCCTCACACACACACACACACGCACACACACACACACACACACACCCCGACGCAGGCAGGGAGCGGACAAACTCTGAGAAGTGAAGAGTTTCGTATTATTAGTCATTGCAGCCATGAAAACTATATTTATAAGTGTACAGGGTCCTTAACTTGAGGACTAAAAGGTGTTAATTTCAAATCTCAGAGATCAAAATTAGATTACTCCTGCACTTTGACTGGTCTTGGATTAAATAAGAACAGAAAAAAAAATCAGCGTTTCACAGGATTTTCTTCAGGAGCTACACAGTATGCAACAATCAGTCCTAACATTTAAAATTATACACTCACACATTTCAGAGTTCTATTCTCTATTCAAATCCCTTCTAAGAGGCGGGGAATCATTTTCATTACAAACACTTTGCAAACATGTTTTCTTTTAAACTTTTTAACCCCACAGCATTTTTTAGGTGCTTTTGCTGTTTTGTAAAATCTGCTTTCCACATTTCCAACATGCACATAAAGAATAAGACTGAACAGCGCAAGCCATAGGGAACAGGGGAGAAGCTCAGTGGCTGCAAAGTGCACTGCCATCTTTTGGCAACAGGCAGTCACTACAGGGAACTGCAGGGCAGGTGAGGGCCAGGAAAGCTGCAAAGGCTCCCTCCAACAGCTCACAGGGCCCAGGAGGGTCTTTCATCCCCACAGGAAAAAAGGAAGAAAGCACAGTTGCTGGTTTAACTGAGCAGATAGCTGGAGCTCTGGACATATGTACTGGGAAAAGAGACATCGGTAGAGCAAAAGTGACAAGGATGACTAATGACAGAGGTGACTCTGGGAGATCAGCCAGCAACAAAGCAAAGCAAATCCCCTTCCCAGTGTTCAGGAGCTCCCTAATCAGCCTGGAAATTTACACAGAACCTGGGCCAGGGGGAAATGGCCCGACATGCAACCAGACAGCAGATCGAATAAAAGGTAAAAATGCAGCCCAGAGCAGGATCACATCAAACAGAACTCTCGATGTAGGAGCTTTATTAAAAGTTCATTTGCACTCTTGGGCATTTATCCCAGAGAAATGAAAGCACTATGTTCACACATAAACCTGTACACAAATGTTTTGAGGAAACTTTATTTATAATGACCAAAAAGTAGAATTAGTTCAGCGGTCTTTTAACAGGCAAATGGTTAAACAAACTGCGGTACATCCATACCATGGAATACCACTTACCAATAAAAAGGAATGAACTCTTGAGACACACGAGATGAATGAGCTTCCAGGGATAATGCTGAAGTTAAATAGCCAATCCAAAAGGTTAAATACTGGATAATTCCATTTATATAATCATAATTATATAAATTATATATAATTTTGAAGTGACAAAATTTAGAAATGGACAGATTAGTGGTTGCTAGGGGTTAGACATGGGAGTGTCTGTGGTTATAAAAGGGCAACATGACCAGGTGCCGTGGCACATGCCTTTATTCCCAGTAGCTTGGGAGGCTGAGGCAGGAGAATCTCAAGTTCAAAGCCAGCCTCAGCAACTTAACAAGGTGCTAAGTAACTCAGTGAGACCCTGTCTTTATGTAAAATACAAAAAAGGGCTGGCTCAGTGGTTGAATGCCCCTGAATTCAATCCACAGTACAAAAAGGAGTAAGGGGCAATATAAGGGTGTTGACTTTGTGCAGTATCTTATCTGTGGTGACAAATACATGGACAGGTGATAAAACTGCATAGAATTTAATACAAGGGAGATAGAAATAAAACTGAGGAAATCTGAATAGGTCAGTGGATTTGTGTCAATGTTAATAAATGCTAATATCCAGGTTGTAACCTATAGTTTTGTTAATTAACATTGAGAAAAACAAAATGGATATTTTTTAACAAGTAATCTCTGCATTATTTATCAAATATGCTTTTGAATCTACAATTACCTCAAAATGCTAATAAAAAACTCATTAATAAATTCATTTTTTAATTTCCCCTAGGAACATTATTATACATGGTGGTCAGGTATAGAAATTAGTCCATCAACACATATGCAGGATCAAGCAGAACCAAGTACAAATTCCCAGTGTGCCCTTTACTATGTATCCTTGGGAAGGTTAATTACCCTCTCACTTCCGTGTCTTTTAAAATGAGCCTAGAATAGTTCAGTAGTTGGTTTAGGGCATTAAATAAATTCTTGAAGTAAATAAATCCAATTAACTTAGTTAAATCTACATCTAAAGTTTATAGACCCAGAGAATACAGTAGAATATGAATAGCCCTCAGAGATCTGAAGGCCATAATTCTGTCCCATGAGAAAATGCATGAAAGTTTCAACTGTGGAGACCCCGATAAACTGCCCCTCACACCCACAAGGTCAGACTCTTCCCTCACATCTTCTCCATGTTGCAGACAGGTCTCCTGTACCCTGCTCAGACATCACCTGAGTTCTGAAATGCTGGAGCAGGTTCCACAACAAAGAACAAGAAAAGAACTGGCAGGAGGGTGAAGACAGGGGCTCTGGGGTGAGGAAAGGCATGTGGGTTGGGGGAGGTAACAGAGGAAGGGAGCACTTGCTGGGGAGGTGCCTAAGTGCTAAAAGGGGGGCTGCTGGCCTGCCCTCTCAGAACTTTCCCTCACTGACCACACCCACTGTTGCACTGGTTATCCTATGTGCTTCCATACCACCATGCGTCACCTCTGACCAGAGTTCCACTACAGAAAAGAACAGTCTCATTCCTGGGTCAGAAACCAAACACTTATTCTTTGAAAGTTTTCTCAAAGTTTCTACTGTCAAGAACAGAAAAAAGGAGGAACCCTTATAACTCTTTTAACATTCAACTGTCCCTCACCAAAGGCTTTTGTGTAAAAATCATAAAGGTCCTAGCAGAGGGATCAGGCAAGATGAAATGACTAGGCTGCTCCAAGTTCAAGGATCTAGGACTGAGGACATGGGTATGACCTTCCTCTGTCCCTTTCCTTTCACCAAATCCAGTTCTCTGGGCAGCTAGACCACAACCAGCAGCACAGTAAGAAAGAAAAGCAAATGGAGGAAGAGGACACCCAATAGTTGGAAATGAAACATTCCCACTGAACACCCCTCCTGCAAGTCAGTCGTCAGTCAAGGGTGCTCTGCCATGTTCAGACTTGAAGAAAGGATAGAATGGCAGAATTCCATCTGCCCTCTCACCAGTGGTTTCTAACTGGCTCCCTGGCTCTGAACTCACTCACTTCCAATCCACTCATCTATAAAACACAATTTGGTATCAGTCTCCTCTTAAATCATTCAATGGTCCTTCATTATACAGAAGTTGAAGTCTTATTAAATGTTGACTACTGAATCAATCAGTCAACCAGTAAGGAAAGGGGACAGTGAATACACAAATATGTTTGATGTTAAGTGTGTCTCATTTAAAGGCCCCCAAAATATTTTTCAAACAACCTGGATCCCATACACAAGCATACTTCCAATTACTTGGTCTGATATTCTGGTATTTCCAACTGAGGAAATAGCGTTTTGTGCCTAAGTTAGAGGGGACGAAGAAGTTATGTTGTACTCTGTGAGAGATATAACATAATATAAATACAAAGAATTTCTCGAGGCTAATTTTAACTTCATAATTTCTCCTTATAGATAACACTAGAATTTAACCCTTCTCACAGACTGTAACTTCACAAGAATATCAATTTGTAGAATTAAATTCAGACAAGAATTTCACTTTATCTGATTTAAAAAAATTAAATGAGACCTGTAGCTCAGTGATAGAGCACTTGCCTAGCACATGTGCGGCACTGGGTTCGATCCTCTGCAGCACATAAAAATAAATAAATAAAACAAAGTATTAAAAAAATTAAGAGATACCTGAACCTGCCACATGGCAGATTCTAAGAAAACATTTGTCTGATTAATAAGATGAATGAGTGAATTTAAATAGAAATCGCAATGTCAACTACTTTGAATATCAAAAAGCATCCTAAGAAGTTATGAGAAAGCTCAATTTTGCTCCTCATGCCTACAAATGGACAAATAAAACTCTGTAGTATGTAAACCTATAATGATGGTAAATGGCAGCTGCTTGCAAAGTGAATTGGGATTCGAAGTGTCAATATAAACTTCGAGCTCTGGACATTTTAGCTTGACTTTATAATCAGTGGTAAATTAATTGTAGGAACTAGTCCACAGATAGCACCAATAACTAAAATCCACAATTAATTCATATTCATTTTAGTCTGTGGTTCTGTACACATTCACTTCAGTGCTGGGAGTCAACTGGCTGTACCTGATCAAGTATGGCCCCTATGCTACTCCCGCTCTGAGAGAGAACTGACATCAGAGAAAGTACTTTCCTTCCTATTCTCCCTAACATGGTAGCTGTACCATTCTCTTCTTCCAGCCAGAACTGTCTGGCTAGGGTGAAACTCCTGGCATTTGATTAAGTCTGTGCTATGGGCCAGGCAGGGTGATAAGCATCATATATGTGTTATTTCATTCTGAACATTGTCATAATGTGTCTGCTGGCTTAGTAACAGGATAGGGCTAAAGATTTCAGCTAACAATTTAGGAACTGAGATTAGGGATTCTCTCCTGTTTATTAATTTTTTAAGTCACATTTTAAAACACTTACCACATGCCAGGTCCTATGTTAAGCAGTTTGCAATGATTATTTAATTCAAATCATTATAACCCCAAGAGGTAAGTACTTTTACATATCCATTTTAGAATTGTAATTTGAAGTTACATAATTTGTTCAAGATCACTCAGTACCTGTAATGAGAAGATCAGGCAGGCAGTGTAATTCAGCAGTCCACAATTATAACCACTCTGCTATACTTCTTCAAAAGTAATTAATCTAGGCCCACCAGGGATTACCTCCAAGAATTATTTTTTCATAACATTGAACTTAAGCATACTTTCTTGTAATTTGGAATCATATCACCACTTTTCCTACCTTGGTGGGCCTACTGGTCAAAAGTTGAAGCATCCTCTTATATGCATCTCAAAATTAATGTCTTTATTTTTATTTAGCAAACATTAGATAGCACTTACTATGTGCCAATCACTATTATAATTGCTTTAATATTATAAACTCATTTAAGTCACAATAATCCAATGAGGAATGTACTGTTTTGAATCACTATCATCTGAGGTACAAAAAGATTAAGTAATTGTCCTCAACAATCACACAGCAAGTAACTGTCAAGGTAAGGATTCAAACCCAGGCAGTTTGGTTCCAAAGTCTTTGCTATTATCCACTCAATGTCATCTGCCTTACTTTAGCTGATTTCACTGATCTGTACCAATCTCTTCAGAAACCTGAATCACAAATATTAAACAGACCTTTGGTGAGAAAACAGATTCATCGGAATACCTAAAGGGTACATTCATGAAATATCCCCTTCTCAAACATGTTTTGTAGATGCCCAAATTCACAAATATCATTTAAGTATATAATTTCTGATATAACATATGGTATAGTATAATTCTGTATGAGTTTCACAATTCTCAAGAAAACAAAGGCAACCAAAAGGTCCTGAGGAGCAGGGGTGGGCCTTGATGGATGGGCTTGGGCTCAACCTGGCACAGGGGTTCACCACGTGGGTCCCTACAAAAGCACTTACTATTGGTGGTGTGACCCTGCACAGCTGTTAGCAAACAGATGAAGCACAATGGTTAGGTTCACAAGGATCCACTAGACACCAAGCCAGAAGAGTCGTGGCTCTTCATGTAGGCTACGCTTCTTGAGGAGAAAACAGTTTTTGTTTCATAAACTTCATTAGCACGGTTCACTACTGCAGGAACAGAAGACACTTCTCTAGTCTCTGTTTGCTTACTAAAGTGTCTCTTTCCACAATGCTGTTCAAAGGTTATCCTTCATTTTCCCCAAGGAATCTCTCTCATATAATTGGGATTGAATTTTCGAGAGTCTGGCTTGTCTACTCATTCCTTTATTCAATTTATGGAGTGTTTCCTATGACTAGGCATTATTCTAGGCTCTAAGGATAAAATCCCTGGTGGAAAATAAGCAATACACAAATTTTAAAAGTCAGTTGTGTAATATATTAATAGGTTACAGTGTTATGGAAAAAGATAAGCAGGGAAGAGATTTAGGGAGTGCTGGTAGGACTATGGAAGGGTGTGGTTTTAAATGGGAGTTAAGGAAGGCCTTACTGAGTGCAGGTCAGCCCTGTCCTAAAGGAGGTGAAGAAGTGTGCCTTGTGGGCATGTGAGGAAAAAACAAAAGCAGAGCCCTGAGCCAGGGAGGAACACGACAGATTCTTGGGATGTCCAGGAGGCCACTGGCTGGAACAGAGTGAGAAAGAAGAGAAGGAGAAAAGGTCAGAAAAGTGGAGATAAAGGTAAAGGCGCTGGGCCAGGGAGACAACTGCTGGAGCTTTAGGCCATTACTCCGAGCAAGCTACAAGGTCGCTGGAGGGTTCTGAGCAGCAGAGTGCTATTTCCTCAAGCTCACTGTCTTCTTTACCCTGATGTCCTTGTCATCATTATATCAGCATTTCCATTACAGTGCTTCTTGGACCTATTCAGAAAGTCTTTGAGAGGCCACAGCTAGTGAAACAAAGGTTACCAGCAGGGTGTGCTCGGTGACCCTCCCTCAGCCTCATGCAGGAACCTGACCCAGTTTTCCCTCTGCAATCCATGAGTGGGTCCATACACCTTAGAAGACTTTATCCCAGGTGTGCAGCACCTTCACCTTGACCTCAGCTTAGTGAAAGTGTTGAGCAATGCCTTCCGCGAGGGCAATCTGCATTAAATTGTTAATAATCTTTATTAACTTCTGCCAAAACAGACCATAAGTTCATGACTCAGGTAGCTGCTTCACCCGCCTAAATTTGTCCCAGCAATAGCAATGTTTAGTGTCAAAAGATGCCAACACTGGTGATGAATATGCAGATATCATAGGAACAGAATGGAACTGATCTGTTGACTTTTTTTACCACCTCTGATTCAAAGTTACACTTTAAATGATAAAGGAGTACCTTTAAAATATTTTTTAACTATGAGTTTTCTGGATTAATTTTAACAGAGCAGAAGGACATAGGGAAATTACAAGTCCTAGAGTTATACTTATTGCATTTTGGGTAGAAATGCCCTTGCATTAGAATGAAATCAGTGTGGTTTTTTGGCTCCAGTGATGTGTTTGAACATAGAGGAGTGACCCGCATTATAAAAGGATGCTACTCCCCACTTTAGAAACACTCTCTAGGGTGACAAAAAGACACCTGTGAAACCTAATTACACACAATGTGTGGGCTGAGGACTTGATTTCAACAAATCAGCTGTTTGTTTTTTAAGGTGGGCATGGAGGAAGCGTGAATGTTAACTGGGTACTAGGTGGTACTAAGGAGCTCTTGTTAATTTTAATAAGGATGATAATGAGATTGGAATTTTTTAGGTCCTTATTTCTTAGACATAAACACTGAAGTATTAATTGGTCAAATGCTATGATATAGGATTTGCTTTAAAATGCTTTAGCAAAAGAAAAAAGTATGGGAAGGAGAGGAGTAAGAAATAAGACCTGGGCTGGGGTTGTGGCTCAATGGAAAGAGCATTTGCCTAGTATGTGTGAGGCACTGGGTTCAAAACTCAGTACCATATAAAAATAAATTAATTAAATAAACAACTAATAAAAATATTTTTAAAAAGAAAAAGAAGACCCACAACATGTGGAACAGGGTAATGAGCTGAGTAAGTTAGGCAGGGGGTATATGGATATTCATTGTTCTATTAGCTGCTCTTTTGTTTCAGGTTTGAAATTTTCAAAAATAAAGGTTTATTTTTTTAATTTAAAAGTATTCCATATAAGCCTCCCTCTTCCTTTACGGGAATTCATCCTAGAAAAACGTGTACAAATACAAGTCATAACAAACATACTCACATGTTATAAAGATGACCTGTTCCCTAAAAATTAAAAGCTATAAAACCCACTCATTCTAAACACAACAAATAAAAAATGTATATTGAGCATCTCAACATCTTTACTTTTTTTCCTTTGCCTACCTACCTTAATACTCAGGCTCTCATTCAATGAACATGTGATTGATTTTAGAATACCTGATACTTTCCATCTTAATCAAAACAAAATGAAGTTTAGGAAACCCATGTTCCTTGGCATAAACATGAGCATTTTTATTTTTCCCCTCATTAGTAGAAAACTGCACGGTAAAATGGAACAGGACACTTGAATATTTGCAGCAACAAACAGTGAGGCACAAATAAACCTGGTGACACCCACCAACCTGAATTGTGGGCTGGGGTACAATGCCACCTCAGTTCACTGCAAATGTGTCCTGCTCCTCAGCTGATGTACAAGAGTACAAAAGCAGAATATGAAAGGTGATTTTGGGGGAGCTTCTTGTGAACCAAAGCCTGGTATGCATGAAGCTGAACCTCTAGAAGTCAGGAGTGGCTGTACAAATTAATGATGTCTCTGGAAAAGAGGGAGAGGAATGTTTTTGGTGACACATATTCCCTTCTTGTCAAACACAGGACACTTATTTTTCCCAAAGAAATACTATTATATTTGTTAGTTAGGCTCCAAGGTCAACTCAAGAAATTCTATTTGCTGCAAATGTGGACAAATTATAGTAATCATAAGAAGAACTATATAGTAAGTGCTTTATATGAATTATTTAAACCTCACTATCAGTCCATGAAACAAGTGCTATTATTATTCCCATTTTACAGATGATTAAACTAAGACTTAGTACGTAAGTACATTGTCAAGGTCACACACTTAAGTGATGACTCCCAGACTATTTGTTAGTAGTATCAAAATGACTAATAACAGCTTAGTGCTAATAGTATTGTTTTGGGTACATTATAGGTGAAATAAACTTGTGTGGGCTTAAATGAACTGGAACCCTAAGCATCATTCTAATATTGCTTTCTAGGGAGAAAAACATTTTGAGTTTCAAACAATTAATAAATATATAGCAAGAGCATTCCAAAAGTAAGTTGGAAACAGCATGCATTGGGTTTAAAACTTATCACATAAGTGAAATTAGAGGATATATACCACCAGAATTGTCTCTAACAGTTAATCCCAAATAAAATTACCCATAATCAACTGAGGCAATCCTACCACAAGAAGAAATTATAAATGTGTATTGTCTAAGGCAACATTTTGCATTTGCTTTTGTCTTTATCTGAAAAATCAATTTTCCAGATAAACACAAACAGCTAAAGATCAAAGCAAAGCATCACTTGGTTCTTAAAGATCTGTTCAGTAGCCAGGTGCAGCGGCGCATGCCTGTAATCCCAGGGGCTCTAGAGGCTGGGGCAGGAGGATCGCTAGTGCAAAACCAGCCTCAGTAAAAGCAAGGTGCTAAGCAACTGAGTGAGACCCTGTCTCTAAATAAAATACAAAATAGGGCCGAGGATGTGGTTCAGTGGTTGAGTAGCCTGAGTTCAATCCCCAGTGCCAAAAAAAAAAAAATCTGTTTAGTGTCATGACATCTCCTTTCTGGAGATTTGGGACTTGCTTGGGAACTATTACCAAGTTGAATCCATTTCACAAGCCACTATGCAGTGACAAAAAAAAAAAAATTGTTTCTTCATTTAAATATCAGAAGAAAAGTCCCTTTGCCAAGAAGAGTCTCAGAAGCAGTGCAGATTACTGTCCCTCCAACCTCCATTTGTTTTAACTTTCACAGACCTCCCTGCTTCCCAACTGCAGCCAAGCTGAAAAGGAAGAAGAGCCAAAACCAGAGCAAGTCAGACTGTCACGTTCCGGCCCCAATGGAGACTTCCATGTCTGTTTGGTAAGTCTTCCTGCCTGTCCTTACTGTTCTATAAAACCAACAGTCACAGCCAGGAAAGGGCAGCTAGGTACACCTCATGGCACTCTTACAGCCACTGGAAGTGACTTTCCTATTTCTGCTACAGTCACAGAATCATTTTTGTGTGCAATGGTCTTTGAGAAGCAAGCCTAAGCCCCTACCTATGAAAAACTACCTACTGAGCTGTATAAATGCCACTTTTCTAGTAGCCAAACCATTTATTACTTCAGTATATTATTGATTTGTACTATTTTGTCATTAGGGCTGACATTTCACTTATTAGTAGAAATATCTTATTATTTAGTCTCAGTAAGGATCAGGCTACTTAAAAAAAGAAATGCTG
The DNA here is from genome assembly GCF_902686445.1 of Sciurus carolinensis. Lineage (NCBI taxonomy): Eukaryota > Metazoa > Chordata > Mammalia > Rodentia > Sciuridae > Sciurus > Sciurus carolinensis. Next base: position 83,755,788 of record NC_062222.1, read on the forward strand.
ATACCTGGGCAAAGCTAAGGTGGTATTTCTTGTCCAGTTCTAACTCAACCTTGTCCCACCCACACAATTTCTTCTAACAAAATTAGTAAAGAGTTTTTATAAAATGAATTTAATTCAAGTTATTACCTCTCTACATCTCAAATCTTTTACCTTAAAAATGGGCTTAGTAATACCTACATCATCCAACTATAGGGAAGCTATAAGACAATATACAAAAAGCACCCTGTATGGTAGGTACTTGGCATAGAGCTGGCAGACCATACATATGGCTGGTATTATTATGCAGCAGTCCTTCATTTGTCCCAGGCAGGCACGAGTTCGTGAAGGTCACATTGCTAACAACCAGCAGACAGCCAACTGAAACCCAGTTCTATCTGACTCCAACACTACGCCATGCTTCCTCCTTAGCATGGAATAAGAGCAATGACCACATAGGTCTTCCAAAGTTGTTTCTAAGCCAATTAGTCCCAAGGTGGCCACCAGGAATAAGGGGCAAGAGAAGTTTCCCTCTTCTGAACATGAAGTGTAGGGGCGTCAAGGAAAGAAATCATCAAGCATGTACCTCTTGATATACCAGAGGTCAAATTTCTCAACTTGTTGATAATACTCAGAGGACTGACTGGGAACGTGCTGAGGACTGGCAACACGCCAGCAGGGTATTTTTGAAAGGTGGTCACCTGGGAAACACAGACTGCTTGTGTAATGTTTATAGCTAGAAAAAAAAAAAATTGAAAATGACCCCACAGAATAAAAGCAAATTTTAAAGAGAAGTGACAGAGGGTTAGATTCAAGAAAGAAAAATGGATTCAATAACATATATTTGGTAATAGCTAATTTCCCAAAACAGAAATGAAAAACTGGGTAGATGATCAACGATTTCTCTTGAGTAGTAAAACTGAGTCTATACGATGCCAAAAAAAACTATCAATGACGACAACGTTTGTGTACTCACTTTCCTGGCCCCTTTGGATGGTTCTCTTGTGATCTTAACAATGACCCTTAGCCCAATAGTTATTACTAGCTCCACTTCACACAGCAAGAAACTCAGCCCCAGAGCCAGAACATGAATGGCCTGAAGACACAAAGCCATAGAGGAAAGACAGAACTCACACTCAATCTGTCTGACCCTAAAGCCCACGTGCTGCCCTACTGGACGTGGAAGAGCTGGCACAGGCTCACTTGATGTGACCGCCCTCAGGAACCTGGGGAGGGAATGAGGTGTATGGACCCTTCCTGGGGGACCAGACCAGATATCAGTAAATAAGCATCTCCTTCTCCTTAGGCACAAAATCGGTGCTGAAAATGGGGAAATTGAGAACAGGGCATTGATTAGTTTAATGGGTACTATTACGACAATAAGGTGTTTTGAAAGCACAACCATCTGCACCTTGGACAGGACCTGAATATAAAGTTCCTGGTAAACAAATAAGCAGTCAAAAGCAAATTAATGACTTCAGGAAAAAACAAGCCCATCTGTGATGTGTTCGTCTACCCTGTACAATTAACGAGACTGAACAGAGGACACACTAAATGACTTCCAAAGTTCTGTGACACCACAGCGATAGTTTAGGGTATTACTTTCAATGTACACAGAGTTCCACACTATTTTCTCAACATACCCAGCAGCTAATAAAAAGGTATTATATTGAGTCTAGGTTAGAGGTCAGATAGTTCAGACAAAAGGTTTGAAGCACATGAGGAAAGAATAGCAGAAGCAAAATCATAACCCAAGCTCCCAGAATAGAATCGATTTCACTAAATAAAACTGCTACTGGGTCAACTACGGATCTTGGTAGTTTCCAGCTAGTGCTGGGAATAATTTACAGGTGGGGTGCAATGACCATCCCTCCCTCCTGGGTGCTACCAGGCAGGGCCATGCACAGTCAGAGACTCAGGCCAGTTACCTCCAATTTCAAGACGTCTAGACTGTTTACCCAGTATGCCATACAAATAGTATCATTTACTAAGCATTCTATGACCTGAAAAAGATTCAGCAGGTTGGGGTTGTGACTCAGTAGTAGAGAGCTTGCCTAGCACATGTGAGGCCCTGGGTTCAATCCTCAGCACCACATTTAAACACTAAATAAACAAAATAAAGGTATTGTGTTCATCTACAACTAAAAATATTTTTTAAAAAGATTCAGAAACAGGGGCTGGGGAGATAGCTCAGTCGGTAGAGTGCTTGCCTTGTAAGTACAAGGCCCTGGGTTCGATCCCCAGCACCCAAAAAAAAAAAAAAAAAGATTCAGAAACATTAGTGAGTGAACCATTTCACCAACATTCTTGATCCAGGAAATGCTAACAGCCTAGAAGATCCACAATGTGCCTGAAGCTGCTTCAATAACCACTCCTCCTCAGGCCTCTGCCCTCCCCAGGAGGCCATCATTTTCTAAAGGCTGTTGGTTAGTCACATCCCAGGTTGAGGCTGACATGCTTTTTGAAGTACTGTGTACAGCACTATGTAAACCAAGTTAGGCCACAACTGTGGGCACTTGCACATCCTTCAGTACAGGATCAGTTTAGGCCTACGGTGGAACATCCACACGATTCAGTTCTCCACACAGTCTAGTCACAAAACATCTGGGTGCCCAGGGTCACATCAAGAAAAATGATTGAAGTGGAAGTTCCAAAAGAATAGTCACAAAGATACTGAGAGGGACAGCCTGAGTGGGCAGTGGAGAAGAGGAAAGGTCTTAGCCCTCCCTTACTGTTAGAGCTGAGGTTCAGGCTGCTTAACCAAATACTGTGCACTGACTGCTTAAATAACAGACATTGATCTCTCACAGTTCTGGAGGCTGGGAAGTTCAAGACCAAGGTGCCAGCCAATACAATGGAAACAGCCAGAGCACCCTGTTTCCATGCAGATGGCTGCCCTCGGTATCCTCACACTGCTGAGAGGGAGGTCATCTCTCTCCTTTTTTTTTAATAAGGGAATGAATCCCATTCATTAGTGCCTAATCATGGCAAAGGTCAAAACGAGCAGGCATGATCAGGAGCACTTGGGCTCAATAGAAAACCAAGAACAACAAGAAGATGTGGAAGTTCCTCCAACTGCTGTTGTTGATGATCCCTCACCACGTTAATGGAAGAGCCGTGCGTTGCCTATGGGGGATAGTAAAGGTGTGGCCTTGCCTTTTGCCCCTTGCGAACTCCATCGCCAGTCCTTCAAAAAGCCTATTACTTGGCCTCCATTATGGGGGGCTTGTCAATCTGGCTTTTGGATCTTGGTATTTACCTAATCAGACATATGTCACATCTTAAAATACAAAAGATTTTATAGAAAATTTGGAATATAAAGGCAATTTCAACCCCTATCCATCTGGTTCTTATGCGGACCTAAGGCATGTAAAAGGAGGGTCTATAAGTAAAGGGAAGTGCACTGATCTAAAGGTTAATGGAGTTGATACTGAAATATGTAGAGAGAGTGAAATGATTGTTTTTTCATATACTTCTGTGTGCCTAGTCTTCCTCTCCTTTTTGTGACTTTTAATGAGAACTTTTCTAGACAGTTATTTTCACAGATCGCACAAGAATGGACAGATGGATTTGACGAGTTAGTAACAAGGTTTCGACCATAAACGCCACTAAGGTGGAAGTCAAACCGGGAGGACTTATCACAGGAGCATTAGATGGGCTAGCACAATTTGGCACCAAATTTGGGGGACCCTTAAGTCTCACACTAATAAGCTTGGGGTGCTTGTGTTAATTCTATTCTACATCTACAAACGCCTCAAAGCCAGTCAACAGGCTTATAATGTGATCATAAAACAGGCCATGGCCGCCCTTGGAGCAGGACAATCTCCAAGTACATGACTTAGTATGCTGGATCAGTAGTCAAAGACAGGTAACCACAGAAAAACACTGTACCAACCTAAGACAGAAGGGCCAACCCTGCTTTGGTATCCTTTGATGATGGGTAAGGACAGGATATTGATTCCCGGGACCTAAGACAGGCACAATCCCTGCCAGCTTCCTTTTCATTTCATATAAGGAAGGGGGAATTGCTGGGGGCTATGCCATGCGGACTCGCCAAGATGGCGCCTGGCAGCCAGCCAGAAGTTGTTTTGGTCACATGGGCGGTGAGGAGGTTGATTAACATAAGCACACCCAGGTGATTTATCATTGGCCGTATTCAATTAAGTCCACGCACACAACATGTGCACAAGTGTTCCCAAGTGATCCTGATCATGCTTGCTCGTTTTGACCTTTGCCATGATTAGGCAGCTAGCTCCTTGCCTAATCTTCGCATAATTGGCGTCAGCCCTACCCTTCACCTCCTGGAGGGGATATAAGCCGGCTCTCCTCGAGCACCGGAGTTCGGAGTTCGAGTTCGAGGTTGGAGGTCCCAAGTTCCAGGTTCCAGGTTCCAGGTTCGAGAGCCAGGGTTCCCAGGTTTCCTGATTCAACAATAAACCATTCCAAATTCAAGAACCTCGCTACTCGTTTGTCCCCCCGCACCAAATTGATGCCTCTGGACGGCGTCAATTAGGACTCCACCTCACAACTAATTATCTCCCAAAGGCCCCACCTTCAAATACCATCATGTTGGGGTTTCAGCAAACGAATGGGTGGAGAGACACAAACATTGAGTCCATAAAGGAAGAAGTCCTTCTGACCTCTTCACTGTATTCACCAATACACAGCAAGGTGCACAATCATAACCTAGATAAAGAAGTGAATGTTTAAAGAGCAACTGATGTGCAGTGCAAACTAGAAAGATGGGCCCATGTGGTGGCAAAATAAGCCTTACCTTCAAGACCACTATCCTGGAAGTAGAGCTCTCTTGCGGCTCCTGTCCCAAAAATAAGAACAGAGGTTGCCCTATTTCTGCTGTACTAGCTCCTGTAACATGTCAACAACTGCATGCAAGGGCAAAAACTTTGAGGCAAAATTTGGGATTAAAACTAATAGTGAAAATAAAGAAAAATACAATTATATGTAACCCAGCAATCCAGTGCACACAGTTGAGATGTCATCAGTTCTTAGCTCTCTCATTTTTAAATAATGTATCCCAGGACAGTTCCAGTCTTACGATAACCACTCTGCTTGGCTCCCTGCTATCTATCCCATCCAGTCTCAGTCTCTTCACTATGATCAGTACTGCACCCTATTCACACATGAACACATGTAATGCACACACAAACGTATGACTGCACAATGTCACTGCCATTTAGACATAACCAACCACCAACTCACTTATCTAGTCTCAACTCTGCCTCATACTTTCACATTCCTGGTTCTCCAACCCCAAGATGGCTCTGCCCTGTGGTTCCAACTCTGGGCCTAGTGACTTCCTATTTTTCTCACTCATTTCTGGTCAGCACTGGTATTTACCCTCTTATTCAAGCAAGGACAGCCTCTATCTTCTTCCCAGCCCTGAATATTAAGCCTCTTCCTTGCTGCTCTCCTGGCCAGACATGATTCTGCCTACATCCAATCCTGATCCTGAGGATTCATACCAAGGTGGTAACTACATTAAAACCAACCCTACATATAACCAAGTGAGAAACCCAAGTGCAGCACATAGGCCATTAGGGGAAAAGCCAAAGGAGTCCTAATCAAAAATACTAACAATAGAGATATGACTTCAAAATTTCAGGGAGAAGTTAGATAAACTTGAAATTAGACTTAATTTATTATTGCAGATGGAAGACAAAGCCAGGCTGACCCTTTGAGGGCAGACACACTTGTACAAGAAAAAGTTGGAAGGTAGATTTTCTTAGATGGCATCTAAGTTGTCTCCATAAAGGGCCAAAAGAGACATCCTGACAGTGGGCTGACTTCCTTGGTAATGCAGCACTGCAGTCTTTGAATTCATGCATTTGGCTATAAATCTTACACCCGTGACATAGGTAACCCTGAACAAGTCCCTAGTTTCTTTGTGTTTGTTTCCTCAGTTGCAAGAGACAAAGCTACTTTTGCAAGACCTCAGGCCTGAGAATGCTATGTGGGTCTATAAAAGCCATGAGGCACTTACAAGCTCTTCACATAAAATAAAAACAATCATCAGATAAATTTAAGTGATACTATTACTAATATGCATTTATTTCCAGCTTATGGGAACATGAATTTAAATTGCCAAAATGTTCCACCCTTTTTAGCAATAAGAAATCTGTGAAAAATCAGTCTGCAAGGACTCCCACTCTTGGGGTTCATGTTCACATGTGTCAGAAAGTTGTGCAAACATACTCACGTGTTTCAAGACTTCAGAATGAAGCAACATTAAGGTCACTGCCAACCACTGGTATATTCTGAATAATATCGCTAGTAATCTATTGTTAGTATTTTACATGAGAGACTCAAAAAGGTATTTCTATCTCCCTGGAAAAACAATTTCAGAAATTATGTAAACCATCATTTCCCTTTATGGTGTTTCAATTCTGCACATTGTTGGGAGTTTCAGAGATGATATATAAAAACTTCTGTACTTTAAATAAAGCATGGTCATGACAGATCTAAATTTACCAGTGTATAGAATCATAGTAGAATCACTATGTTTTTATATTGTTAAAAGCAAATAAGTGATAAATCTTTTTTAAATTACCAGTCAAAGCCCAAAATCTGTAGGAGTAAGCAAAAGGAAAGAAGGAAAGTAATTATAAAAAGATTAGCTGTTTTGTGAAGGTGATTTTGTGGGAAAAGTATATGATGTAGTCACCCTGGCATACAAAGATATTATTTGAAAGCAAGCTGAAACCCACATGGATGTTCAAATGAATAAATGTTCCCAAGATAAATTATTTAAAAAAAAAAACATTCTGAATGTGAGTTTTCTTTGTCATATTTTAGTTTGAAGTCTGTTCAGACTTTTCAGTCAATCCTTTGGAACTCAATATCAAATACTGTTTCTCTACCACCTTTCTTTCTTTTCATCTTTATATCTGCAGCTACATAGCACCAGTTCAGCTCACTTGGACAACGTTTTATTGATTACCTCCTGTTTTTCAGTTCATGCCAAAGGCTGGTGATACAAAAATGAATAAAATAAAACTACTTCATTGAAGATATTATAGGTTACTGAGGAACAAACACACAAACAGATAATTTTGCATAGTTTCCCATTCCAAAGAAAGAAAGAAACATTTTCAAGATTTAACAGAAATATTTCTTCCAATCTTTTTCTCTATATCGTATTCACTTTAGCAAGGGAAGAAAAGACTTCTCCCTCGTTGGCTAATTTCTCTAGGATTTTACTTGAGATGAGGGTGAGGAATGGAGAGAGGGATGGAGGAAGAGAGTAAGCTCACAATACATTCTTTGTGGGGAAAAAAAAACCACAAGAAACATTTCCCAAAATATTACCAATGGCTACTTGTTTTAACACAGTGCATTGACCACATACTAAACTTGCTTGAAGACGATATAACTTCATCACCATTTCTGGCAACTGTCACTTTGGTTCTAGTAATTTATTGAATATATTTAATAAATAATATATTTAATATTTATTGAATATATTTAAGTCATTTCTTCTTCTGACAGTAAATACCATGGCTGCCTCTTAAATCAGAAAATGGCTATTCAACAGTCAATAAGAAAGATAATGCTAACTATAACCTGTTTACTATCTGGAAAATTACCCAAAGGAAGCAATCAATGGCACTTTTCCTAGAATACTAGTCATGCTCAGGCCAGCATCCAGGTATGGTTGGGTCAATACTCAGGTGAGCTCAGATGAACACCCAGGTGTGCTCAGACAGCACCAAAGTGGGTTCCACACACAAAGAACACCAGAAACATGCACGCACTACTGGCAAAGGTGAGACAGGTAGCTAAGGTGAGAAGAAAACAGAAATAAAACACTGTCAGAGTTCCGGGGGAGAGGAGGGAGATGGACAAATGTTCAGTTCTCAGAGACTTTCATAGTCAAACACTGAACTTAGATCACAGAAAGCAATGGAAGAGCCCGCTCCCCAAAAAGCATAAAACAAAACAAAGTAAAATAATAAGCAACAATTAAAAATAAGAATGAGATCGAATAGAACACTGAAATCTCCTGAAAGCTATAAATAATAGTTTATTTATTATTCAAGAACAAATCATAATTTATTTTTTCTACTTCCAGGCATCCATAATTATTTCTCATTACCAGAGATATCTTTGTTTGGCATAACTAACCCAAAATAGGAGAGTCAGCTATCTTTTAAACCTAAATCTATTGTGGCTTCTCACAATAGTTAGGAGGAAAAATAAGTGTCTGAAAATCAGAGATTAAGCAAGTTGAATCTGTATAATAGGTAACTACAGAGAAGTACTACAGACTGAAATGCTTGTAATATTCTGAAGAAAGACACAGGATAAAATGCAAATATCCAAAATGCACTACATAGAGCTTACTGATAACCATATTCTACAACATATCTTTATTATCTGAAACTGTGTGATCTAAGTATTGTGATCAAAAGAAAAAAGAAGGGAAAAAAAAGATTTTAACTGTCTCAGCACCTGTCAACTCCACTTACTCTCTTCTGTCTTGAATCTTCCTTAGAACATCCTTGTAGTATTCTGTTTGCTAAATGCATCTCAATTGTCTCCCTACAAGGCTGTTAAACATCAGGGTGAGCATGGGCTATATAGCTTCTGTTTCCCAACACGCTAACAGAATGCTCAAAACAATAGATGATATTAAATAAAAATGCCACTATTAATTTCAAAAGTTAAAAGCATGACATATTATGTTAAAAACACACAGAGTATACAGAGGACTTTTGATCTGAGTATTGAAAAATAAATGTCCATGGCATGTAAAGCAACGTAGGCCATACTTATTCTGATCATGCCAAATACAAAGGCAAGAAAGTTCGATATGGACTATCCAAGGAGTTTTAGCATTACATAAAGAGCACAGAACCATTCCAAAGATCAGAGGTTTCTAATATAACTAAAGTCATTTCTCATAACCAAATATGCCAAATAATTACTAGCAAATTTCAAGTCTGGAAACAATAAAAAATGAAGAAATATTCACCTTCTGTCAAACCTTTGGTCATGGCTTGCAGATTACCTTAGATTCAATTGAGAGTCATCTGAATGCCATCTAGGGTCCTTGAAAAAGTACAAATAGCCTGGGAAACTGAATCAGGCATCCCAACTTAATTAGATTGTGTGCTTCCCACACAATCCTAAACAGGAAGGTGATTTAAAACAGAAGAGTTCAAATGATAATAATGAAAGAAAAGACAATAGGAAAAAATTAAATCAATAAATCATTAAATGAGATTATGAGATTTCAGTAGATATGTAAGAACCAAGTTTATTTCCACACACTGTAATATATTTCTGTTAATGCAATATGATAAATTGTGCAATATCACATTATATTTCTAATAATTTTTCAAACTCTGGAAATATGACCAGCCAACAACATGTCTGGAAATCTGTAATAATTTTTATATCATATTATCTTAATTTCTCAAAGGAGGGAATCCTAAAAATTTCTTAAACACAAACAAATGAAGGGAAGAGAAAAATAGAACTCAAGCACTAATTTTTTTTTTCTACATAAAAAAAACTAAGCCTTCATACAGTTCTTAGAAATACAGAGTTGCTTGGAAAACCATGAAGTCATGAATGGAGGAAGATGTGAGGAGCAATTTTGCATCTTTCCCACTAAAAAGCATCTCTTAACACTGCATAAAGATGATCATCTCAGCTTATTCACCAGATGATCTGATTTCAATATTTTAAAATGTATTTCACAGTCAGGGACCTTCATTTAGTTTTTTGGTGAACAAAAGAAAGTTAAATACCCACAAAATTATGAAAAGGAATATTTCACTTTAAATATGATAGGAATTATACCCAAGACATAACTTCCTTTAAGAAAAGGAAGCACATCTTATAAATTTATCCTTACATGTGGTTACAGGGTTTTTTTTAAATATTTATCATCCTGAATTAACAAACTTAGAAATATTCTGGTGATCCATTTGTCTAGACATACTAAATCAAATGAAACATCTCCATGAGACTTCACACTACTGTCAATATTACCAACTATCAATTCTCATTTACCTGAGGGACCAGAGTATTTAGAATATAGTCAACATCTCATTTCTTCTTACTGTCCTTTCAACCCCCAGTATCTTACCTGTCTTATTAGCAGGATTCACTCCAGAAGTAAAGATAAGTATCAAATTATCAAGGCCTTACCACAAACAGGTACTGTTCTTAACATATACTATAGCATTCATTTCCCACAACTATCTGAAGAAAAAGTACTATTGTTATGCTAATTTTACAGATGAGGGACACAGGGATGTCAAGTGAATTGCCCAAGACCACAATCCTAAGTGGCAAAGCAATTATGACCATCCAGTCCCATGCCAGAGCACAAATACTGAACCACTACATGATTTGTCTCCAGTAGATAACTATATAATAAATATAAAACTAAGTCAATCCGAATTGAAAACCTACCTTTTTTGGTAATAATAAAAATAAATAAGAATTTCATGGGTGAAATGGTTCAACCTCTGATTTCAATGAGATTCATGGACTGCATATAAATTTCAAGCCATTTATTCAATCCAAGGACCTTAGTTAATTGGGGGTTGCTGGTTTAATCTTCCTTGTTTATCTTCATTTGTCAAGTCTAGTATTTTTACCAAGCAATTCACTCAGCTTTAAACACTTTCAAACTCCATTTTACTATACCACTTTATTTATTATTAGTGACCAGTCTTCAGATTTCTGAAATTGAGTAAAATTCTCAAAATTGTAGGCTTCTTTATAGATAAGCCTAAGTAAGATTCTGGCATGATAAGCTAATGATTCTTAACCTTTTTGGGCCACAGATCTTTGAAAATCTGATGAAAGCTGTGGATTCTAACCACAAGATGGAAAATGGACATATGAATATATAATTAAAATATAATTTCATGGTGTTATTGAACTTCCACACTCTAAAGATCACACGTGAACTTCACGTAAAGTTCTAAGTATAATTTTTTAGGCTTCTTGTTTTGCATATCTACAGGTTCTCTTCTAATTGCAGTATTCCTGTAAATATCAAGTTTCTGGAAGCCTAGTGAGTTATAATCATGATCTTTTGTAAAATTTCTCAAAAAACATAATCTTATTTACAAAAATAAAATGATACACAATTTTTCAAGATAAAAGCTATATTGCTTTACAGAAAAAGCAATATGAGTCAAAGAATATTTCTTACCTCCTATATCATGAGCTCTCTGAAAACTGGTGATCAATTGCCCACAAACATGTCATCAAAGGATCCCACCTCTGAAAGCTGGCTAAATTACAAATGCACAACTGAAGCTGCCTTATCCTTGTGGCAAACACACCTTCAGATCTGATAGTAAGAAAGTCTCATGACTGACTGCAGATGAGATAGACCTGATCGCTAACTTTCTAAATTTAATGTACTGTGGTTAAATGGCCATGTTTGCTGGTTTGACTGCATCATTGCACTTTTCTGATCTTTCTGATAACATTAGATTTTTTTTAGAGATAATGTCCTGAAGCTGATAGGTTCTCATTTCCTGCTGATATTTTATTTTACTATTTGGAGGGAATTGCATAAACATTCTTAAGGGACAGTGGTCCATATTAAATATTAAATATTTTGTATGTGTCAAAGATTCAACAATAACAAGAATACTCTGCCAGCATTCCATATATATATATATATATATATTTATTTATATATATATATACACACACATATATACACACATACACATCCCAGACAATGGACACAGAGTATGTGTGTATGTAAACACGTCTGCGTGTATGTGTATGCACACAAATTCTGGTACATTATCTAGGGGTTCATGGGCCTCCCTGAAGCCCAGCTGTGGACCCTAAGACCTCAAGATTAATAACCTATGCCTGTGTTGAGTAAACAAATGTGAGCCAACAAGTCTAAGATTTCTAGGACTTTACCTCCTTAAAATGACAAAGAAGTCCAATTCTGCTTTGCCTTCAAAGGTGTTAATCATACTCAAAGAAACAGCATTCATCCGAAATAATTACCACAGTATTCTCTTTGTTATCTGGGAAGCTACTCAAAGCATAAAGGGATTAACTGCTCTCAAAGTAAGGTCGTGGCTCTTTTCTGTTTCAAAGGTTTAAAACCTGAGGGATGGATGGCCTTCTGAGTCTGCCACAGTGACTTCACTCTGAATCTCTCCAGAGAGCTAATCACTAGACATCCTGACGCTGGCAACACAAACAAGCCACGCATTAGTCTGGCTAATGGAGGTACCGTCTGGTAGGACGGAGTCACTGCTCATTTTGTAAATTCTGACCCTCCTGCCTTCTTTGAGACCCTTGGCCTGCACTCGTGGCCTCTCTTCTCAAACTTCTTAAGGTGTATCAACTCCAGTGTTACGTCTGGTTGCTTTATTCTACGGTTAATGGATACAGGGTGCAGTTGCATAGGAGGAATAACTTCTAATGTTCTATGGCACAGTAGGGTAACTATGGTTGACAATAATTAATTGTATATTTCAATAGAGGTAGTAGAGAGGATTTTTAATTTTCTCAACACACAAAAAAATGAATGTTTGAGGTGATGGACATGCCAATTACCCTAATCTAATCATTACATATTGTATACAAGTATTGAAATATCACACTATGTCCCACAAATATTTATAATAATTACGTGTAAATTTTAAATTTTTAAATAAAAATAAACTAACCTCTTTCATAGTCTTTCTTGCTAATTATTTAATATAAGTTCACCATCTATATATGCCATATAGCTCAACCACCTGTCATACACTATTAAACATACATATAGTCTACATTCATTGTTCCTCAGACTCCAAGAATAAGTTAAAGCTAGAAAAACTATTGTCTGAAAGAATCATTTCTTTAATTTATTAAAGACACTTTTGAAATGTGACTTTTGGAACCACTGAGAGTTGTTTTTCATAGTTCTACAAAGTTTCCCAAATTCTAGATCTAAGGTAAGAGGAGCCTATACTAATCGCAAATACTAGACTTACCAATATTTTCTATTCCAATTTCAAAAAAAAAAAAAAAACTAATATTTCAAAATGATGAGCAGGCAAGAGTGAGATGGAAGTGAAATCCATCTAGAACAAGAAGAAAAACTTTTCAAGAAGTCAACATCCTTGGTTACTTTTCCTATGCCCCTGTGACTGGAAACCAGGACAGCACTGAAAGAGCAGGTCACCTTGGAAAGCAAAGACACCTCTAAAAATAAAAATCAACATTTCCAGGCTCTGCCATAATGGTTTCCTGGTACACAGAAAGACATGCCTGCTATTCTAACCCCACATGGGGGTTGTAGCAATTAATTATTCAACATTTGGAAAGTGCTTTGAAGATAAGATGCTAAGTGCTAAAAATCACCATCAATTTTTCGAAAACCACATTTAAAGTGAACTCACCAGGCTTACTGTTGGAAACCAAACCATTAGTGTAAGTTCATGTTTTCTTTTTCCATTTCATTTGGACCATTAGACCAAAGAGCCAACACTCATACGGGACTCTCCTTCCCTTTTGGTCAATCTTTAAATGTCTTGTGGGTAAAACACTAGTGTTAGATTTTTTGAGCAAATGTAAATTCTAATAATGTGGTTTTTCTGGAACTTATATAGAGTTTGCTTATTAGTTACCCTTCCTCTTCTGTCTTTTATTTAGGTTACATAATAAACAGCAACTCTACTAAACATTTCATTTGTAAAACTTTCTAAGTAGTTAAAATCTAGTTTAATATATTTGTCAATACTAGTTATTATTTAAACAAACATTTATTTATGTGTCTGTGACTGCTTAACATGTAAATGAACAATCTAAGAATTAAATACATTTTATAATATAAATGAAAGTAACAAGCCACTCTATTTAAACATAAAAATGTTTGGAATAGGCAATTTTTTTCATATTTATAATATATTTTGCATAGATTCATTCTAAAACTTGTAACTATGGCCTAAGATTGAGAATTTTTTCTTACCAAGAATAACCAGAACCATATAAAAACCCACTTTCATTCACAGAAGGAAGGAAAGAAAAAAGAAAGGCATTAGGTTATTTTTAATAGGGAGTCATGAACAAACCCACTGCAAAGCTGTAACTGTGGCCCACCTGGGATTAGAACAGAGTAGAAATCATTGTCACCTATTTTCATTTTGAAGACAATAAATAATGGCCTAAAATACTAGTTTTTTATTTCTTATCTCCTACACAGTGAAAGATCACCTATACAAATGTCATAATTTCACAGTTTTGAGAATTGAAAGGTATACTGGAATAAACTTGGACATGGACTTGTTTCCTATCAGAAAACAAGAGGGTTTTTCTAAAGAGGGTTTATGAATTTTAATCCCCAATATGCAATTTTAAAAGATATCTTTGGTTTTAGAGACGTTTTGTTCCATAGAGTTTTTACTGCTTGGTTTAGTAAGCTGTTTCTCCTCTGTGACTAAAAGATCTGACCAGAACAATTGTAGAGGAGAAGTTTATTTGAGAGCTCATGGTTTCAGAAGTCTTGGTCCACAGAAAGCTGGCTCCATACCTCAAGGCTCTAGGTGAGGCTGAACATCACAGTGAGGCTGAACATCACAGCGGGAGTGTGGCGGACAGAAGCACCTCACATCATGATGATCAGAAGGAAAGTAAGAAATTCCACGCTCCAGATACAAAATATATATCCTATAACCTCGCCCCAATTAACCACTTCCTCCAGTCACACCCCACATGCCACCAGGGATTAATTCACTGATTAGGTTAATACTCTCAACAGCCCAATCATTTCTCCTCTGAACCTTCTAGCATTATCTCACACGTGAGCTTTGGTGGGACACCTGATATCCAAACCATAACACCACTCATCATATTTAAAAATTAATACATTTTTAGACGTCTCTTGGTTAATCTTCAATCTTTTTACTTTTAAATAATCTTCAATACTTTTTACCCAAACCTCCTCCCCAATCAAATGTGGAAAAGAGATCTCAAATGCTTTAGACATTCCTAATCTCAACAGGAAAAAAATGCTGGATGCTGAAGTAAGATTTTCGACTTAAAAATACAGTTAATGTCAAAGAAGGTTAAGCTAAGATGAAATTTCTCATTGACTCACTTTGATGTTTAATACAATCCTCATCTTCTAAATATTGTATAATAAATATGAAGATACAATTATTTTTCATGATTCATTTCTAACATTCTCATTCCTTTAAAAGAAATTGAGAATAAGTACAAGTAAATGAAATTAAAACTAAAGAGGGAAATGTATTCAAGGAAGGCCTTTTTAAAAATCTTTCAGAGGGGGTGTCATTACTTCCTCCACTCTGCAGGCTAGGGTGTGCCACTAATGGTATTGGTACAAACATCAAGAACATGCACCCTATTTTAAAATGCTTTTGACATGTTTCTTAACTATCCCAAAGTTAAAAGTATAATTAAATATTCCTTTAAAAATAAATGTTTACCATATTGCAGGGAAGTCATTTCAAATAAAGCATTTTGCACCCATATGAATATGAAGGAGATAAAAGTTGTCCAAGGAAATTAGCCATGTCCTCAAGTGAATAAGAAATGAATTGGCAGAGGCTGAACCTCCATGAGAACATTACTTTGAATCAAAACCAAATTTCTAAAACACTCCAGGTGATCTGCTTTATATTTATGGAATTTAAATACTGAAACATTGAAAAGAATTATTCTGGAATGTTTAAGAAGAGAAGCAATTTCATTAAGTGTCAATGTTGTCTTTATTGATTTCATGTGGTAATGTTTAGATCTAGAACCAGAGTGGTAGGTAAGGCACAGACAGACCAAGACCATGAGGACCTTTGTCACGGGACACCATAACCTGGCAAGGAGTTCCTTTCATGGCACCTCTCCTCAGTTCACCGAATGGACTGACCCCATGTCAACTAGGGAGTTGCTATCTATATCTCTTTAAGGAAGGTTAAGAACTCATACACACACACATCCCAAAAGATTTCATTCTCTGTAAGTCTAAATCCTTCAACTTTCATCATTAGTAATTATTCCTTGTGCATCTTTCCAGTAAAAATTCAAAATGTAACTAGTATTAAAACACATAATACATTATTTCCTATTAGTATGTTATCAAGTGTCTTGCTCTTATTAAGAAATTAATAATGAGAGCATTAGTTTTCAAACTTATAAAGCAGTCATTTTATAAGGGAAAGTAAGGCATGATAAAGTCTGGTACGGTCTTAAAAACTAACACCTAACTCACACATACAATGTACTATATGCATTCTTCTAAGCATTATATATGCATTCACTTACTCAAGTCCTAGGAATTAAATGAGGCAGGTACGGATGAAGAACTGAAGCCCACAGTCATCAGTCACGAGGCACTACATATCTGGGTGCTGGGCTATGTTACCCTGATCTCCCCTTCAGAACTGAGGTGCTTCCCTGGATGGTAGGCATTCTGGCAGAGCTCAGACTTGCTCCATAAATTACCTTAGCCAAAGAGAGCCACCTGACCCAAGGTCAGACCCCTGGGCAAAGGCAGCCGACACTGGTTGATGTGGGATATAGTTGGGGCAACTCAAGGGTCTCCCCCAGCTCAGAACATCTGGTGGGATCAACTGAGGTCTCTGTTGCTATTGTCTCACATTCCCATTTCTCTCCCTGCCCAATCCAACTTTCTTCACTCCCCCGCAGGTATTGTTCCTCAACACAAGTCCCAGTAAACTTCCCGTACAATCTCAGAAAGCACTTCACTGGGAAACCAGCCTAAGTCAGTGGGAAGAGCAGGATTCAAGCCCAGACCCTCTAACTTCAGGGTCCATGCTCTTAACCAGCTCAGGGAAACACTGACACCCATTGAGGAGTCAGAAAACAACTCTGACAGGCCCCCAAAGCCAGGTGCTACAAAGAGGTCTTAGTAACAATAACAATTTTACTGCAAAACCGAAGAATATCAGCAACCTTCTCAAGACCCTCACATGTGCTGGGGGTCTACTAGCTGTACTCAGTACCCATCTTCTCATATCCTTCTACTTGGGCATCTTGATCGATGGCATGGGCCACTTGAAAATGCCACATTCCTGCCCAGGTTACATTTATTCACTCTTTTGTTTATCGTTTATGTTGTAAAGAGGGTGTCACCACTATGTTTACAGTGATTAAGGCATAGTGACAACAACTCCATCTCCAGTCCTGAGATCCTCTCTGAATGTGTAATAAAGCTCAAGATAGATGAATTAAAGGGAAAATCATATCTAATATGTCATTAAGACAGGAGATGAGTGTGTGCAATTCATTTTGAAATGATGTACATCAAAAAAAAACATTTTAAGAGGATTTTAGTTTGGACACTAAATTAGGTAAGCTTCAATAATCAGAAAATTCTACTAAAGCAAATACTTCATACTTCATAGCAGATAAACAGACCACTCCTGCAATTTAAGCAGACAGGCTCACAATTTCCCATCATCAGGCTCCTCAAAAATATGATTTCCCCTTCCTTGATTCCAGACTTTTCCTGGTACCAACAGCCCCAATGCAGGTACTCACATCATCCCCCAAATGTCATCAGAGTTCCATTACATCCCATATCACTGGACAACCACCTTAGAACTGAATCCCTCACTTTGTACAAAAGATGAAGAAGTTATTCTTCCAGCTTCTGACTCAAGTAGCAACCTGTTTGAAGCCTGGCCACAGGCTCTAATCTTTTCTCTGCTGCTCTGGTTTTTATATAAAGGACACTATGTTGCTCATATGCAAGAGTCCAACCATCACAGAAGCAAAAGCTACAGGCCAAATGGGAATATACCTCACCAGACTCTCCAAGTCCTCTGTTTAATTTGTGAACACAGTATTACATGGGAGAAAGTTATACGGCACAATGATTTTTAAACTTATACCAAATAAAACATTTCATTTATCTGGGAAATCAAACATTTCAGATTAGTAAGATTATCTAAAATGAATCCAGAAACAAAAGTATTGATTTCAATTCAGAAATAATATCCAATTGCATCTTATCAGTAGCAAGGCGGACCTGATTCAGAGAAATTTTACAAGGTGGTCTAAGTGCTCATTTTATAACCTCAGGGGTAATGATGCACATACACTAGTGAAGCTGGTCAAGGTCAAGAGCTGAGATAAGATTTGCTGAAGCAGGTAACCTCTTCAGGAACTGTCATGTGGGGTCAGACCCCAATCTTCTAGACCAACATTCAGTACCATCTGACAGCAATATCAAAGGACAGGAAATTCTCTACCAAATGATAAGTGATTTGAACAATGTTCTCTGAAAAGAGGATAACCCTGTGTAAAAAGTCCCAGATAAAGAGAGAATAGCTACCCAAAAGATTGTCTATTTATCAAATATGTCCATCTCCTTTTTTAAATTGTGTGAATATAAAATTCACCTAAAGATTTACTCTGGACTGTCTGTTAGATAAGTCAGTTTCTCTTCTTGGGGTGAAAAGCTGCTCAATATAATACCAACTATATAAACTTACACTTTTCTATTTATGCTAAACCTAATTCTCTCAGTTATAAGTGGTATTCTAACATTCTTGGATCTGTGGGAAATGTTCATGATATTGTAGGATTCAGTGAATCTCCCTTCAGATTTCACATTTTTGTTCAAGACCATAAGCATTCACATAGTTCTCCACTATCCTAAAAAAAAAAAAAAAAAAAAAAAAAAAAAAAAAAAAAAAAACTCCTCTATATTTATAATGTGCAGTGTGCTTTTCAAGACCTTTCCAATAATGTCTATCTTGAGGTGCAGGATCAAACTTTCAAGGGAACATCCTTAAGGTTCAGATACACAGACAAACTGACACATAGCCATTAAAGACCCCTATTAAGGAATAATAATTGAACCCAAATATGTGTTTGAGTGTAATATCCATCAATATACTAAAGAAGAGTGAAATATCTAAATCTCATTGGAAATATTATAAAAAATAATATATAAAATACCTATTCTAAAACATCTCAATGTATCATATATTTAAATATATTTTGTTAGGCAAATTAATATACACCTAACATAGATAAATCATACAATAATATTCTCTCCTCTGTATATAAAATCCACACTATCACTGTGCCCTAACACCTGTCCTATAAATGAGTTCCCTCACTCAATAATACTTGTAGCATATCTTCCAAAGATTTTATGGGAACAGTATCTGGATTTAAAACTCCTAGTTCAGTATGATCAATATAAAAAAAAAATAATTTGCATGTAGCAAACCCCAAGTTCACAAAGATGTGGATGAATAAGTGAATGACTCCACATGACCTTCCACATGAGCACCTTTTTCAAATGACACAAACAGTAAGTGAGCATAATTCTGCATGTTAATCAATGGTTATATATGTATGTTTATATATGTAATCAGTGATTAATGAATAAGAACAAATATTTCTTCAGAGAATACATAAAAATTATATAATCCATATAAATCTTTTTAGGTAATTGCCTTTTAGGAATCTTAAAAGTGGTATTCATTGGGAGAAGTTGGGCAAAGGGTATTAAAAAAACTCTGTACTATATTTTTACTACTTCCTGTGAATCTAGTTATTTCAAAAATAGATTTTTTTAATATTTTCAGTTGTAGATGGACACAATACCATTATTCTATTTATTTGTTTTTATGTGGTGCTGAGCATCAAACCCAGTGCCTCACATGTAAAGTGCTCTACCACTGAGCCACAACCCCAGCCCAAAAGATTTCTTTAAAAAACTGCTACCAACTCATTTTTAATCTCAAATAAATTGTAAGTACAATTATGTCCAATTTTGAGAACAAATAAAATACAGTCATATCAAAATAGGTTAATTTATCTAGGGAACTATAACATATCACAAACGTAACAAAGTTTCTCCCAAAAGTTACTGGATTCTAAACTTCATTACAACAGATTTCAAGAGAAATGTCTGAAAGACCTGAGAGTAATGATTCACAGCTACCACACCAGGGGGGCACAGCCAGAAGTTGAGCTGAGATAAAGTTGGGTGAGATAAATGGGCACCTCTGATTGGTCTGTCAGGATTTTTAAAGTGACTGCCTATCATTCCATGAAGTACTTCATGTTGTAGAATACACTGGCCACTATGAGGACCACAAAAGAGAAGCTCGTGAAGGTTGAGGGCACAAATAGTAGAACAGGGACAACATGAACACACGAAATAGTTAAAGGGCAGCACAAAGCAGTAAGCACTAAAGTGATCAATTAAAGTACGGAATTCACTGCCTAAAGTTTTGGCAGCAAAAACATATCAGTGCTTGAACTATATTTTCTTCTGATGTTTTTGGATGACTGTTTTTGTTTCATTTCTTAATGCATTTTTCAAGGGAAATTATCTGATCTCATTTATCTAAATCGTTTGAGACATTTCCTATCTGCCTTCTCTCTTTTCCCTGGCAAAGAAGCTCAACTTGTAAAAGTGCAAACGTGTGAGCTGTGTGTTTCTGCTTAATCTGTTAATGCTCAGCAATTTTCTAAAGGCGATTGTAATCAGTACTTTAGCAAACTCCCTACCATGAGGCCCTTTTCTCTGCTAACATCATGAATGCTCATCTCACATTCCTAAGGACACAGTCTCCAGAGGTCAAAGGAATGAAGGAATTTGCAGAGCAGTTCAGCTGCAGTGTCCTGCTGCAGCTGCAGTCATGCCACACATGAGGGGAGAGTCTCAGGGGTACAGCCATCAACACTCAAGCTTCCATTAAACTTTCAATCTAACTGATGGCCTCCCTGAGTCCTTACTCAGAGCAAGCATGCTTCACCAAGTAACAGTTTCAGGACTTCATTCACAGTCCTCCTGTGAAAACCCTGATTTAAGTACAGTAGGATTATTCAAAAAGGTCAAGAGACAATAGATTTCCATGCTGAAGAGCACAAGAAATGGAAGAGCTAATTCTGTTCCTTTTTGATATCAGTTCAGATATATAACTGATATGATCCTACTCTTTCGACAATTATCCTTCCCTAAATCCATGATACCTTTTTTTTTAAGTCTTATGTGCTGAATGGACACCCAAATGAGGACCCTTGTTTCTAGCTTTAAGCAACATCCAGACATGCCTGGGTGCATTTGTTTTAAAATGACCCAGTTTAACTTCTTGAAGGAATGTAATCACCCAGAACAAAAGATGAGGTTTTCTGAAACTCACTATTTTTAAAATAGTAGTTTAACAAGGCTCACCATAATTGCTCTTTGTATTTATTTCAATTTTCCATAGCATTATGTCTGTAACAAAAAACAAAGTCTGCCTGCTATTCCAGATGATTCCATTTTCCACTACATCAGCTACATTTGTACATAGTGTACCACAAGAGGTACACTACCTAAAATGTGAACATCCTTCTCCCATGTATACTGACATGTTATCCTGAAGGAATGTGTTACACATTGAGTACCCTGGGTACCACAAAATAGTTGTACTTAAATGATCAGAGCAAAGTAACCACCAACTCTATAAATAAATAAATACATAAATAGCCCAAATACAAAACAAAAAAAGATATCAGTCCTTGGGTTAGAAAATCTAATTAGATTTCCACATAAAAATCCAAGTTCCTTTTACCACAAGTCTGGCTTTGTATTGTTTAAAAGAGCACTATGTAATTCTCCAAAAGAAAAATCATACAAATTTTAATTCAATTTAATTTAAAAATAAAAATAATATGCCACTCAACCATTTTTCAGATAAGAAAAAAAGAAAGTCACAGAGTCAAGTCAATAGCTGAGAAGCAGACCTTTCAAAGAGTTAAAAAGGGTTGCTTCACACAAATGTTTGTAATGGAGTATGCTGCCCATTTACTTTAATATTATAATTAACAAAATATTATAATTAACAAATCTGAGAAATGCTTTACCCATACTAAATTGGAAAGGCTCTATATAAGCTTCAGTTTTCAACTATTATCATACTTAAAAGTTCCATTCTGCATGAAATATGGTTTCCAAGGTATCAGCACTGGAGAACCCACCACAACATTTTAAATCTAGAAATTTGTTGGCCAGCATTCTAATTATAGAAGCTAAAAATATTCAGCATGTAGGCTTTGGGGGATCACCCATGGAGTGAAGAGCAGTGTAATCATTTTCAAGAGTTCTCCAGGTCCAGTGCGTGTTACTTGGGGGCACAGATTTAATATGAACCATATAGTGAAATGAGTGATCTCAAACTGCCAGCTATTAGACTCAGTTTTTCAATCTAATTTTTGATAACCCCTATTCCCTACTCAGTTATAGCAATAAAAAAGTACAAGTCCTAGAGGGGAAAAGAAAAAATGGAAAACACAGTTTGAGTCACTCCAAGTAAGAGCTTGAGAAAGATCTTAACTGTGTTGTTCATTCATTCAGCCAACTAACATTTATTAGTATGCCAGGAACTGTTCTCAGAGGTGGCACAATTCAACTCAAGAATAAAGAATGGTGTAGAATCCAAAAATAATAATAACTACCATATGTATAGCTGTTTACAGTTATAAACAAGGTTTCATAAGCATCACCACCAGTCCCTTGTAATTCCTTTGTGAATTAGGTTTTACCATCAGTTTAATAATGAAAAAATAGAAACACAGTTGATTTTTTAAAAAATCAACTAGTAAAGTAAAAGAGCTGAATCTTCAACTTGTGCACCTTCCAAATGCAAATTTCCATCAGTCACTGTGCAACACAACATTACAAGATGCTCTACTTGTGTGTTAAGCACAAGGACAAGTGTTGTGAGTTTTTGTGTGTTGTGTTAAAGCTGTTTTGTAGATTTTCAACTTTTAAAAGACAGGGTTTCATAGATCTAGACTATGATAGTTACAAGTTAAAAAGTTTCTAATCTCTTTACCCACTTACTTTACTTATTTAGATGGAAGCAATGGTGAATGCGTCTGCCTGGTTAGCTGAGTTTTCTAAATAAATAAGAGAAGTTAACTACTCAAGTATTAAAATCTTCCTTACTTGGGATAAAATATTAGACAAAAACTTTATGAGCAAAAAAATTGAATGAGTCCACCACACAGAATGTAACCAATAAACATGTAAAATGGTAACCTCAAAATGCAAATTAAAATCAAGATCAGTAGAGTAGAACAAGCAGATCAGGAGGAGGGAGAAACAGAGGAAAGGGAAGGTACCAGGGAAAGAGGCTGATCCAATTATTTCAAGTACATACACAAATATGGCACAATGAATCCCACCGTTATGTATCATTAAGATACACCAATAAAAAAGAGAATAAAAGAATGTGAAACAACTATACATCTACCAGAACAGTTAAAATTAAAAAGGTAATACCAGGTGTTTATTAAGGACGCAAAAGACAAAACTCTCATACAATGCTGATAGGAGTGTGAATCTGTACCAAGAAGTTAGTACATCTACTAAAACTGACACAGTGATTCAACACACAGCACACACGATTGAAATTCTAGCATATTTACTAAAGGATATATATAAGAATGTTCATAGCAGCACAATTTCTAACAGCCAAAAACTGGAACCAACCCAAGGGTCCATCAAAAGTGAAATGGATAAATACATTGTGGCATTCTCAGAAGATGAAACAAGATAGAGCAATAAGAATAAAGTTTGTGAGACTCTTCTTGGTTGCTTCAAACCATCATTTCACACAAGACTAGGTTGAGTCTCGCAAACATCATGTTTAGCAAAAGAAAATGAACACAGGAACATATACAATGTGATTCACTTATAGAAAGTTCAGTAACAGGTCGAAGTAACCTGTAGTCTCAGAAGTCTGAAGTTATCTTTGGGGAAAGTAATGACTTGCAGGGGAAGTGGAGAGGAGGCTTCTGATGCTGGCAATGGTTTAACATCATGGTCTTGGTGCTGGTTACATTGATGTATTCACTCAGGTACATCTCTGAGCTGTTTACTGATGACTTAATGACATTTGCAATTTTCTGAATACATGTTGTATTTCAATAAAAACTTAAACTGAGAGCTGGGGATGTGGCTCAGTGGTAGAATGCTTGCCTAGCACATGTAAGGCCCTGAGTTCAATCCCCAGCACCTCAAAAAAATAAAAAATAAATAAATAGGAAGGAAGGAAAGAGGAAGAAAAGAAAGGAGAAAGGAAGGGAGAAGAGAGGGTGTAATAAAGTGATGTTATCAGTTCTACACCTAAACTGTCCTTAAACCTCCCCGGACTTCAATTCTTTACTTCTGGTTCCAGTACTACCAAGTTGTCCAATGGTACTTTCAATGTTTTCCAGGGGCTGATGCCCACTTCTATCTCCTACTTTGCAGTTACTGTTTGCTATGAGAGCAGAGACCTTACAATCTATCCTATTAGAATTTATGTTTGTTAAGATTAAGCAGACTCTGAGAAATATCCCAAGAGTGAAGTGAATTCTCTTGAATGTATGTTCCTTTTTTTCCCTCAGTTTGCCTACTTGGAGATTTTTTACTGAAGAATATGTTAAATAAATGAATGTTTTACAAGATCTATCAGTGATGCTAGATCTCCAGGTCAAAGCTAGAATTAACCAGAAGTCCAGGTCTCTCAAGTATACTTATTTGAGAATAATATATTAGTATAAGAGTATAAAGGAGAACATTAATCAGTGAATATATTTACAAAAAAGTAAAAAAATTAACAACTTTTACTGAAGGCATTATGAGTAGATTTTCTAGTTGTGTCACTTATAGAACACAACAGTTTTAAAAAGTCCATTCCCTTCTTAGTTTGCATTTTTAATCATTTTTATTTTTAAAAACCCCCCAAAGTATAATAGAACTTTTATGTAAGGCTTTTTTGGGTTTCTAATATGGAAATTCAAGTTAATCGAGAAAATTCTTTTTCCACACAATTACCCGCAAAGAAAATATATACATATATATAAGTCCGTGGTTATTTATTTCCCTTAACATCCTAATTTCATATAATTTTTTCCTGTGTTAATTCTACATGAAAAACCACTATTAGTTTTCAAGATTGGAGCTAATATTGGTATACCCAAACTGAAAATTCTTTACTAGCAAAACGCCCTTGGCATTGCAGGATCTGAGGCAAGAGGGTGCTGCTGATGATGGAATGGCTTGAAATGGAGACCACCACTTTGCAGCAGGATAAACTTTCATCTGCTCATCTTCTGCTGTGACTAAATGGGACATTTTTCCATTTCATGACAGTCATTCAATAATTATGTATCACTAGTCAAAAGATAACACGTCTATTCTTACCTCCACCAACAATTTTCTCTTAAGAAAAGCAAACAAAGTTCTCTGCACCTTAATTTCCTCATCTTCTCAATAAATATAATAATCCCTTGCATCTAATCCATTTTCAAGAAAGAAGAGCAAGATGATGTTTTGGCTCATGCAAACAACTACAGATGAGCAGGTTTCACCATTACTCTTTCTACCACACCTTTTTTGAATATATAACTTAATCCAGAGGCAAGCAAGACAATATATCAAGGAGTAAAATTATAAACATAATGAAGACCAGAAGAAAAAGTTTTCTCTTATTTGCACAGCAGATAAAGAAAGCCATCACCATTTATACCCTCACCATCTTTTTGATACCTGTTTGAAATGCCATTGCACTGTTGAGACTAGAGAAATGCACTAAAATTCATTGTCTCAAAATCATTATGACAGTAGCAAATATGCCTTGAGCTAAAATGAAACTGGCCATCTGTACTAATCTGTGTGCATGTGTGTGTGTGTGTGTGTGTGTGTGTGTGTGTGAAATGCACATTAGACAGAACAACTGAGCAAAAGGGAATCCATCTCTAGAACTAGAAAAATAAATAAAGGCATACATTTCTGAGTATATGAAATAACTTCATGTTAAGATAGTAGCGTACTTTCTGATTGATGACATAATCTTATTAAGTGTTTAAATATTGGGAGAAAATGTATCTGTAATTCAACTTAACTCGGACCTTATATGAAAAAAAAATTATTCTTCTCTTCCCCTAACATTTCCACATGCAAAGTAGTAAAATCTACTTTTGTAAAATCTCACTAACTTCCAGGATATTCCATAACTATCCATTTTGCTAAATAATTTCCTAAAAATTACATAAATTTCATAAATTATAACTCATCCTGGGAAACAGCATCAACTGAGGTATGAGTTCTGCTTCTAGCTCTTTCTTTGTATTCTGATTCCTCCATTTAGCCATAAAAAAAAAACCTTAGAAACTTTAATTATCATGAAATTTTCCTCTTCTCAGTCTGTTCATCCCAATCTCAATCTTATTACCTTTCAACTCCTGTTTTAGATTTTATTTCTATTGTTTAAAATGAATACAAAGAAACTTCAAGAAACAAGCTGATGATGAGCCTCATCACATTTCAGTCCTGGCAAATTCTCTCAAGACTCCTCTCCCCTAACAGTAGTAGTCCTCCTGGACTGCAGCGCCCTCAGAGGCAGGCAGAGAAACCTGATTATCTCCTTGATTCACTGGCTAATGTGTGTATTTCCTTTCCTTAAATGCTGTTTTCCTTTAAGATGCAAGCTATGGCCAGACTACCTTGCTTGTTATCAGAACACAAGATCAGAACCTCAAAATTGTACTTGCCAGAGCTCAGTGAAAAATGAGATTACTACCAGGGCATGCTGGAAGTTGTCCCAAAGGTTACCCAATGTCTAACCCATTTTTTCCTCTAAATACAAAATGTTTTCTAATAATTCGAAAGGATAAAATAATGATACTAACATTTAAGGTTATTTTATGGTGACAAAATGAACTAAAAAATACATCACTAGAAAATAAGAATACAATCTGATTGGTTAATCTTACACACACACACACACACACACACACACACTTATATATATCCAGAAATAAGCTATTTAAATGACACCTCATTAAAAAAAAAAAACTTATTTTGAGAAGCACTCAACTACAAACTTAGGGGTTTCTTAAGAAGTTTTCTGTTTTCTCAAACATACCTAGGACCATCAAAATACTCCATCTTATCCTTCTTACCCCTACCCCTGTAAATGCCCTATACCTCAACAGCTCATAAAAATACTACTTTCCCATCTCTATCTATACTTGTGGCAGTTTTATATCATTTTCCCCAGACACTCTAAAGTTAAAACAATTCCAGTTCAAGAATTAACATAGAGACCAAAATCCTATCACTACTTTTAACTTTAAAATGAAAGTAAAAGTTTTTTCTCAGTAATGAAAACTATAGGAAAATAAACAGGCACATTTCCTTTGCATGTAGTTATACCAGTAACCTCAATCTAACTACAAAAATGACCATGAAATTATTTAAATGTTAATGGGATAGATGCAAGGAGGGGTTCTTAGAAACAGTTCCAGAAGACATTACACTGGTCAAAAGAAGCCTGTAAATACTGCTCTGACTGCATGGAAGACTCCATTAAAGTCAGAATGAAATAAACCCTAATAGGCAAAATATACTTTTAATTCAGGTGCTATTTCAACTCTAAGTCCCAGATACAAAAAGGGGGTAAGAGGAAGTACAGTACAATGCAGTGCCTCTTAGGAAAAAATAGTTCCAGATTTGAGACAATGTGTTCAGTACAGTCCAGAGTCCATGACTTTTAATTAGGAGCAACTTTCTCCAGCACTGATGTGAAAATGGGAGAAGTGGAGAAAGTAATCCAAAGCAGTTACTGCGCTTCAGTCCAGACTGGAAAGTTTGCTGCAGGCAATGGTGCTAGGGTAGGGCCTTGAGAAAGAGTAAGAGGTAGAAAAAAAGTTTTACAAAGACCTGATAAATGCTCTACAATGTTGGTACAGAAGTAGAACTGCTTTCTTCTCCACCTTTATAAGTACAGTTTTTTTTTTTTTTTCCTTATGTTCTTTAAGAACTTTTTTTCTTTATGGTGCTTGCTGCAGATTGCTGATGTAGTTCCCAATTCCTGCCTTCCTTTAGTGACTGTTATTAACAGACTGCCAAAGGCTGAGTGAAATGCACTTAAGAAGAAAGAAACCACCTATCTTTGCCAAGATGCACATGCTGCCCAGTACCTGAGGAAGAGCTCTGCTAACGCTGGCCAAGAGAAATGCCAGTTTAACCTCTGCCTCCTCCTTCCAAATCCATTGCAAATAAATGTGTGTGTGCCACTTGCAGAGAATCTGCCTGACTCACCCCCACCGCCTTCGGCGTGCCAGAGAGAGATGTGAATGCTCGGTACTGGAGCGGTCAGTGAAGTGGGGGCCGCGGCCTCGGTGGCACTGAGTTCCCCAGGCTTCCCCCTCTGATGTGTCTGGGTATGCGTCCCCCTTAGGCAGGTGCCTGGCCACACTGCGACCACCCAGGCTCACAGGAACACACGTGTCACTGCGCCCGAGCCAGCCAGTCAGTCGTACACCAACCCCACAATCCTGATAACAACACCCAGTTACGCGAAGGGAGCTAGGTGGTGGAGGGTGCGGGGAACAAGACCACCCCAACTCTTCCTGTAAACGCTAAGAAGAAAAAAAAAGTACTTTTCCGCGGAAGCAGCCTGCACACGTCGCGGGAACCCAGCCCAGGGGATGCCCGGCCCGCAACTGACCTCTCTCCCTCCCCCGAGCGCGTAGAGACCGCCTGCGCGCCCTCCAGGACCAGCCCCCGGCCCCTCGCCCGCCGCCTCGTTAGGCAGGGGACTCGGCCGACACACCCGCCCCCGAGCCGGCCGGGCGCTTACCTCCTAGGATCCGGCTTCCGTCGCTCCTCCAGTTTGGCGGCGGAGTGTGTAGCTGCAGCGGCTGCCGCCGCCGCCGCCGCCGCCGCTGCCGCCGCTTTCGCTGCCACCACGGCCGCTGCCGCCACCAGAGCGCTGGCCGGCGCGCCGCCGGGGTTGAAGGCTGGGGGCCCGCGGGGTCCTGGGAGGCGTGGGCCCGGCGCGCGGCGGCGCAGAGCCGGGGGAAGTTGTCGGTGCGAGGCACAGAGCGAGCGGGGCGCGAGTCACCCGCTCCCAAGTAGTCACAACTTTGCTGCCTGGTTGGGGGAGCGCTCCGGGGCGGAGAGAGGCAAGCGCGACAGAGCGGGGCGAGAGGGTCTTCGGAGCAAGCTGCACTAGAACCTGAATGGCCCGAGAGGCAGCGGGAGAAGGTGGCGCGGGGGGAATGTCTACACGGCCCGCGTGGTGCGCGGAGAGTGAGGGTGTACGGGCGCGGGCGTCTACTCTACTTTGCCTCCTGCAGCTTCTGCATATTTATGGGGATCTCCGATGTAACTGCCAGTGGCTAACACTGCAGCAGTGGTGCCCCGTCCGGGCGCCCCTCGGCAACAAACCGGGAGACGGGGAAAGTGGCAGCAACTGTGCCGCGAGCGCGAGCCCGCGATCCATATTTAAAGCCGCGAGTGGCCTCGGCCGGCCCCCTGCCCTGCCCTCGCTCGCTCCCGCCCGCCTGGCCCCCACCGCTCCCTGCTGCCGATCGGCGTCAGCCGCCTGGGCATCCGCGGCGGCAGGGAGGGGCCTCGCGCCGCGCCGCCTCCGCCGGGGGCTCTGGATCTGCGCGCTGCACCCGCCCGCAGCTGACCCAACACCCAGGTCCCGACCGGCCGCTCTCGCCTCCCTAGGTTCTTTCTCTCCTGACCTGAGCGGGCAGCTAGGTCAGCCTTACTTGCGCGAGCCCTACTCACAAGAGTTCCCTGCTGGGGATTGCCTGAAGTTGCAAGCATTTCCCAGCCCTAGATCATTCTTGAAGCTACTTTATAAAACTTGAGGTGTATTGGTAAGTAGAGTACGGCCAGCACCCAGTATAGACAATATTCAATCTTTAGCAAATGATGTCTGGGCACATCGAGGTTCTCAGGCTTGACCTTCGTTTATGTCACTAATTGCTTTTGTCTTCCTCTGGAGTTAAGATTCCTAACACTCTTAGTCATCCAAGGGGGGTTCTTGAGATTTCAAAATGATCATGAGTATTTACTCTGTTCTTCAGTCTAATTAATGAGATTTAAGTACCCTTTGCCAAGCAAATAATAATAATAACATATCAGTGACCCAGCACCATTATGATCAGTTAAGTAACCCATTAAGATATGAACAGATTGTCAACACAGACACAATCTAATGTTCTGGAAACTTCTACCGAGTAGTAGCCACTTAATGAATTTGAGGCACACAATTTATGATGCAAGTTCATACGCATTTTCTATTAATGCACATTATATATGTGTGGAAGTCACTAATCAAACTGCACTTTCAGTTGTAGAGCCACCGAAACACATCCCAAGAAAATAATTTTCCATACTGACTGGCCGCTCCTGGTTCCACAACTTTCTTCAATACAATGCTATAGATAATAAGATGGGAGGGGGAATATTAGGGGTAGAGGAGAAATAAATTTGAGAAAGAGATATTCTTTA
Organism: Sciurus carolinensis; assembly: GCF_902686445.1. NCBI lineage: Eukaryota > Metazoa > Chordata > Mammalia > Rodentia > Sciuridae > Sciurus > Sciurus carolinensis. The sequence goes on from NC_062222.1 coordinate 83,786,065, forward strand.
TTCTTTTTTTCAGTATTTCAAAGTGAAAGAGATTCATGGTGTCTCAAAAGGGCTTGGGAAGCAGATATAGAGCTTGTAGTTTTCAAAAACCTGTGTGTTTAAAATTCCTAATCAATGCTCCAAAAGTACTAAAAGCTGCCTGATGTCTGAAATTAAAATGTACTTATGTCATATGTTGGGCTGTTGTCACATCTGGCTCACATATATGTTCACACATTCTACATTTCCCACTGCAGTGACATGAGAAATTCAAAACCCAAGATAAAACAAAGATTGAGCTTTAAAACTTTCCCTTAAGTCATTATATTTTCTCTCCAGGCTAATGTTAAAATTAACTGTCATTTCCTGGACACAACAAGAATCAGCAACCCCAAAGTAAGTTCACAGGCAAAAAGAAATCACTTTTGTATTAAGAATTTGCCACTGCTATTAAGCAGTTTTTCACACTGTGGATTATGTATTTCAACATAGCTGGCAATTTCTCATTATAATCTTGAACCAACCATGAATAGTCAGCTTTGGTGAATGTTTGAGAAAGGAAAAGTGCAGTAAACACATTTTCCAGGCATTCTGCAGCAAAATACCTCAAAATGTCCTCACACAAGATGGACAGGTAACACTTGGAGGCATTTCACTATCAAGATTGGCAAGATTTTACCATAAAAGAGGTATAGAGTTTGTAAAGTAGGAGGATAGGAAAAGAGAATGAGAGCATTCTGGGGGATATTTGGAATGTGTCTTAATAAGAAAAAGTGCTGTCTTTGGCAAGGATCCAGCAACCTCTGGTATCATTCTCACTACTTGATGTTTGCTATCCCACAATTAAAAGAACATGTTCTATTTCCTTTCCTATTGATTATTGTCCAGTAATTGAGATACATGTGTTTTCCCTTTGAAAGGTAATTGATTAACTTTTCTTGTTCACTCTGCATGTGGCTACCTTTCCTGTTGCTTTTCCGGGTGAGAACAATGAATCCTGAGATTTTTTTTTTTCGCCAACCCTAAAAACTTTGTATGGACTTTGAGTCTTGTAAGTCCAAAGAAAGACTTATTTGTTCTCTTTATTTAAGAGTTGACACAGGTTGATGACAAAAAGAATGAACAGAAAATTTGATGGAGTTGGAAAAAACAGTATAAGTAATCTTTACTAATAATGGTTTGTTTACTTTTTAATCAATAACTCTCTGTGCTTAATGACTTTCTGGAGTACCAACCCACTATTTAGCTTATTAATCAAGTTTCTTTCCTATCATTCAAGGTCCTAATAGGCACCTAAGGAAAACAGAAAGGAGGAAGAACCTTTGGTTCAGTGACAAGCACCATCTAGTGGCAGCAGGTGATGAAGCCTCTTGACAACAGGACTCGACTGAAAGTTTTTTCATAGGTAGTCAAAAGCATTTCTGGTCTCATATATTCGTGGCACTCTATGACTCTAAAACAAAAATGTCGTATGTAGTAAAACAACACAACTCATAAGCCCTGTATTGATTATCTAACAGATATAGGGGACAGCTCGGACCTGCAGATAGGATTATTATCATAAAAATTTCTCAATATTTGTGTGATTTTTAAATAGGTTCTTAAAGACTTTTGCATTTAAGTTTCCTCATTACATAAAATAAAAAGAGTAATGGTTTGTCACTAGATAATTATTTTGTTCAACATATAACAAAACTCAAATACAACCATTATATTTGAATTTTTTCATTATTCTGTTTTATGAGGACAAAAAATAAAAATATCATTGCATGTTTATCCTGGAGTTATAAAAATTATAACATTCACATACATCTCATACTGGAAATAAACAGAAAGGTGGTAGAAGGTATGTTATATCTTATTGCTATAGACTTGAGAGAATGATTAGAAATGTTTCTCAATATCAAGTCCTTCTTAAATATGTGACTCACTGGTGGCACTTTGACACATATTTGCTATACAGAATAGAGGTTTTCTTTGTGCCATATTTATTTTGAGTCATACATGTTTTGTTATTAAGCAATATTATAACAATGATCATTGAAGTTGTCATTCTATAACAATTTAGTCAACTGCTTCATTATCTAGGAGTAAGAAAAAAATCACTTTTTCTTATTCTTCAAACAGCCTGGTATGACACTGAAGATAGATAGATGATAGATAAGTAGGTAGATAGATCACTAAAGGCCTCATTATTGCTTCACTTATACTCTAGAAAGTGCATATTCAATCTGCCAAATTCCTGAATAAATTCAACTAACCTAGATTTATAATCTACATTCCCTTCTACAAACCCAAAGTTTAAAAATAACTGCAATCCCTTTTTATGAGACAAGAAGGAAGGTGAAAACACTTTTTGCAAGCTGTCAGCATGGCATGAGTTGGAGAAATAATTTTATTTGGCTAAACATGTGTCATAAGTTGCTTCACAGTTTTAACAACTAAGCTCTCAACCATATCCAACTGTTATTTTAAAAACACATGCCTAAAACCAAATATTAGAAAAGACACTTAACTTCTAAAAAACAGGAGCCGTTCTCTCTCTGTTAATATCAAGGAAGGCAAGTTATTCAACCTTTCTGGGCCTCAATTTCTTCAGCAGTATAATCAAGGGACTTCAGTTACCCCACAATTCAATAACTCTAATAGGATATTAGAATAATTTCCTCTAATAAAATCTGAACAATACAGTGACAGAGAAACATGCAAATCTTTCAGAAGTGTTATTGATGCATTTATCATTGAATGCTCTGTTTAGTAACCTTAGGCCAGTGTTTCAGCCTCTTCCTCCTACAGGAATTCTCCCATGGATCACAATAACACAGGACATAGGTCTCTCTGTTTGGAATGGGAAAGGAACACATAAAACAAGCTACTAAGCCACTAAAGCATACATATGTTCCTAGTTAAAAAGATTGTCTGGTTTTAGGTAAGATAATGGAGAGAATTATGTCAGGCTTCTCTGCCAGAACAGAGTCGTTGTGTGTGTGTATGTGTGTGTATGTGTGTGTGTGTGTGTGTGTATTTTCACACTAGCCACTTCCCAGACACAGACAGGTGCTTGTTCCTTTGTATCCTGCTGGCCTCCCACCTCCTTGGGAGATGAATAAACCCAGATGGTAGGCTGTTCTAAAGCCGTTCTTCCTTTTCTGCCTGTGGACTGAGTCATGTGGATCCAACTGTTCCATTGCTTGGAGACAGGTTTCCCTGCGGGCTGACCCAACACTGGATCAAACTGGATTGTAACCATTCACATCCCACTGATCTGCTCCCCAGACCAGGCCTATCCTGGAGACCACAAAACACCTGGTTCTCCTTGCAAGTAACAAAACAAGTGACTCGCCAAGTACACATCTGCCGGACTGATCAGCTTATGGGAAACGCTGAAAGATGGAAATCAGAATGTTAAAAGTTGCCTCCTTTTTCTCCCTCTCTTTAGGGAAAAAAACATTCTGAAAAAAATTTCTCTTATGGTTTTCCAATTTCTTACTCCTGCGCAACGACTGTTCAGTTCCACACAGAACATGGAACAGGATTGGGTCATCCACACAATCAACAAGTATTTAAGAACCTACTTCCTTTGTGTCAAGGACTCTTCTAGTTGATGGTTTCCTAGAACAAGCAAAGTCCCTGCTTTGTGGAGCTGACAGTTAAACAAATGGACAAGATCATTTCCATTATCTTTAAATGCTTAATGCCATGAAGTGGCATACACACTGCAAATAGTGTGACCGGCCATCCCAGCTTCCAGCACTAGTTTATTCCTATTGTTGCTCTGAAATGATAATAGCATTCCCTTCATGCTCAAAAGTGAAATATTGTGGAGAAATGTTAGAGCACCCTAGCTCTAGGAGAAATAAAACAGTGATATGCGGGAGGCTGCCCGGGAAGGGGAGAGCTGCTTCAAGGGGTTCTTAGGGAAGTCACCTCTGAGACGATGCTGCACACAAATCTGGATGATGAGACAATGAAAATGTTTGACAGCAACTTGGCAGAACAAATTGCACCTGAAAGTGCCTGACGCATAGTAGGAACTTAGTATCTCATTACATGTAAAAATGATTGATCATATTTACTCTTTTCTGGAACATTTTAATGTTAATTAAGAAGAAAGTCTTCTTATCCAAATATATATTTTATTAAGACAGATTTCAGGTGCCACAAATTCTTTAAGACACCATTCTTCTTCCCTGATAACTTTTAAAACTATAACCACGTATTTATTTGCACATGCCTAAAGTATCTCTTGAAGGATACACAAGCAAATAAAAGCACTGTTCCCCTCCAGGGAGGGGAAGTAGATGATTGTGGCATTCACACAGGAAGGAAGACTTTTCACTGAATTGTTTCTCCTGTTTTTGAATTTTAACCATGAGGATAAAGTGCTTATTTTTTATTTAAATTTGAAATTAAAATATATAAATAACCCCTATTTACATGCCTAATGACATTTTTCTGTATAAGTCATTTAAAGATAAACCCATATGATGGACAGTGAGATTAGTATCTTTACACACTATGACACAGTGGCTGATGACATGCCAGTGACAGGACTGGAATGTCTCACCTTTTCATGGTTACTGGATGCTGTTGAGTGCCGACACTATTCCCTCAGTGCCTGCCTGGCCTCCACTCAAATCAGTGTTGTGCAAACAAAAATATCTTCTGAAAGATATTACCATTTTCTTGCACAAATAAAAACTATACAAAAACTTAAAATAACATTTTATCAAGCAACTTGATTAGAGCAGTTTTTGATTTCAAAAACTCAAAACTTATTCCATTATTAAAGCAATGTAGTCTCATTATTTTAATAAGTTATAAAATAAAAATAGATGAATAGTAGTGAAAACTCTTTCACAGAAGACCACTTATATTTTCACATATTTACTTTGCCTAATTTACATTTATGGTTTTTGGTTGATTGTATTATATATTTTAAAACTGTTATGGTTGTTGAGACTAATTTGGAGTAAAAATAGTCTCTCTTGGCCTAAAACACAAGCTTTAAGAAATATGGCTAGAGACGGGCTCCATGGTGTACCCTTGTAATCCCAGTGACTTGGGAGGCTGAGGCAGGAGGATCACAAGTTCAAAGCCAGCCTTAGCAACTTAGTGAGGCCCTGAGGAACTTAGTGAGACACTGTCTCAAAATAAAAAAGAAAAAGGGCTGGGGATGTGGCTCAGTGGTCAAACACCCCTAACTTCAATCCCTGGTACCTCCCCCCGCCCAAAAAAGAAAGAAATGCGGCTAGAAAAAAAGGTAGTTAATCTGATTTTGGCTCCATCTTTTCCGATCTAGTTAAAGACGGATGCACTCTTATCTCAGCACAAATCCAGATTTGCCCTTCATTTATGAAAATTCAGATGGAACAGGTTCTCTGTTAACGTTTTCCACTATCTAGCAATGAAAATATTGATATCCCCACTAACAATATTAATAACAATCGCTAGCACCTATAGAGCTTTTGTCACGTTTCAGGGACAAAATTTTTAACTCATTCAATATTACAATACCTATTTTTGGTAGTGATTTTCACTCACTTTCGGAAGAAGATACATGGCTTTCAAAACTCCCTATGTTTCATGCACGATCAACACTGTTTCACTTTTCCTTCAAGTTAGAAGTTTAGAATTGGAGTTGGCCTTTTTCTGGGACCATAAACATCTGATCCAGAAGAGTGAGCTAATTACTGCGAAAATCCACAGAATATCAGATGTAAATTATACCTACCTCTTAAATTTCAACAGAACCTGAGAGCACATATGTAACTATATCAACATCTGAGAACTTAGCTATCCAAAAACAGAATGTTGGACTTTGGAGACACTATGCTTGGAAACAATATTTTATTTTCTTTTATCATGGCTACATTTTATCATGGCTATTTGTAATGAGATTTTACGGGTTTTCTCTTCAAACTAAAATTACATTTATGTGCTTTCTATCCACAATCCACAGGGCACTTGGAAGAAATACAACATGTAGATGTGAAAGCCATTAGTAATGTCTCATGAACTAGTGACACCACAGTGTTTGCTTATAATGTGACTCTTCCACTTTTCACTTTTCATATTAGAAGAAGGAGGGGAGGGAAATCTTGACATTCTGGAGGGTTTTGGCTTTTTGTTGCGGGGAGGGGGCGTGTTTTGTTTTTTGCGCTTTTCTCTCTCTCTCTCTCTCTCTCTTTGATATCAGGACTTGAACCCAGAGGCATTTAACCACTGAGTCACATCCCCAGCTCTTTTTATTTTTTATTTTGAGAGCGCATCTTGCTAAGTGCTCAGGACATTGCCAAGATGCTGAGTCTGACTTTGAATTCACAATCCTCCTGCCTCGGCCTCCCAAGCCAGTGGATTTCAGCTGTACAGCACCACACCCAGCATGTTCTGGAGTTCTTGTTTTGGTAGATAGGCAGGGATCTGGAATAAGAAATGTTCATCCCTAAATTAAAGTTTGAGGCTTTGATCTCTGTTTACAAAAAAAAAAAAAATAACATTTCACTTAGAATTACACGGAAATTGGTGACAAATGCCAACATGTCTCCTTTCATTCAGTAATTCTTATTTAAACCCAAAAAAGTTTAGAATTTTGTAAAAATTTGTCAGAACATATCTGTGCTAGCATATGTAATGGTAAATCAGAAACTCAAAAGGGGAGATTATTCTCAAATTATTGATATGTAAATTACTTTCCTCTCTGAGTATTTGATTAACTTTGATGCCCAGATCACCTCTTGGTACTCACATTTTTTCATTGGTTTAGCAATGTCTTGGAACCAACAGCCTAGTATCCCAGTCCGGGGAAGGTGTTAAAATAAACTCAAAAAAGGAAGAAAGAATAAGATGCAAATGGAGCAAAGTCAAGAGTGCTGGACAGCTCTCTCTGCCCAGTCAGTGGCCCTCAAACTCTATTACTGTTTTTTTTTTTTTTCTAATTAAATTAATATACAAAAAGTATTGACTCTTTACTTAACACTTTGTCTATTCTGGCAAGAGTAAAAGACAGTCCACTTAGGGAAACAACTATTCGAAAGCTTCTGCTGACACTGCAGTTACTATTTGGAATGAAGTACAAAGTAATCAAGTAGATGGAGGTGATTTTTCAGAGAATACCAAAGAAAACATTACATACTAGGTGAAGTGGTGCTGTACTAACAAACTGCTTTCATAGTCTTCCTTTAGCATAGACCATCAGGCAAGGAAAATGGAAACAGTCCAGTATCATACTAAAATAATTAATCTGATAAACTCAATGCTGCACTCAGTAATTAATAATAGCTTCTTTTCATCAAGAACTTCCTAATTTTCATAGAAACCTTGCATAATAGTGTAGGGGATGCACCCTAATGGTGGCTGCACCCTCGTGACAACCTCTTCCTCATACGTGGCACTGCCTGATCCACCAACAGTTTACCCGGACTTCTTTGTACTGCCACTCTCCCCAGGAAACTGAAAAATGTGTTTGTACCCAGCAACTCCCTGATTGGCCTGCTCATCTCCACCCGCTACTGTTTGGGATTGGTTAGCAGCAGTTCCGTGAACGTGATCAGCTCATGCTTGCCATTTAGTCCTATGGGACTCTCTCCCTCGTGAATTCCCCATACCTTGCTGACCTTTAAGCTGATTGGTTCCCATCTAGCCCCCACCCTACATAAAAGCTGTGTGATTTCCTCAATAAATGAGTTCCTGCTGTGCTTCGTGCGCTGACAGACCTCCCGGCTCTGGTGGGTTTCCATTGCCGCGGACACTCATCATCCTGCTCGGCCCTGTATTCTCCTCAGGCGGGCCCTGAGGAGATACATCGGACCTTGTTGCTCAACAGGGAGCAACATAATAGTACAAAAATTATCTCTATCATGCAGTTGAAAAAACAGGCTCAGAAATATCAAGTGACTGACCTCAGGTCATTCAAGTACCAAAGTTATAGAGGCAGGGTTCTGAATGGCCTAAGTCCATGCTCCATCCACTGCACCATGCTTCCTCATTCTACCCTAGGAGACACATGGAGAAAGTTAAGAATACTTGGTCCCTGGGCCTCTGATAACCTCTGCACTGCCTACCTTCACACTCCTTCCTCCCCATACCCCTGTCATCAGTCTAGCCTGCACACAAAGCCAGGTTAATTTTCCTAAAGCACTATTTTCATTACCTTCCTTCCCTCCCTCAAACAACAACAACAACAAAAAAAAAAAAAAAAAAAAACAGGACAAGTTCAATAGTTCTTCATCAACCATTGAAAGAAGTGCAAATATTTTAGCTTAAAGTTAGTAACCTTTCATGATCTGGTTTCAACCAGTTGTATTTGCCACTGATCCCAGGTGCAGCTTGATACTCCATTTAGCCCAAACTTTTCACTATTTCTTGATCATGCTTTTTATTTCTGGGTTCCAGTCCCTTGCTCATGCTATTTATTATACCAGGAATGCCTTTGTTTCCTCCACCTTCAACTATTGAAAACGTTGTTTTTAAACATCCAGTTCAAATTGCAACCTAATCTTGATTATCTTCTCTGATGAGTTCAGCCCTACAGGCCTCTATCTCCTCCCTACTGGTAACACTTAAGTTGAGCCACTTCCATGTCACTTATACCATCACCATGTATTGAGGCTTTTGGTGTATTTTCCTTTTTTCGATTACTAAATTGTATGCACTATAAAAGTAGGAAATGTGTCTTCAACATTTTTACATTGTTTAATCTCCTTTAGTACAGTCCCATGCATATAATGGGCACTTGTTAAAAACTGAATAAATGGAATAATGAATAAATTAAGGTTTGGTTTAGTTAACATCTATAAGTCATTGTACAAATTAGTTCAAACAGAGTAAGAACCCCCTTGAAAAGTCAGTTTGAACCCCAAAAGCACTTGGAAGTTTTTATTTTTCTGTGGCTATTAAAAGTCATCTTTTATGTCCAGTCATGGGCTTGTGTAAAATATGGATAAGTTTTCATGAGGAATTAGACTTAAACATACGATTTGCTTCTTGTTTTAAACCATTTTCACTTATTCATTCAAAAGATACTGTGAAATGCCTATTATGCACAAGACCTACCAAAGTACTGAAAAGAGAGTAAAGCAAGACAGATAAGGCAACTCGTTACAGTGAGCTTAAATTCTAGTTTGAAAGAGAGGCAATAAAGAAGTTAAACATAAAATAATAAGATAAACTCTACTGTAGTCATTAATAGGGTGAAAAGGAGAAAATAATGAGATTTGGCACTTAAGATTTCCTGGTCAGGGAAGGGCTAAAGGCAGTAACAGCTGGCCTTAAATGAACCAGCTGTGCAGAGAGCTATGAAAAAGCCATCGAGGAAGACAAAACAGTAGGTTCAAACTCACTGAGGGTTGACCAGGGAAGGAGATGGGAGGACAACGCATGAAAGAAAAGGTAGTAATGACATGAGGTTTGGAGAAGGAAACATGAGCCCGATTTTACAGGGCTTTGTAGACCCAGGAGTGAATTCAGATCTTATTCTAAGAGCAATCAGAAGCTACTTAACAATTTTAAAAATGAAGTTGTCACGTGATCAAATTTAGGGCTTAGAAATTTCATTCTTAGAAATGAATGGAGAAGATTGGAGATGAATGAGACTTGGGCTAGGGAATGCTATGGTTTGAATGTTTGTCCCTCTAAAACTCAAAGTGAAATTTGTGATTGTGACAATCAGCATTAAGAAGCAATACCTTTAAGAGGTGATGAGGCCACGAGGGCTTCACCTTCAGGGGTGGAATTGGTACCACCAAAAAAGAGCAAGTTAAGGCCACTCTTACTGCCCCTTTTATTGCCTTCCACCATGCAATGATGCAGCAAGAAAGCCCTCACCAGATGCTGGCACCTTGATTTTAGACTTGTCAGCCTCCAAAGCTGTGAGCCAATAATTATATGTTTATTATAAATTAGTCAGTCTCAAGAATTCTGTTACAGCAGCAAGAAACAGACAATACAGGAGGTGAGTGCTGAAGATGGAGAGAAATGGGTAAATATGAAAGACATTTTGGAGGTAGAATTAAGTAGACCTAATAGATTAGATATAAAATTCAAAGAACAAAAAAATAAGGATGACTTAAATTTTGACTAGGAAATGATGACATATTCTAAGGTAGAAGCAACTGGTAGAAGAGAAAGGAAAAAACAAAAATCACTATTTTGATTTTGGGGAAAGACAACACTATTTTGAACACAGTAAGTATGAGATCCAATTCTATCAACAACCAACATCACAAAAAAAAAAAAAAAAAGTTGCCATTTCATTGTTTACACATTCTCCCGATTATATACTCACTCTTTTTTTTGACCAGCAAGGCATATATTTCCCAAAGAGAATGTCAGTCACATCTCCCATTCCCACATCCTCTTCTCTAATTGACCCTGCCAGTCCACCATGTGAAGAGGCAGAGTCTAATTCTCCTCTCCTTGAATGTAAATAAGCTTGAGACTACTCTGACCAACACAGTCCAGTGAAAAGTAAGGCTTTGTGTATGCTGAAACAGTCATGCTTGGAGCCTTGGCTGCCTTATAAGATCCAGTTACACTAAAGCTGCCAAGCTTGGTCCTAGATCACTTGGCGTGTCCACAGAGAGAAGCCACCACATACAAGCAGTTCTAGTCTTCAGGTCTTCCCAACAGACATATGAGTGAAGGGGCCTCCAGATGATTCTGAACCCCTGCCATCAAATCATACCAGCCCTCAAATCTTCTCAGCTGGAATGCTAAACACTGTAGAGCAGAGACAAGCCATCTTACTGTGCCCTGTCCTAACCCACAGAATCCATGAGCATAATAAAGTGATTATTGTAAGCCACTACATTTCTTGATAGTTCATTAAGCAGCAATGATATCCTTAATAAGATGTTCAAACCAAATGTTATTTCACTTACTCAAATGAATGTTGAGTAACTGTATTAGTAGTAACTATGACACAGACAAGGAATCTGAAGTTCAGACATAAATTTGGCACTTAATTCTTCTCAACAAAATTACATTTGATAGTAAAGTGTATTCAAGTTTGATAAAAGCTAGAATAAAAGGAAGGCATATTTAAAACCCTGATGCATATTTCAAATCTTGTGATTTCCCTTACATTCCATAAGTAGTTTTCCTGCAGATATCTCTAAGTTCACACAAGTGGAGCTACAAATAGAATAGACTGCTTATGGATAAAATTCCTATGCATGACAGATGGTTAGGGAATTGGAACACAAAGTTGTTTGTTTTCAAAAACAATCCTTTATATTTTTTTCTTTTTAGCACCTAATATTTTCTCTTTATTTTTCTTACAAGAAGTGTAAAATAGAAGAATTTGGCCTTGGTTAATTAGAATGGGGTTTTTTTACAGAAACATATTGATTTGAGAACTATTTTAATGCAATTATATTAAATTTTGAAAGTAAACTATTTTCCTAGGAATTAGGATTGTTATTTCATAAGTGAATAAAGTCCATTTATTTTGCCTCTACAATAATTAGAAATAGTTGATGAGCACTCCATTTGAGCAATTGTTAACAAAAAACAATATTCCCCCAAGATGGCAGTTATTTTAGCTACTGACTCCTGGCTCTGACAGAGTGGCTGCTTAATACTATTTTACTCACTATTAAGCCAATAAAATTTTATAACCCTTACAGATGCATAATCAACATGAAACTTTTTGTCTGTTATGAACAAAATAAAATGAAGGCTCTTGGCTCTACTTCTGATTTTACTACTATGCCCTATAGATAATACCAATATTACTATGTTCTATTTAGAGTCTTAAGATTCTGGATGCCCCCCCAAAATAGTAACTATATATGTTTAAATATTTTTTACTTTTTTCCAATGAAACAAACTAACATGTTTAGAATTTAAAGACTTAGACTGTTCTGGTTGCCATAGGGAAATTTTTATTTTGGGATTTACTAGGGCCACTTAATTTTTTAAATGATGCTCTATAACCAGAAGAGCAGCAAAACAAATATGTTGTTTTGCTTTCTGAAGAGTTTGGATTTAGAGGCTTATTTTTCAGCACAGTAGACACAATAAGAAGTGGGATAAGAAATTGGTTTAAACCTTGGGGTCATGAAACTTTTCCTGTAAAGAGTCAGATAGTAAATATTGGCTTGGCCAACAGGATAGTCTATGAGAAAGCAGCAGTAGGTAATATGCAAATGATGGGCGTGGCCAGAAGACCACACTTTACCAACCCCTGGTTTAAACTGACGGTGGACTATATTAATGAAACCTATTGGAACATAATCAGGCTTATATATAACAGTATCTACCATTCAGATCTTCTTGGTGTGCCTTTTTACGTATTGTGTCATTTTATTTCAGACTATAGCAAGACTCCTCATTCAACCCACCCTCTGATGTTGCAGCAGACTGAGATAAGTCAATTATTGTATTACATCAATGATTGGAATGCTACAAGACGACTATGGGACACCACGGCAGAAAGAAACAGTACAAAAGACTGCATCTGGTATTTTGGAGTGGGAGGAAGGTGTAGAAAACACTAGTTCAGAATATTTAGCAGTCTATTAACTTGTACTGATATATCTAAATTAAACCATGGTTGATGTGAAGTACACTCCTCAAAGGCAATCCTATCACACAGTGAAGTGAATCCCAGTTCACTTAACTGGACAGTTTAATAAAACTGGAGTGATAAGAGAATAGCCCATGCCTTAACCATGCTCATTATGAAGTAAAGGTGAAGAAAAATAGTAGAAAAGGTTAATTTTAAAAAGCATTTAATGGCATTTAATGGCCTCCTCTTTATACAATCAGTGAAGTATATAATGTACTGACTCCTATGGTCACATGATACATCTGTTATCAACCTGGTCTGAAATTTTTGTATTCTTCACAGCTTATATTACCAATCACTTTCTAAAAAGTTATCTCACTTCCATTCTATATTAGAAAGTTAGTAGATAAGGACTAAAACCAAAATATCTAGAAAAAATTAACAACCATATCATATAGATATATAATTCAGAAGTTAAATACCAAAAGGAACAAGTAAACTAATTAAAAATAGTTTTCCTATATGGGCCAAGAAATGGCAGTATAATAATCCTTTTGCTAACATTTTAATATTTTTAAAAGAAGTCATCTTCCTCTACTTGTATGATTCTGATTTCCAGCTCTCTAGTCTCCTAGTTATTGCCAAAAACTAAATTATTCCTGATAAAGAACCATAGTACTATTTTAGAAACAACATTTTAGTGAAAAAGAATATTATCAAAAATGGTATATATAACAAAACAAGAGCAATAATGTCAGTGGAAAATAAGTGGAACTGAAATCTCAAATATGTGTGTTTGATGGGTCCTGAGTGTCTTGTCTTCCTAACTTTACATAATAAAATCTTGAACATATACAGTAGCCATAAGAATTATTTTTCCTTTTCATGGCCTTGCAAAATCAAGCATAAAGATAAAATGTTCTTTCATGGAGATAATCTTTAGTTCTTTCCTGAGTGAACCCACTGAGTCCATTTTCCCCTATGCTCTGCATTAGTTAGTGATTCACACCTCACTCTCAAGAATTATGTCTCCACTTAAATGATAAGGAAAGATAGTTAAGGGATTGGCACAAGAGCATCAAAATTTGAACTCTGGCATTCTTCTGCTTAGCTGTTAACTGAAACCACTAAAACCTGGGAATTGTCTGATTAACAAGTATGTACATATGTAACTAACAGTAGTGGTATCAAATAGCATATAACCATCCTATTCCTTATAAGATTACCTGCCTATGAAGACTACACTTTGTATACTTTGTAACAAGAATATAAAAGAAAGAGCATAAGCTTTGGAGAAATACAAACTTAGGTTCAAAAATTGGTTCTATTTATTATCTGGGTTATTTCTATTATGGTGGTGGTGGTAGCAATATTGGTGCTGGTTGTGTAGGTGGGGTATTACTGTAGTTCAGTAACTTCCTAAAGTTACTGAAATTTATAGTACTAAAATATGTTAAATAACCTCTCAGTCCACCAAACATAGTGAATGCCTCTATCTATATTCTATCTTCAATTGCATAAGTCAAAGACTATTATCTCTTTTTTTAAATTTTTATTTATTTATTATTTTGATTGAACTCAGGAGCACTCGACCACTGAGCCACATTCCAGCCCTATTTTGTATTTTATTTAGAGTCAGGGTCTCATGAGTTGCTTAGCACTCATTTTTGCTGAGGCTGGCTTTGAACTTGCGAACCTCCTGCCTTAGCCTCCTGAGCCTCTGGATGTGCTTCACCATGCCAGGCCCAAGACTATTATCTCTTCAGCAATGTTGACAGAATTAAGGATATTGCTTGACATGAAAATAAATATTGTAATAATCTTCGTTATTAATTCATCTCTTTATTTCCTATGGAATTGCAAACCTCACTGTAACCCAACATCCAATTAGTAGAGTAGGGGTGGGAGAATGATCAGAATTAGAGAGAAGAGGAATAGATCCATTTTTTATTTGCCTTCTTATGCCTTTCATAAACTCCAAGAACAGAATTTATAACCCACATGGGTATCCATTATTCCCTCTCGTTGAATAATGTCATCTTTCTTATATCTTTTAAAATGTCTTAACAAAGTTATCCTAGAATACAGTGCATAACTTAGAGCCTATAGTTGTCTTTTACTACCTGCCAGCATTCATTCATTCAATGATTCATAAAATGCAGTACATATTGACACTATGCTCAGCAGTGGGGATAAACAGCAGTTAACAAGACATGGTACAGTCCTTGACCTCATGAAGTTTACTGAAGAGCTCCTTTGGAAGATCAATGTTAAATGATGACACAAAAAGTCAATTCGCTAACTATAATAAAATTAAACAACAGTCATCACTGAAGGAGAAGAGCTGGAGATCTGCCCTGTGGAAGTCTGGTGAGGCATCATCACCTCTATACCTAAAGGAATGGGCAGCTGGAGAAACTTTCCTATCTCCACATTCCCTGCTACTGACATCATCCCTTCAGTAAAACACAACAATGGGATGTGGATGATGTTGCTTGGGTGGGGCAATAAATGTTCTCGTAGAGTAAGTTAATGAAATAATCAGATTGCCACCTGACGACTTTTCCCACTCTATAACACCGTACTTGCCTTTAGGGAAATGGCACGAATTGCTTACTTAATGCACAGTGGAAATCCTATTGCTTTGTGGAGAGGAGAAGAGCTCCAGTTGATGTCTATATCAGAATCCTAAGACTCACTTCCTTTTCATCGTCCTAAGGGAAAAAAAATTGAGTTGGAAATACTGAAAGTCTTTCCTCCTTATAGCCCTTGATGGACATATCCCTGTTCAAACACAGAGCCTTAATCAATTTTGAATAAATGTGTGGGTTTTGCAATTTTATGCATTCTTAAGACTCCGAATATTGATCTAGAGGGTAAATTTGTGTCATTGAAGGTAGCCTACTTTTCCAAAATATAGATCTTCCTTCGGAGTTCATCAGAACCTTATTTTAATCAACTAGCCTGTATATACAAGGAGTGTGTGCCAGTAGAAAAATTAGTGCAACCCTTCTTTCACTGTCATCAGGTTTGTTTTTTGGTTGTTTTTTGACTTTTCAAGTGTGGCAAAAATACATATTCCTGGACACCAACAGAGTAGCTACTCTATGTGGGTATTTTTGATAAATCTTCTTGATTTGTGCACCTTCTACAGACAAGAGGTTTTAGTGTTTTTTTTTTTTTTTATAGTTCTCTCCTTTTTCCTCAGCTGCTACCCTTGCCCTGATCCTTCCATCTTTCATCTCATGATACCTCCCTCAGCCATGACATTACTATCCTTTCCCCTTCATTTCATGTTTCATTGAATTGCTGTAGAAATAAAATAGAATTGCTTCTCAGCCTCTTAGCTAAGATCAAATGTAGAAATAAATGCTCCACATGAGAACAAATCAGTGTACAGTAGAATTATAATTTTATCAAGTACTAAAAAATGGCAATGAGAAGAAATTGGTATTTGCCATGGCTGCCCCTGTGTTTTGAGGGGATGTGGGTTGAGTTATCGTTTACCCAAGTATATATAAGGTAAAACCAGAGCAAATGTGTGTAATTCCTTCTGACTAGAGATGTTCAACATGAAAGAGAACATTGGGCTATGATTAATTGCCCACTCTAGACTCAAATTACATTGTTTTAAATCATGACATGTTCCCTTTACTAGCTGTGTGACCTTGGTCAGTGTGAGCTAACTTCTCTGTGACTGTTTCCACATTAGTAAAAAATATCAACTTCATCAGTTTGTTGTGTAAAGTATGTGAATAAATAGATATAAAGTGCTTAGAAAGACTGGTACACATTAAACATTCAATAAATATTATCTATTATGACCAATTCCAAATTGCAGACATCCAAATCTATCTTTTCTGAACTCTAATTCTATAGAAAAAATCAAATCATATGCTTGGGAGAACTGTATCCACATTTTTATGTAGGCTTATTGATCATCCTTTAGACATAAAGGACTCTACAGAGAGTATTATATCTTTACAGTTAATGAAAAGAGTAATAATAAAGGTAATTTGACCCAGAAATACCTTTACTAGAATTTTCCCTAGAGAAATAGAAAGAGAAAGAAAGGGAGAACATCACACCAAGATATACTCTCCATCATTCTTTAAAGTTATAAAATAAGAAAATTGAAAAGTACCTGAGAATTGGTTAAACATGATATGATTCATCCTTTCAACTATTCACAATGCAATGTGAAGAAAAAACAGTAAGTTGCAGAAGGGTAGTCCAGGGCATGATTCCATTTCCTTATATAAATTTAAATAAAGCTATACATACATACACATTATATAAAGCTATACACACATATGCATACATTCATATTTATGTTTTTCTAATCTAAAAAAACATTGTTTTCAATTAATAAACCACATATATTTTTGATCAACAACATATGAAGCACCATGGAAAAGACTGGCCCTTTAAGGTGTCCCAGTAAAAATAATGAAACCTGCCACTTCAGCACTTCGTTCTCCAATTCACATCAGATTCACCTTTGGGTGAATCTAAAAAGCACACACAAGCTAATTCATCCCTTGCTGGCCCACCCACACTTTATGCATATTCTCCCTCTGCCCTGACCAGAACACAAACATCATGGGTGGCAAAGTAAGAACGAGATCCAATAGATTGTCCAGAAACTGGTCTGATGAGGAAACGAAATCTATATTGACATAAGAAGAGCCTGCCAACACCAAATACCCTTCTCAAAGTCAGCCATTCCTTTTTCAGGCAGTTGCTACAGGGCTGAAGGGACTTGGGGATCTGGTGTTTGAAGGGGAAGCGCTCTTCCATTCCAAGTAAGTGGCTGGGGGGAGTCACCATGGAAACCATCACTTGAATTTTGGAGTATTTAAAACCTCATTTTGGCATTTGAAATCTGTAGCTTGCCTTTGAGAAACATCCCAGCTTTTCAAAAAGCTTTGAGTAAGTGGGAGCAGGGGATCGGTGGTGTTGATTAGTCTGTTTATTTAGCTAATAAAACTAAACTGTTTTTTTAGGCACAGTAGTTGGTTTCTTTGCCAGTGTAAGCAGAAAATTGGATCCATTGTGTTTAGACATGCCCTTTCATTCAGGTCACAGTTGTACATTCGTAAATCTTTTTATCATATTTAATATCTATGCAGATGCTGTGTGGCTACATGTTTATATTACTTGTTCCTTTAAAAAAAGAGAGAGAGGGAGAGAGAGAGAGAGACACTGAGTCAAGGATGTGCCTGCCTGACATTCCAATTTTTTAATTGGGTTTTTTCCCATAAACCTAGATGGTTGTTTATGGTTTCTTTCTCTTATAAACACCATAGTAACCAGGGAAAGAAACTTTTCATAAAAATCCATTTTTCATTGTTTGATAGCCTAAAATTTGCATTTAAATTCTGAAAAATATGGCTTTAAATAAAGTGGGTGGCAGTTTCCTTGGCATCTTTAGTAGGTCTTATTTTCCTCTTCCCACCATCGCCTTCCTCAGAAACACCTGTGAGCAGGGAAGCTGTCAGCACTTCATCACTTCTCCCTTGGCAAAGCCTCCTCTAGGGGAGATTCTTCCACACGTAGTGTAGCATCCAAAAGGCAGGGACATAAAGCAAAGTAAGGTACACATAATCCAAAGATTATGTACAGAGTTAACATCATTAGAATACCACATTTCATTCCAAATTTTCTAATTTCCAAGCTTTACATTTGCACAGCACGTTCTACGATGTATGCAAAAATAATAAATGCAAAGTCAATAAAGTACTATTATGCTAAATTTTTGTCCTTTTGGTATACAAAAGATCCAGATATACAAAATCCAGAACATTTAATTCAAGAATGAACATTTCAATGAGAGGTTTGCTTTATTCCATGCAAAAAAGGTATTTTCCAATTACCAGCTTGGTCTTCTCTCAAACATATTAATCTACATACTATATTTATTATATGCTTTCATGAGTAAAAGTGATAACATTATTCTGATACTCTTGATTTCTGAATGGTATGGCTTAATTATATGCACTACTAAATTGGGATTGTCATTACTGTCTAATAATTTCTATCATCACTCCAACTTCTTTTTTCTCTAATGGTGTTTTAGCCATAGATAAATCCTCATCTTGATTCCAAGAATTCTTATAGAAATCAGTTGAACTTCACAATTTAAGTTTGCAGACCTTTCATAATTGCAGGTTGGAGTAATATATTTACATCTACAAATTAAGGAATTAAACAATCCATAAGTAATGCAGTTATAATTATGCTATTTAGACAAATGCTGGGTAGGAATAGTTTCCTTTCTTAAATATAAAGCACTTTCTTTATGACATGCTAAATCTCAATTTAGAATAACTAATAAAAATTATTATAAATCACTTTGCAAAAATAAAACTGCTAAGCATGAGCTGAATAAATACCATTAATTAAAGCCATTAAGTGTTTAGAGCAGAAAGGAAATGTCACCTCAGCATTGCTAAAATGAGGCCCAAAACTACTGCTGGCAAAATGTACGAAATCTGTAGAAGAAAATTAGTGGTAGCAAAGATGACCTCACTCTCAGCTTCAAATTGTTCAAAGACTGCTATGTCTCTACTGATAAGTTGTTTTTTTTGTTTTTTTTTTTAATATCAGTTACCTAAGAATCACAATGTGTGTGCTTGTTTGGACACAGTCAACTGTTCTCATAGTATAATTTTACTGTTTTTATACCAATGATCAATATGAGTCAGTTGTGATTAAAACCCTATGATTTTTACATGTAATAGTCATGACCATGGAATGGCCAAAGACTATAAGGACATACCAAAACATGTTATGTGTACATGAGGTGCACACCTGACTGTGCACAAAGTGAAAAAAAAAATAGTAAGGAAATTTTTGTTAGGATTACAGATCTAAACAACCTCATTCACCTCATTAGTCTGCGATCAGGTGTCAAAAAACCTTTATGAGGTTCACCAAAATCTCCGACCAAAGCAAAGGAGAATAGGCTATATGGAAACCTAACTCACTTCCCACCACAGCAGTTCATTGGCAGCACTCTATGGAATTACAAGCCACAGAGTTGGCCTGTTGAGACAGTGCCTCATCATTCCCACAAGTCCAAAACTGGGCTTTTATGGATAATAGCAAAGGAACATAATAAGGAAGGGCAGACTGGGCTCCTGTTTATTAAATTAGTGTGTGAAAAGCCAACAAAGATCATGTGTATTCTTGTAAATTTTGTACTGACTGCTCTATAAAGAATCATGACGTGCAAGGTTTATGCATACATTTATCACCAAAAAGTGCAAAGAAAGCCTTTCAATTCCTGCAAGACCAAATGGACTTTTAAAAAACACATTCAGGCATTCATCCTAATTCATGCACTTAGAGTGCCCCCCAATTAAACAGATAATTCTGATGAACTCATGCCATGAAACAATAGAGGAGAAGGAGTGAAGAAAGGTTTTCATATCATGGAGCTTCCATTAATCATGACTACCAGCTCCATGCCTTTGAAACACCTTCAATGGTGTTTCTTCTTTGTTGTTTTGTTTTGTTTTGTGTTTTTAACAATAAAACACCTTTTTGCAGTCTAAAAAAGGAGACGCTTAATTAAAACTCTACTCAACAAAAAAGGAATATTACTCCCAGATGGGAGAATTCTGGGAAACTCAACAAAATTATTTCCATCTACATAACTCAATTTGTTTAACATACAGAATCACTGAAAGGTTCATAAGAAGTCAACTGTGTTGGTGGCTTTCAAACTTTTCAACCACAAATCCACTGTACACACACACACACACATACATGCACACAACAATATAACAAAACAGTAATTCCCCTTGCTTTACGAAAGGCATTCTGATAGTTTCTATACTACTGTATTTTCAAATGCTCAATATGGCCCACTAAGTGGATCACCTGACCCACTACATAAGTTATAACTGACAGTTTGAAAATTTATGTTATACTCTGATTTATGGATGAAATACAGAGGTTTTTTTTTTCATTTTCAAAATGATACACAAAATAGACTCATAGTATATGTTAATCTTTTCCATAATTTGGGTCATCAAATTTTTCTTCACAAATATACAAATAATAAATGGTCAATTATTTACAACCACTTTTTTTCATTAGCTGAGATTTACATTTTTCCCAGTTTCTTTATTATATACCATTATGACCTTTAGCTTCCTGACTGCCATTAATGTATTCTAAGCATTTCTACCTTACCTTGGAGTGTCAATACATTATTTATTATTTTTTTCCTGTTTTCTTTTTAACCAAGTCCAATATACATTTTCATAATGATTTCCCAATTCGATCAACCCCAATTGTTAACTAACTTACCCAGAATGCTTGGTTGATCTTGCACTGTCAGGCAAGGTACTCCTGTAATACTTTCTTACTATACCCTTCCTTGTACAAGCATCTTCTCTCTCTAAAACATATCATGAATTTGGCCAGTAATTTCTTATGCAATGTATGCCACATAGTTCATTTTGTTTGCCCTAACATTCATTTTTCTTGCAAATGGAAGATTCCACACCATTCCTGTGACCAACACCCACTCCCTCCTCATAGCAGGCCTACAAGGCATGCTTCTCATTGCAAAAACATAACTTCTCCAACCAGAGATAGCTATCAAGACTTTGAAGAATGACAGGTATAAAATCATTTCCAGGGAGATGAAAAGGTTATCAAGTCCATTGCAAACCAATGCAAACCTTCACAAGTGTCCCTCACTTTGACCATTTCCAGCTCCTTACTTGAGACTAACATGGACCCACTAGAGTTTACCTTTCCAGAAAGGAATACCTGAGTCATACTCTACTCTGAATCTATATCTGTGCTGTATTGTCAAGATCTGAATAGAAAACCAAGAGTACGACACTGTTTCATTCACTCGGCTGCTCATCACCCTTTCATTTGTACTGGACTACACAGGTGTCCGCTGATGCTCCCACATTGCACACTGGCCACCCTGATTGTATGCCTCCAGCCTACTATTGGTCAGAGCAAGACCAAGAACTAGAAGGTCAATGAGAGGCACTGGGAGTGAATGAGTAGCCGTGCTAACACATTTCTCTGTCTTTATTGACTACTGATCAATGAAATGGATGGGGACTCTAGCCTTTTCCTTAAAAGGCATGGTGTAGACAATGGAATATTTTATTTCCAACATGGATGAAGAAAAAAATATCAAGACATACTGACTACCTATTTTCTTTCCATGTCAAGTGTTGAAGTTTTCCTTGTGTTATCTCATTTAATTCTGACTCCACTCTCTACAAGAAGTGTTATCCTTCATTTTACTGATGAAAGAACTGAAACTTAATGAGGCAAATGACTAACCCATGGTCACACATTTTAAAAATAGAGAAACTATGATTTAAAACTAGATGTGTCTGTTCATCACTCCCTTGTACCTCCAGGAAGCCCATTGTTTTCTTCCAAAATGACACTGTTCTGGGGAGAAAATAATTATCCTCTTTATTTAATGAAGGTGTCAATGGAGAGTGCTTTGCAGTATAGAGATGAGATGGGGAGGAGAGATAAAGTGAAGGTGAAATGAGCATAGAAAAAAGTTCAAAGAAAGTGTGAAGCAGGTCTACCCTTAGGTAATATACCAGAGAGGTCTTGCATATATGCAGCAAGAAATACATGATTGCTCACAGTATCTTACATTGTAATAGCAAAATAAATAATGGAAAGACTCCAAATGCCCATCAAGAGTAAAACAGGTAACTATATTGTGGTATACTCACACAATGGATTCTTGTACATATATAAAAATGATGAAACTACAGATGTACACAATAACATGAATGTTCCTCAAAAACCTAATTTCGAGTTAAAGAACCAAGTCTCACAGAGTAACATACCACCACTGTAGAATTCCCCAAATGTAATGTTGAGAGGAAAAAAAAAAAAACAGGTAATAGAAAAATTTATACAGCA
The DNA here is from genome assembly GCF_902686445.1 of Sciurus carolinensis. Classification (NCBI taxonomy): domain Eukaryota; kingdom Metazoa; phylum Chordata; class Mammalia; order Rodentia; family Sciuridae; genus Sciurus; species Sciurus carolinensis. The sequence continues at coordinate 83,808,485 of NC_062222.1, forward strand.
TTATTGATATACAAAGTTCAAAAAGTAGGGAAAACCATATGCTATAGTAATTACAAATATGTGTGTGTGTGTGTGTGTGTGTGTGTGGTAAAGGTAGTAAAAATAAAAGAAAATGTGAGGATATTAACACAAAACTTAGAATAATGGTTATCCCTGATGGGTAGGAAATCCAGTAGGGCAAGCACATCAACAAACAGCTAGTCCATACCTTTAGCTAGTTGATAGGAAATTGTGTTCACATCATATTATTTTCTTAAACTGTATATATACATATTATGCCTTTATACACATACTTTTAGAGTTTTTAAACTTTTCTAAAAGAAATATTGCTTAAGCATAAAAACATACACAAGAACACACCAGAGTAGGAATAGAGGACTAAAAAATAGGAGGAAAGGAATAAACAGAGGAAAGAGCAGGTGATATTTAAAAAAAAAAAGTAAGTCATAAATGCACAAATGACAAAGGCTATCAGAGAGAGAACATAAAGACTTCATCAGAGATCACCCTGGATATGCAGAAGAGGGTTCACTTGAAAGGACAAGAGGACTTCACCAATCTAGCCACCAGATTCAGACTCTAGAGAAGGGAGATTATTAAGCCACAAAACTTGCCTCTTGGTATATAGTGCATTTATTGTTAAAATGAGTAAGAAGTTTGTTATTAGGAATGCAGGAATAAGTCAAACACTCAGAAAATGTTGGTTATTTGTGGTAAGACTTAGTATATTTCTGTTTGAATCCTGAATTTTTTTTCAACCCTTATTCTTACATAGATTCAACTTAAAGATGTTAGGGAGGTGATATCAAATTAGGTAGACCCTAACAAACTCAGTTTAGGCTGAATGTACTTGCTTTTCCTGACTGTCAAAGTGTATGCTTGTGGGTCTGTGTGTGCCGTGTGTGTGTGTGTTTGAGGGAAGAGAAAGAAGGAATCATAAAAGTGGCATTAAAATACAAAAACACTAGGAACCAGGATTGACCATCAGTTACCATCAGTTATTTCAGAGGATATACTGGGAGATAGAAGAGGTGAGCAGCAAAAGTGCTGTCCAACAGGACACTCTGTGACTTTGGACATGTTCTATCTACTCTCCATCCATGCAGCTACTGAACATTTCAAATGTGCACTAAAGAACTAAAATTTTAATTAAATTTGAATTACTTTAAATTTAAATATAAACAGTCACACATGGCTATGGCTCCTGTATTGGATAGTGCAGGATATCTTCAACCCCTCCCAATCAGGAATGAAATAAAATCATACAAGAACAATTTGAGGCATGGATTATCAAACAGAAAAATAACCCCCCTCCACATTTCTTATCACACTATAAATCTTCTCCCATATTCCCTAGATTTCTTCAGAATTATGAAAAGATAGAAGAAAAACACAGAGAGGAAAACTGAATGAGCTGTCTGAAAGGGCAAAACTAGAAGGTGGTCCCAGGGCACTTAGCAACCTAAAGGACAAAGCTGCCAAAGGAGAATTGGGTCGGAAGCCCCAAAGCACTCTCACCTACACCTCTCTCGTTTTGATCTCTGTGCACTTTTTTGAAGAATTTGCTAGTCAGATGCCATTGATGGGATAAGGCAAAGGATTTCATTTTTTAAATCATCTTTTCTGTTTGTCATGCTGAGTGGCAGGACCTTTATAGCATTTTGCAAATTGAATTTACCTATCCATTTAGGTAAAAATAACAACAACAAAAAAAAAAAAAAAAAAAAAAACCTCACTTAACTGAGTTTTCATTTGCCTTCTGCTGACTAAAAAAGGCTCTTTGTATTTACTGGCTCAATTCTCTGCCCGCACATGAGGGAATCAGGGTGTTTACATACCACTATTTCTGGCTGAACCTAAACCTTAGGTCCCAAAGGAATGGGACTGACAGACCATCTCCATTTATGAGAAGGACATTCATTTCCCAGTCACATCTTACCACATGGCTCTTGGTTCTCCCCAGAACCTAGTTGCTACCTACCCACTCCCTAAACTCACTTGATTCTTCTGTTTCCAGATACGTGTTTCCCTAGGCAATATCACTGTGTACAAAAACTCGGTGCTTATACACTCCAAGATTTTGAGGGCTCAACATTTATTTTCATAACAATACCTAAGATTAACAATAAATTTTCATTTTCAGCCATAAAATGCAAGGACATTGAAGCATTGAAATGGCTTGTGAACACATACTATGGATAAGCATTTATAAGTACATATATTAATATAAAATAGGAATTCACACTTAATCAATAAACAATTGAGTTAAGCCAGATGGCTAATTGGATTTGGGGGTTCCATTTGATGAATCAAAAAATGCCATTATTGAAAGTAGGCCAGTAAAACTCTGGCCCCACCTGCATTTTCATACTGCTAGAAAGAGAAAAGCCATTAGTGAAGAGCGAATCTCATCCAAACCTATCAGCAGAATTGACAAATTAGTTCCAAGCTAAGCCTCAGAAGGTAAAAGGGGCTCCTCTTCAACTTCCATCCATATGGAGCACAGTGCCCAAAGTGCAATTAGTGCTTAGCAAACATTTGTTGAGCAAATAGATAATGAGAAACAGAGTAGAAAGTTCCTTCATACCTAAGAGTAGTTATAGAATTTGATTCACACCTGATAAGAGTTTAGAGGAGTCCTCTCTAGCTTGATCCAGTAGCAGAAGGATTTTAATACTCTCACACCCAGTACTTTTAATGTACAAAATGTACAACCTCCTGTTCCTGACAAAGAGCTTATTTTTATGAACTTTGTGAAGCAATGCTCCAAAATTACATCAGAAAAGAGTTCAGGAAGACTATCATTTGGAGATTTTCCCAATAATTTGTGGGCTTCTCTTATAATTTTTTCCTTAATATTGAATCTATTTGAGACCCTTGGTTTTCAATTAATAATAATAATAATAACAACAACAACAATGAGTGCCTCCATACCATCTTCTAAAGAATCCCTAAGAGCATTCAAGAAAGAAATAAGCCTTCTGATCGAACTCACTGATTTCATGACACATCTTGCTTCACCCACTTCCTTTTACATCAGCTTCAAGGGTCTGAGGCTATTTCTCCTGAGGTCCTCAGGGAATTAATTCCTTTAGAGGGTTTGGAGACCCAGCTTTCTTTTAGACAGATCCAAGACTTGTTTCACGGGGTCTTAAAAGAGCCCCAGGAGAGGCCGTTGGGAAAAACCCTGTGCCAAAGAGAGATGCTGACGTAATAGGAAGAAGAGTTTTCCAATCCTCAGAGCTGCTTCTGAAATTATAGACGCTGATGTGCTACCTCACACATCCCTGTCGCTGTTCCGTAGAGGGCAGAAGCAGAGAACAAGGAAGAACATCGGTCAGTGGTGGGGTCGATGACCTCTAAAATCCTTTCCCTTTCTAAGGTTCTGTGATTCCACAAGTCACCTCCCAGCATTGGGAAATGAGCGTCTGAATCTAGTCACTTGCCTGCACTAACTACCCCTGGAAGGAGGGGCGTGGAAGAAAGAACTGAGTCTCTCATTGGCAGGCACGGAGCTTTTTTGAGACCAGCCCAGTTCCCTCTGGAGTCACTGCTGTGGGAAGTACTTGATCCTCCCTCAGGACAACCAGGCCAGACCAGTCCCTTACCAGGCACATGGAGTTCAGCCAAAACAAACCAGGCCTTGGAAATTTGGAAAACAGCTATTTTTCTGGCTATGAAGCAGACAGAAGGTTGCAATGCCTCTTTTAGTCCCCTCTTCAGAAGACTATCTGAAAAACCATGAGATATGACTAGATTTAATTCTGCATCCTGAAGTATAATGTTCCAGGCCACGATACGATAAATTAACTTGGTATTACGACAACAGCACTCCTGGTGTGATTAAGTCAAGCCCCATTTGTTTCCTATTTCCTCTTTCTCTGACTCCACTCCATCATAGCACAGAGGCAGAAAAGCACGCGTCCTTGGTCCATCCAGGGGAGAAGAACAAGGAGAAAGAAAGGAAAAGCATCAGTGTGGTGAGTGGTTTGGTCCCCCAGCGTTGACCTTGGCATCCATCTCTCTGGTTGCTTATTACTCACTGATTGTCATCCACCTCTGGAGAGAGTTAGGGAAAAGGCAAACAGAGGTGAGGAGAATTAAAAAAGGACTTGAAAAGCAGAGTGGGGAGAGAGGAGAAAACAAAGAAGAGAAGGAAGAAAAACGAAGAAATTAAAGAAGAAAAACATGAAAGGCGAATAAGAGAAAGGCTTCTTACAACAGAATCCACACGATTCCCAATCCCCCCAGCACCATAATTCTCTCCAGAAAAAATAAAATCCTCCTTTAGAATGACTGAAGAGAACTGAGTGTACACTATCATATTTCCAACTGCTAGATATCATCTCCACGGAGAACGACAGGAAGGTTCCACAAAGGGGTTGGGACTCAGGTTGGTGAATTCCCCGCATCAGGATATGGCCTCCGTGGTGTCCTGGGGCATGACTGACACTGAGGGCATCACTGAGGTATTATCTTCTCCAGAACAGGTGGTAGCAAGAGCCTCCTGACGAGTTTTAATGCCACAAGTACCTGGAAATGGCCTCCACAAGGTTTATCCCCAGGCAGGTCTCTTTCTCTTCTGAAGTTTGATCGCTTCACATTTTTTTTAGGCACAGTGTTTAGTGTTAGTTTCAATATTCTTTGGTTTTACTAAAAGAAGGAATTTACTCATGAGATCCATGTATAACTAACTGGTCAACTCACTGAGCTCTTTTCTACAGCTTCTATTGCTTACTGCAAGGTATATTATTGCATTTTTATAAATTGGATCTCACTGTAAAACAATGAGTAGTATATAGAAGTTTCCTTACTTGTTTTTCACCAAGAACTATCCCTATTATAGACACACACACTTGTTCACACACACACACACACACACACACACACACACACACATATGGGATCATGTATTATGCAATTTTATATTCACCTTGCCTGTGCAGTAGACAAAAAAGATAAATAAAAAAATAAAAACCATCCAGAAATGTAACTTTATAGTTTCAGCTTTTTTATTTTCTTTTCCTTGTGGTTTTGGGGATTGAACCCAGGGTCTCACTAATATCAGCCTAGCTCTCTACCACTGAGCTAAATCCCAGCCCTAGTTTAAGCTTTTTTTTTTTTTTTTTTTTTTTTTTTTTTTTTTTTTTTTTTTTGCATCAGGAATTGAACTCAGGATGGGGAACCGGGGATGTGGCTCAGGGACACTCCACCACTAAGCCACATCCCCAGCCCTATTTTGTATTTTATTTAGAGACAGGGTCTCTTCTCACTGAGTTGCTTAGCACCTTGCTTTTGCTGAGGCTGCCTTTGAACTTGCCTTCCTCCTGTGTTAGCCTCCCGATCCGCTGGGATTACAGATGTGCGCCACCACACCCAACTAGATTAAGCTTTTTGATTAAAGGATGGGAAAGGTTAGAAAGTAGCTGCCTTAACTACCAGTATTATCTTCTTCATTATTCTCCTATTATTCTCCAAACTCTAGCCTGAGAACTTTGCTGATCATTAATTCATTTAATTCTCTCTAGTTGAGTCCCCAGTGCAGTATAACAGTATATATAAAAATGGATTTATTCATTCACTCAATATTTAGTAAGCAATATATGTTCCAGGTTCTGTTTTACTGTTGGGGACACTAATGAGCAAGGTCAACAGGTTCTTGAATTCTTGGAGAATTAGGGAATATGAAATATAAAAAAGTTTTAAAACATGCATTTATGGCACTGTGATTAAGAAGAAATTTCTGATTTTACTTCTTGCACTTTGAGAGTCAGATCCTAAACTAACATGGTGAAGATTTGGGCCTACTTTTTCTTCTGTTAGGCACAGGGTTTCTGGTTTAGTGCCTAAGTCTTTGACCCATTTTGAGTTGAGTTTCGTGCAAGGTGAGAGATAGGGGTTTAATTTCATTTTGTTACATGCGAATTTCCAATTTTTCCAGCACCATTTGTTGAAGAGGCTATCTTTTCTCCAGCGAATGCTTTGGCACCCTTGTCTGGTATGAGATAACTGGTTTTATGTGGATTTGTCTCTGTGTCTTCTATTTTGTACCATTGGTCTATGTGTCTGTTTTGGTGCCAATCACACACCATTTTTGTTACTATGGCTCTGTAGTATAGTTTAAGGTCTAGTAATGTGATGCCTCCTGCTTCAACCAATAAATGGGTTAAAGAACTGAACAGACACTTCACAGAAGAAGAAATATAATCAATCAACAAACATAAGAAAAACCATTCAACATCTTTAGCAACTAGAGAAATGCAAATCAAAACTACTGTAAGATTTCATCTCACCCCAGTCAGAATGGCAATTATCAAGAATACAAACAACAATAAATGTTGGTAAGGATGTGGGGGAAAGGTACACTCATACATTGTTTATGGGACTGCAAATTGGTGCAACCACTGTGGAAAGCAGTATGGAGATTTCCCAGAAAACTTGGAATGGAACTACCATTTGACCCAGCTATCCCATTTCTCGGTTTATACCAAGGACTTAAAGTAATGCAGCCACATCAATGTTTATAGCAACTCAATTCACAATAGCTTAACTATGGAACCAAGCTAGGTGCCTTTTAATAGATGTATGAATAAAGAAAATGTGGCAAGTATACACAATGGAATATTACTCAGCCTTAAAGAAGAATGAAATTATGTCATTTGTCAGTAAATGGATAGAGCTGGAGAATATTACGCTAAAGCAAAATAAGCCAATACCAAAAAAAAACAAAAGTCAAATGTGTTCTCTGATATGTGGATGCTAATTCACAATGGGGGAGGGTGTCTAGGGAAGAATAGAGTTACTTTAGATCAGGTAGAGGGGAGTAAAGGGAGGGGAGGGGATATGGGGATAGAAAAGATGGTAGAATGAATCAGACATTACCCCATGTACATATATAACTGTATGACCAGTGGGATTCTACATCATGTATAACCAGAAGAATGAGAAATTATACTCCATTATATATGATGTATCAAAGTGCATTCTACTGTCATGTATAACATTAAAACAAATTTAAAAATTAAAAAGAAGACATTTCTGAAGGGATGAAGACACTGGAGCTGAAAATGACTCTAAGAGAAATGAGAGAGATCAACCAGGCAATGATCTAAGGGGAAGATAGCTCAAGAGATGAAAAGAGCAAAACCCCAAGCTCTGAAGTGGGAAATGTCTTGAAATGTTTGAGGCAGTGTAACTGAGAATCATGATTGAGGGGAAGTAGTGAAAAATGAGCTTTAAAAGATCTTAGGGGTTAGGCAGCACCCCTGTAATCCCAGCACCTCAGGAGGCTAAAGGCAGGAGGAGTCCAAGTTTGAAGCCAGTCTCAGCAAATTAAGCAAGACTCTGTCTCAAATTAAAAATAAATAAAAAGGATTAAGGATGCAGCTCAGTGGTAAAACACTCCTGGGTTCAATTTCCAGCACCAAAACAGAAAAAGGAAAAAGATCATAACAGCATTGCAAACATGGTCCTGGATGCAACAGGAGTCCTTCAAGGGATTTGAGGAGGAAGCAATATGATCACTTTGGTCTTGGGATTATACCCAAGGAGGACAAGAGTGGAAGTTTAGGAGTCTTTGCAGTAAGCCAAAGGAAAAAATGATTAGAAGTGTCTTGAACTACAGTAATAGGAATGAAGGTAATGAAAATTGTCCATATTTGATACATATTTTGAAAGTAAACCATCAATGAGAAAGTAAGGAGAGAAATCAAGAATGAGTCCTATGTCTGGGGGTCTGAGCTACTTCATGAAATTGATATGGACATGCTGGGGCCTTGGTGGGGGACAACTTTGGAGGTAAAACAATCAAAACAATATGTTTATGATACCTATTACGAATTAACTTGGAAATCCAAAGTAATTAAATATAGAAATATAGAGATCATAGAGAAGTCGAATTTGAGATATAAATTTCAAAGTCATTAACAGTGATGTTTTTAATGCCATTAGATGCTATGATGTACTCAAAACAACCCATTTAAAATTAGCCTCACTAGATAATCCAGGAAAAGGGAGACACTGAAAACACAAAAAAGCAGAACTTGATTATCCCCAAAAGAATCAGTTTAGCATGTTCATGGCCAGAGTGACCCCCATGGCTTTGGAAAAAAATACCCTCATTTACAGACATGGAGTCACCCAAGGTCAGAAGTAGGCTAGAGCATCCTAAAAGGTCAAAGGCATAAGGACTGGCTCACCTATGTCTACTAAGAGGCCCATAGGCTTGAAGCCTCTCCAACCTGAGAAGTTGGACTTCTAGAAATTGCAAGTTGCCCTAATAGACCTTTGCTATGGTTTTAGTGTGAAAAACTAGTGGCACCCAACCTCAGGTGCCGGGGTGCAGCAAGGCAGTTGTCGTTAATGGATATAGAGTGTCAGGTATGGATAATAAGCAGTTTTTCTTTATTCTTTTTTATTCTCTTCAATAAAAACTAGAAACACACACACCAGGCAGTTTAGATTTATGATTTAGATTAATCACCACTGCTCTCTCAACTGGATAATCCTTGGTGGTTAAAGAAAGATGAATCAATCATTGACACATTGATTCTTAACCTGTACCCCATGCTCTGGCCTTCCAACAAATTCACCAGCCTCCTTCTCTCCTACAAAATAGAAAATCCAGTTTTACTGTCAGGGAGATGTGAATCACTGTGTCAAAAGTGAAGGATAAACAGTCAGTCCAGAAAAGAAATGGTGTTTGGATAATCTGTGAACCTTGAGATTAGCTTGTTCAAGAGAACTTTGCTCACTGACTGTTCAGATCCTCGGAGATAATATGAATTGAGTGAGATTTAATAGTGCAGTGATTTCTCAAGCTGGAAAGATGCAAAGTCTTGGTGTGCCCTTGATTGCAGCCTTCTTTTCCTGCTAAGGACAGTCCTTTCCCATAGTGCCTGCTTACGGTGTTACAAGAGAGTTGATACTAACTATGACCATTATTTGACGTGACTGTTACCTGTGTTTTATCTTATTTGCCTCAACAAGGTTTGGGAAAGCACTTAACCTGAAAATTAATTAATATATATAAAAAAGAATTGATTAGTTAAGCAGCCAGGGAATGGGGACAATGTTAATGTTTTAATAGGGGTGATAACACTGGCCTTCACAAAGAGTTCACTTATTGACCCCTCTGGCTTTATTTTATTCAAAGTGGTGAATAAACATAGCTTCCATTAATCAACTTAACTACCTGGTTTGTCATTGCAAGGGCACATTAATATAATGTTTGAAGTCTATCTTTTAGAGCCCTGCTATGACACTGTTAAATATAGAAATGAATTTGGCAAATATATCCATTGAACATTCTATGGAAAATCTAACAAGATTTTTCTATTAGGGCCCAATATCAACAAAATAACAAATCATTTTCTCTGTGTGTCAGAAGCCACCTTCATCAGCTAAAGTATTGGGACCTATTTCATAAAATTGCTTTGTGAATGAAACTTTCTATTAAAGTAATCCTTTGCCTTTAAGCTGGTGAACAGAAAAACCAAGGAATGGGCAAAGTATTCACCTGCATTAATCCACCAACCTCAACTTCCCCTTTATCCACATCCTTTTTTCTGAATAATTGGCTCTGCTCTAATCTGTTCCAAATGGCAGGCAAACTTCTGGCTTTCAACAGAATTCAAAACTTGCATTCCCATGGAAGAATAGTGAGAAAAGCATCCAGCTAGGCATTAGGACTTCTTCCCTAGCCCATTGAACTTGAATCCAGTTCCACTGGTCTCTGTCATCAAGGATGAGTTCCCTACCCTCAGAACTCCCAACTAAAGGACTTGAGATGAGACCAACACTGGATACCAAGGCATTATAACAGGGTTTGCAATGAACACCTGATCCTGTGCTCACAGAAGGCTTGATTAGACCAGGCTCTAAGGCTACCCATCCAAAGGCACAAGACTGTAAATGAGAAAATAAGGTTCAAGATCTTATGGTTCCCCTAATTCTGTCTCTGGCACTATGAAACACTAGGAGAGAAGTACTGAGAGTTTGAAAACTTAACCAGAACACCACCAAAAGCACTGAAGTTTCTGTTGAGTCCAAAATACTAAGTTCTGATTTTTTTTTTTTTTTTTTTGGTATGGGAGATTGAGTTCAGGGGCACTAAACCACTGAGTCACATCCCCAGCCCTATTTTGTATTTTATTTAGAGACAGGGTCTCACTGAGTGCTTACTGCCTCGCTGTTGCTGAGGCTGGCTTTGAACTCTCAATCCTTCTGTCTCAGTCTCCTGAGACAGTGGAATTACAGGCACGTGCCACCGCACCATGCTCAAAATACTAAGTTCTTTAAGGAGACCAGCTGGGCCGAATGTCAGCGTATCAACAACTCAAAGAAGACTAGCATTGTGTTCTGGGGATTCAATGATGATGGGATAGGATTTAAATACCGTGGTATACTGCATAATCTCACTTATATATAGAATTTTGACAAGATTAACTTTAGAAACAGAGAGTAGGATGCTGGTTACCAGAGGCTGAGGCAGGGGTGCATGGGAAGATGTTAGTCAAAGAGCACAAAATTTCAGACCAACATGGCAATTATAGTTGATAACAATGTATGCATTGAAAATTGCTAAGAGAATAGATTTTAAGTTTTTCCATCTCAAAATACAGTAAGTATATGTATGAAGTAAGTTAATAATAAGTTAGCATAATCTAATTAACTTGATTTAGCCATGCCATAATATATGCGTATTTCAAGACATCATGATGTATACAATAAATATATATTTTATCAATTAAAGAAATTGTAAACAAACTAGAGAATAAATAATTACCATGGGATTGAGTTAGGCTAAGGTTTGAGACAAGTTAAAAAACAACCTTATTCCTCTGCAGTGATTTGAAGGTTTATTGGGGCTCAGCAATGGACTCAAGCAACTGTAATCCCCAACTAGCCTTGATGGTGGTCCGCTGTCACACTCTTCCCCTTCAAGAGGCGGCTTCATCATCCTGGCTCATTCAGCTGAAGGCCCAGCCTCCACTTGTAGGCAAAAGAGATGAAGCTTGCTAGCATTCCTGAGCTCCGGCCTCAATTCACCAGCAAGTTCTCTAGGCACCATCCTTGCCCTGTTGGTAAAAAAGGACTTGGGGTCCACAGTCACCAACACAGCCTATGTGACAGTGCAGCCTTGGAGACATCACAAAAGTGAGGAATTGATGAAGTTCCCGGCAGCACCACTAGAACACTTCACCCATACTAAGGACAGCAGCCGAGGAAGGGATCCCCAGTCCCTGTGGCTTCCATTCAAACAATACTCTTGCATTCCATGGTACTGGGAGGCAGGACAGCAAGCAGTGAGAGAGGTCACAGAACAGGTAGCAGGCTTTGGTTTTAGTGGAGCAAAGTTTAGAACAAGCTATAGACCCCAGAAAGAGGGAACAGAAGTAATGTGCGTTTCATCCTCCTTTACCAAATGGCTTTCTCTCTTCATGGGAAAGTTGAAGAAAGCGACAAGCATTTTAAGTGCCACAGTTAAGGCCCATGTAATAACGTAGTCTTATCCAGACCTGGATCACGGCAGGAAAAGCAAGATCAGAGGAGAGTTTCTGGTAACAAAAAGTGAACAGAACTGCAGTGACATGGGAGAACACACCCATATCCCAGGAGTCTGGGGTATAATTTGAAGCAAAGACAATAAGCTTCAAATGTCCTGGAACCCTTGTTTCCCATCTAAAAAAATTCAATACAAGTTCATGTTTTATTCAATAACATGTTCACATTAGCTTTTGTATACATAAAAGATTTTATATAAAAATAATGATTACAAAGAGAATTTTTGTCTATATTTTCAAGTAAAATCAACTTTCAGGGAAGATGATTCATATATATGTCTCACAATTCCCCACAGTCCTTGGCCCATATCCCTGTATGTAGGCGTACCCAGGCCTCTTGTTTGAGACTCAGAAAAAGAGTGAAGGGCGAGGCAGTCTAGTAGTAAGGCTCCAGAAAACTTCATAGGGGAAAGCAATGGTCATACCAGAAGGCATGGGATAGCTACCAAGAGGATAAAGTTTGGAAAAGTATTTCGGTCTGGGAGTTCTAACAAGAGGAAGGCAGTTCCCTAAAACTTTGAACAATGGGGTACCAGGTGAGATATCAGGGGAGGGAGAGCCATGAAAACCAGGGTACCAAACTGGGAGACTACTACACTGATAGCCCCCAATGTATCACACTTCCTGCTACTCACGTCCTATGTAGCCCTTCCCCTTGAATCTGAGCTGCCCCTGTAAACTGGCAGAAATGGTGCTGTGCTAGTTTCAAGAGGAGGCCTAAACAAGGTGTGGCGGTTTCTGCTTTTGCACTCTGGTAAGAGATAACAATAATGTAGGAAACCTGACTTCTGTGGGCCAGAGAAGGAAGCCCAAACTGGTCACATGCACAGGCCACATGGAGAAGAACCTAAGAATCCTTCCAGCAGAGGTGCCCTTGACTTACTGCCCCAATTGAGTACCACTTTGCCAGCCATGTTCATGAGCCATCTTGGAAGTTGGCACCACATGGGACAGACTCACACTGCTCTTGCTGAGTCACAGTCAAATTAAAGAATCATGAACAAATAGATGATTGTTGCTTGAGCCACTGAGTTTTGAGGAGAACAGACAACAAATATGTGGTAAAGCTTCACAGAGCTATTTAGGAATAAGGTCCAAGTGGGACCTTAAGAAGACATCTTGATGCTTCCCATGTTACTAACTTAAGGCTCCTAAAAATCTCCCCGAGGGGTTCAGGAACAGAAATTAAACAGGCTTAATGCTACCACCCATTTCCAAATTGTAATGAAAATATCCCAAATTTCCACAAACCTCACCTTAGTAAAAACAGAAATTCACCAAATCTATGTACATGAACTGGCATGCAGTGCAATTTGTGGTCCCTATTCCTTTGATGTTCAGAGCTTGATAGTTCCCACCACAGTCCCCATATATCTATGTTGGGATAGTCTTGAGCTATTTCCCTGTCTTGTGTGTGCAGCTGCCTACACAGAGGACACATATGCAGGTACTTATCCCCATGGCAGAGGCCATGATTTCCAGATAGCTTGGAGTAAGTCAAACCAGCTCTAAGACAACACTGGGAAAGGAAGTACTATGCAGAAAATTTCAACTGGGCCCACATGGGCAAGATCTGATGATTTTTCCCTTCTAACTATAACATGTCAACATGCCATTGCAAATGAAATCACAGTTTTCAAGGTTCTATTATGGAATGCAAGCTTTGGAGGAAATCTGCAAAGATCTGTCTATCCTTCTACATCCATATAGACCCTAATCCAACTCCTCACCCTTGCTATACAAAATACTTGGGGAAAAGCATTAAGTCTTGTCCAGGAGGTAGCACTCATCCAGCTGAAGCTGTGGGAACTACTAAAACCAACAGGATCTTCAGCCACAGGATGCCACTTCTATTTCCACAGAAACAGACAGACTTTGGACAAATTTTAAAATAATTTTGCAGCTTCTTTTTAGCCAAGTCTCACCGTCAGCTGATAACACATTTTAGAACCACTGTCGACATGTGTCTGGAGAAGGGGTGGATTAATAATAGCTTACATTTCAATAGTGCTTTTCATCCCAAAGGATCCCAAACAAGGGAAACAAGCTGCATCTTTTCTCACTGTTTAAAGGAAGAACCCTAGTGAATTTCAAAGCAATTCTAAACACTAGAACTGATTACAAAGAAATTCACTTTTTTAAAGTGTCAGGACGTAATTATTATTTTTTAAAACTTAAATAGTATCCACATTGCTCCTGGGAGCTCACAAAGAAATGCCACCATCACCATTCAGGAGGCTATCATCTCTTTCCAACAAAGACAACAGTTGCAGTGCCAGAAGATTTAAAGACATTATGGGTGAAGAGATAAAAATAATAATAATAATTAACAAGTGCACAGGAAGCTCCATCTGGAGCGTCTGATAACACAGTGGGAGATAGATACAGATGGGAAAAGGTGGGTGGCTTAGGGTAGAGCTCGTCCCAATCGCATGGGTTTAGGACCCCAGCCATGCTCAGATTAGTAGAGGCTCTGGTTCTTTCTACTCACTGCTATTCCAGTGGAATGAGCCAGGTCAGAGCCAGCATGTTCTACCTGTGTCCAGGAGATCGGAACTGTCTCTGGATCACAGCATTTTTCTGTCTGGCATCACGACATGGTCAGTAATCCATTACAGTGTCTGATAATCCTAGATTAATATAACTTTTCATTCTCTGAAGTACAGATTCTTTCTTATCTTTAACCCAAGTAATTTGCATATACTTCCACATAGTAATTCCAGGCACAATGCTGCTTATTCTGAGCTTTTCCCCCTGATTGGCAGCTAATTAGAACTTGAGATGTTGGCAGGTGTCGAGATGAAAAGACAGCATAAACCCAGCTAGAGCACAGACAATGGCTTTTTAATCATCTGTTTAAGTCACGCACTTCCCAACTATCTTGTGCTTTTAGGATGAGTTGCTTCTTGATCCTGGAGGACTGCTGAGCAAGGAGGACCTCTGCTGTTAAAAAAGAACCAACATCTTTGGAAGGATAGCAAAAAGTGCACTTTTAAAAAAGGCAAAATCAAAAAGAGCTGCCGGAATGATACTTAAAAAGAACACAGGATTTCTTTTTTATCAATGTTTTCTTTCTCCAGAGATGCCAAATTAGCATGAGATGGACAGGCACATCCCCACTCTCCCATCTGCCATTGCTAACAAATAGGATCTTATGATGAGCACTGCAGAAAAGTAAGCTGTTGAAAAGATAGAATTATCTAGTTTGGGAAAGAACATTCTAATTGCTATGTGACTCCACATAATGTCATCATTTTGCTTTAGTATCACAGTTTGGGATTCTAGTGTACACCACTCCCTTGATGTTCATCACGGGGATTACATTCTTAGCACAAGAGAGTGTGTACAGGGGAGAAATGTCCTCCACTGTGTCACTGGGAAGAAAAGGCTGTCACCATGCTTCCTTCACACACCCTTCTCCCACAGAGGGTTCTGTGAACTCCAAAGCTTATCTCCCCTCAACTTGATTTTTCCAAAAAAGGTATTGATTCCCCACATATTCATAGAGGATGTAATATTTGTATAGACTCAAGTTTGGTATAGGAATACAAAAATGATTTTGCAGCCTTTAAGCTGCAAAAATAGAATATGAGTTCATTAGAACAAATACAACATAAGAGATGCCTTACTGTGTGATAACACTTAGAGGCAAGAAAACCCTGAAAATATGCTATTCACTTAACAAAATAAGAGGACCTGGAAGTCAGGGAGTGTTTAAAGAGCAGGTACTTAAAAATAGGTAAGATTTGAGTAAATCAGAAGAAGAGAGGACGTTCCAAGCTGGAGGTTGGTGGAGGATTTACTTGGACAAACACATGAACATAGAAATATAAACACTTATATTAGGGGCCAAGAATAATTCAGGCTAGCTGTAGAGATGGGGTCCTTCAGGTTCTGTCTCATCTGTGGTTGTGACATAAAGGTGCAGTATCATAGGTCATCTCACATATGAATATATTCTATAGTATGCAGGAAGTGGAAGAGAAACAAGGTTTGAAATTGTGGAACCAGAAGTTAGTCTGTGGGAAATTCTTGTAGTCACCAGATATATAAAATTCTAAGCAAGAGATCTGGTTCTGATTGGAAATTCTGTCCTACCGACATATCCAATTTTCAATAAACCATAATTTTTAGTCTATTTTTAAATTGTAGTCAGAGGAAACAGAATTTACCATAATACCTCTGTTTGTAAGGCAGAAATCTCTAATGACACTACAATCTGAACAAACATGTCCATATGTGAAGTCACATGTTTTAAGAATCCCAGTTTATCAGAGCACTTCTTAGCATTTCTCAGTATCTTGCCCTGATGGAATCTGGCAGGTCTAGATAAAATAGCACCCCAAGTTGCCACCAATATAATAAATAAAGAACCAATGTTCCTATTACAGAATAACTACATGTATTTATCAAATCAAAATGTGTACTATATTAATTTGAAAAAAATGTGATTATATAATTATGCAGTTTAAAATGTAACAACCATTTTTTAAAACTTGAATTTTCTCAGATTAATTAGTATTGTTAATTCGATGAACATTGAAAGTCAGTATTGCATGATAAATATGTATATCAAAAACTTTATGGTTCATATATAAATACAATAGAGGTTCACCAAGCTTGGAAACAATCCTAAATATTTGCATAATATTACTAAGAGCAAATTATTTTTTATAATAAAAACAAATGTTGATCAACAATGCTAAAGGAAGTATGAATTATCTATCTTTAGAAAATATTACAAAGTAATTATGTGAAGAGGTGATCAAAGAAGATGCAACTAAAAAAATACAGGAAAAAGGTTATTTCTGAGGGATGGAAACAATTGACTTATAAAATTATTATGTTATTTTTCTTAATCTTTGCTTTTTAAAACAATCTACTGTGACTTCTTTTCTCATTTTAAATAAATACTCACCTGTTTTTGCATTTGCAATTTTGTATTTTTTTCTCTTAAAGAAACCCCCAACCCCCAAATCAGCTCAGGGTCATGCTCCATTGTCTTTCTCAGGTACTTAGTTTATAAATATCTTGTTAATTAAACGCCTTGGTACTATCACTAACTGAAGAATCAAACATAATATATACCTAGAGTGAAATTTGTTATTAAATAGAGTGCATATTTGTATTTCAAATTGTCATTTCAGTAATTTTGAATCATTTTGGACAAATTCTTGTCAGATGTGATTAGTTGCATTATTTTTAGTATGTAATGTGGCTTAAAAAGTGTTTAGACTGGACTAGAGTAGCAAAGTACTTGACTAACATATGAAAGGCCCTGGGTTCAAACCCTAGCAATACAAAAATAAATAAATAAACAATGAATCAAATGCAGTCTATAAAAATTAAGAATAAATAAATAAATAAGTAACAGCTTGATCTTGTTGCTATTCTCTTATACCTGAAATTACTATTCTTTTCAATCCAATTTTTTAGGATTAGGGATATAATTAAGAAGTAGAATATTTATCTAATGTGTGAGGCCCTGGGTTCAATCCCCAGTGCTGCAAAAATAAGAACATAAACACAATCTGATTTCTTTCATGATATTTTTTAAACTATATGTCCATACCAGAAACTGCAAAATCAATAAATCAATAAGGAGATTAATATAAGTAGAAAAACATCACAACAAGCCGGAAGTTAACCAGAAACAAATGAGGATACTACTGCTACCCCTCAGTACTTTGGAACTTCAACTATTACTTCAAGGTATCTCAGCTACCATAAGTGACACATGGTCATCTGACCCAATCTGAAAGATAGTTCCTGTATTAATCTGTGTGAAACATTATCAAAGTTTAATTTCTTTTCCTTTCTGGTTACTTTACACACACACACAAACACACACACACACACACACACACACGCACACAATGCAGAAATAGAAAAAAAATGTTCTGCTGTAGTTTTCCTATTCCAGAGGTTTGTCCCCGGGTCTACCCACATCACTTTGGAGATTACTAGCCTCTTGAATTTATTTTAGAGAAAAGAAGAAGAAATCAGTAAAGATTTTTGAGCCGGAGAGACATTAAATCAATATTTTTGAAAAATGAGTTTAGCAATGCTATTCAAGATGGATTGAAGGCTATAGTTGCAAGATGAAAACTTTAGGAGACCAGTGTAATAAGGCAAAAATGAGATGTTATAAATGAAAATTAGTATTGTAGAAATGAGAATGGAAACAAAGGAACAAAAGCAACAGATCTGATGAAGAAGAATGTACATAATTTGCAATGCATTAATTTACCACTTAGGTTTTAAAAGTGTAGAACTAGAATATTTGATATGGTATGTATCCTTTGGTAACAACACATATCAAGTTACCAGACTGTTTGTATGTCACCTGGGAAAACAAGGTGCTGAAGTGCCATAACTACCCAAATAAACATTCTAGAGAAATTAAAGCAGTGCACATAAACATATGGGATTCTGCTGCCTAATTAAAATCCTAGTGAGCCACCAATGTCTTAAACTGTAAGAGTGCAGTGACCACCAGAGGCAGCAGCAAACTAAATGCTTAAAGTAGAAACATGCTAAGTTTATACTAATTGATGCTTTCCATCAAAAAATAGTAAATTCTTTAATATTCAAAAGGTTATAAAAATGTAGATGCATAGAGTCTTCAGTGAACTAGATCATACTCCTTGATATACCAGAGAAGTGAATAAATCAGGAATAAAACCATCTCACACTATTTAAAATGTATATATTATTAAATTACTTTTTTTAACATTTAGTTATTTTTAAATAGTACATACTCAGGGTTAAGTATTAAATAAAAGTTCTGTCCTGCCCTACAACTACTCAGTTTCCCATTTTTCTCCCTATAATCATTAAGTAATTTGGTGATTACATAAAAATCTTTAGAAAAGCTGTTACTTTTTTCACTTAACATCTTTAATCATTATATCTTCACATTATGCTATGAGAAATGAAGATTCACCTGTTCCATACCACTGCCAACCTAGTTTCCTCCAACCTACCAGACAGCTCTATCCAGTGGTTGGATGGAGTCAGCTCCTGCCAGTTTGCAAGAGTCAATTGTTTCAGGACTTTAGCAAATCAATTGTTAAGCATGGTCATTATTAAAAATGGTACAAACTAGGGCTGGGGCTGTAGCCCAGTGGTAAAGTGCTTGCCTAGCATGTGTGAGGCACCACATATAAATGAATAAATAAAATAAAGGACCATCAATGACTAAAAAAATTTTTTTAATTGCACAAACTTATAACAAAATATACTATATTAGAAGAAGGGCAATAGACATTCAAAATTTATATTTCCTAGTTATTTACTGAATTTTACTATTATCTAGGCTCCTGAGGTTGTTTATGTTTATTCTACCTGCATGGCAGAAATGCTATACTATGGTATGCTTATACATATCTTTCCAACTCTGTTCAATGACATCACTTTGGTAACTTGATATTCATGATGGTAGTATTTCACCACAGAAATCAGCAAATAACACAGATCTGAGCTTGATTTATGGTTCTGTGGGTTGTAAAGACATTCAACTCAGAAAAATAGAGAAAATATTAATAATTTAGATAAGTCAAACTTAAAAGTATGTCATGTCTGTGCCCATCAAATTGTGAATAAGATAAAAAGTGAGGGAATATTTTTCCATTTATTCAAAAAAATAATCATTTCAGTAAAGAATGTATTCACATGATTGGTGAGTGAATGAAGTTTTGACATCTGTCTTTGTTGTTTCACTTTTTATTATTTGTTGAGATAAATGCAAATTCAACTAACATTCACATCAGATTTATTATCATTTGTCAATTACAGGCCTTGCTTGTCTAGGATTCCAAGAATTCAGAAAAAAAATCAGTGACAGCATTATGTGAGAATTGATTACTATAGGTAACTTACAATAAAAAATTTTGTGTGTTTTATTATTATTTCTACATTGTGGCTTATATATCTTCATAAAAGTAAAATTTATAATAAATGTATGTACATAAACATGTGCATTTTGAGATCTGTTGGTTAAACATTTATCAGTACATCACTGGTTATATAATTATTTTTATTAAGTTAATAGGCAATATTTGCATGACATGAACAAATAAATGTTGTCTACTGAAGAGCCTGATAACAATTTCTTTGGGATAAATGTTTGCTTTTCCTGGAGTGTCTTTCTTTTTTTCTGTAGAGTCTTTGCTATAATAATTCTCCTTTGCTATTGTTGTGGGACTAGTGATTGACCCCGGGGTGTTTTACCACTTAGCTATTTATTTTTTGAGACAGGGTCTAAGTCACCCAGACTGGGCTTGAATTTGCAATTCTCCTGTTTACTTCAGGCTCCTGAGTAGCTGGGATTACATGTGTATGTCACTGCACCAACTAATTCTCCATTTTTATTCCTAAAAGTTCCATTGTATCAGAAATACTATGGAATGTTTTACAGGATATGGAAAGAAAGAACTCCTTCCCAGACCATTCAGGCATCTTACTGAAATTTGGGTTAATTTCATTCTAGACTATAGCACGAAGGACTCTTCTTTAGTTTCTTTGTACACAAAATCTTCTTTCTTAAGCTTATTTTCTTGTCTCTCTTTTTATTCCTTTGGCAGGGGGTGGGGAGGGTGGTATGAGGGTACTTTACCACTGAGTTACAATCCCAGTCCTCTTTTTTTTTTTTTTTTTTTTTTTTTTGAGAGTCTCCCTGAGTTTCTTAGAGCCTCACTAAGTTGCTGAGGCTGGCCTCCAACTTGTCATCCTCCTGCCTCAGTCTCCAAGTGACTGGGATTATTGGCATGTGTCACCATGTCCAGATTCTTTACTATTTAGTCACTGTTCAAATTAGTATGAGGCACACACAGGTAAAAAACTGATTGAAAGCCCTGTGTTCAGGAACGGTGTTTTAATAGACAAATTTCACTTTGTGGTAGGCGGGCAAGAAGATGACCAGAGAAGTCACCTGGGGAAACTCCCAGGTCAGCATATGGACATCATGAACTTGGTTTCTTCAGAGAAGAAACCTATTAGCCACCTGTGGGTAGGCACTTGGGACAAAGTGTGATGAAACCATCAATCTCTTTTAGTCCCAATATCTCACTTCCACCTCTTCTGGGTTTTTTTTTTTTTTTTTCCTTTGTTTTTTGTTTTGTTTTGTTTTTTTATATCTCTGAAAATGAAGCCTCTATGAAGTTCTTTTTTTTTTTTTATTGTAAACAAATGGGATACATGTTGTTTCTCTGTCTGTACATGGCGTAAAGGCATACCATTTGTGTAATCATAAATTTACATAGGGTAATGTTGTTTGATTCATTCTGCCATTTTTTCCCTTTCCCCCCACCCCTCCCACCCCTCCCCTCCATCTATACAGTCCTTCCTTCCTCCATTCCTGCCCCCCTCCCTAAACCCAACTCCAACCCCAACACTAACCCTTCCCACCCCCCATTATGTGTCATCATCCACTTATTAGCGATATCATTCTTCCTTTGGTTTTTTGAGATTGGCTTATCTCACTTAGCATGATATTCTCCAGTTTCATCCATTTGCCTGCAAATGCCATAATTTTATCATTCTTTATGGCTGAGTAATATTCCATTGTATATATATACCACATTTTCTTTATCCATTCATCAATTGAAGGACATCTAGGTTGGTTCCACAATCTGGCTATTGTGAACTGAGCAGCTATGAACATTGATGTGGCTGTATCTCTGTAATATGCTGATTTTAAGTCCTTTGGGTATAGGCCAAGGAGTGGGATAGCTGGGTCAAATGGTGGTTCCATTCCAAGTTTTCTAAGGAATCTCCACACTGCTTTCCAGAGTGGCTGCACTAATTTGCAGCCCCACCAGCAATGTAAGAGTGTACCTTTCTCCCCACATCCTTGCCAACACCTGTTGTTGCTTGTATTCTTGATAATCGCCATTCTAATTGGGGTGAGATGGAATCTTAGGGTGGTTTTGATTTGCATTTCTCTTATTACTAGAGATGTTGAACATTTTTCCATATGTTTGTTGATTGCTTGTATATCTTCTTCTGTGAAGTGTCTATTCAATTCTTTAGCCCATTTGTCAATTGGATTATTTACATTCTTGGTGTAGAGTTTTTTGAGTTCTTTGTAGATTCTGGAGATTAGCGCTCTATCTGAAGTATGATTGGCAAAGATTTTCTCCCACTCTGTAGGCTCTTTCTTCGCATTGCTGATAGTTTCCTTTGCTGAGAGAAAGCTTTTTAGTTTGAATCTATCCCAGTTATTAATTCTTGCTTTTATTTCTTGTGCTATGGGAGTCCTGTTGAGGAAGTCTGGTCCTAAGCCGACATGTTGAAGCTCTGGACCTACTTTTTCTTCTATAAGATGCAAGGTCTCTGGTCTGATTCCGAGATCCTTAATCCATTTTGAGTTTAGTTTCGTGCATGGTGAGAGATATGGGTTTAGTTTCATTCTGTTGCATATGGATTTCCAATTCTCCCAGCACCATTTGTTGAAGAGGCTATCTTTTCTCCATTGATTATTTTTGGCCCCTTTGTCTAGTATGAGACAATTGTATTTATTTGGGTTTGTGTCCGTGTCCTCTATTCTGTACCATTGATCCACCTTTCTATTTTGGTACCAATACCATGCCATTTTTGTTACTATTGCTTTGTAGTAGAGTTCAAGATCTGGTATTGCGATACCCCCTGCTTCACTCTTTCTGCCAAGGATTGCTTTAGCTATTCTGGGTTTTTTATTCTTCCAGATGAATTTCATAATTGCTTGCTCTATTTCTGTAAGGTACATCATTGGGATTTTAATTGGAATTGCATTGAATCTGTATAGCACTTTAGGTAGTATGGCCATTTTGACAATATTAATTCTTCCTATCCAAGAACATGGGAGATCTTTCCATCTTCTAAGGTTTTCTTGAATTTCTTTCTTTAGTGTTCTGTAGTTCTCATTGTAGAGGTCTTTCACCTCTTTTGTGAGATTGATTCCCAAATACTTTATTTTTTTCGAAGCTATTGTGAATGGGGTAGTTTTCCTAATTTCTCTTTCTGAAGATTCATCGCTTATGTATAAAAATGCCTTAGATTTATGTGCATTGATCTTATATCCCGCTACTTTACTGAATTCACTTATGAGATCTAACAGTTTTCTGGTGGAATTTCCTGGTTCTTCTAAGTATACAATCATATCATCAGCAAATAGGGATAGTTTGAGTTCTTCTTTTCCTATTCGTATCCCTTTAATTTCTTTGGTCTGTCTAATTGCTCTGGCTAGAGTTTCAAGGATGATATTGAATAGAAGTGGTGAAAGAGGGCATCCCTGCCTTGTTCCAGTTTTTAGGGGGAATGCTTTCAGTTTTTCACCATTTAGAATGATATTAGCCATGGGTTTAGTGTAGATGGCCTTTACAATGTTAAGGAATGTTCCCACTATCCCTATTTTTTCTAGTGTTTTGAGCATGAAGGGGTGCTGTATTTTATCAAATGCTTTTTCTGCATCTATCGAAATAATCATGTGATTCTTGACTTTAAGTCTATTGATATGGTGAATTACATTTATTGATTTCCGAATGTTGAACCAACCTTGCATCCCTGGAATGAAACCCACTTGATCATGGTGCACTATCTTTTTAATATGTTTTTGTATGCGATTTGCTAAAATTTTGTTTAGAATTTTTGCGTCGATGTTCATTAAGGATATTGGTCTGAAATTTTCTTTCCTTGATGTGTCTCTGTCTGGTTTAGGAATCAGGGTAATATTGGCTTCATAGAATGAGTTTGGGAGAGTTCCCTCCTCTTCTATTTTCTGGAATACTTTGAGAAGTATTGGAATGAGCTCTTCTTTAAAAGTTTTGTAGAACTCGACTGAGAACCCATCTGGTCCTGGACTTTTCTTTGTTGGAAGGCTTTTGATGACCTCTTCTATTTCATTACTTGAAATTGGTCTATTTAAATTGTGTATGTCCTCCTCGTTCAGTTTAGGCAATTCATATGTCTCTAGAAACCTGTTGATGTCTTCGAAATTTTCTATTTTGTTGGAGTATAGGTTTTCAAAATAGCTTCTAATTATGTTTTGTATTTCAGTCGTGTATGTTGTGATATTTCCTTGTTCATTCCAAATTTTAGTGATTTGGGTTTTCTCTCGTCTTCTCTTTGTTAGTGTGGCTAAAGGTTTATCAATTTTGTTTATTTTTTCGAAGAACCAACTATTTATTTTGTCAATTTTTTGTATTGTTTCTTTCGTTTCAATTTCGTTGATTTCAGCTCTCAGTTTAACTATTTCCTGTCTTCTACTACTGTGGAAGCAAATCAAATTTCTATAATTCTATGTCTTCTGAAAACACAGTGTCTAGAATTTGACCATGTAGCTCTACCAGTTATCACCATTCTATCTACTTTCTCATTCCAGAATTTTGTTGAACTCTTTCTAGTACGCAACAATAACATACACACACCACAAAAAGTTTTCTAGACCATCATGTCTGGAAATAATTTCAAGATCAATTTTTGTTTCAATTTTCTTTGAACCAACATTTAAAAGATCACAAGAGCCAGGTATTGTGGCTCATGCCTATCATCCCAGTGACTTGGAAGGTTGAAGCAAGAGGATCACAAGTTCAAGGAGAGCCTCAGCAATTTATCAAGACCCTATCTCAAAAAACAAATAAAAGGAATGGGAGCATAGGTCAGTGATAGGG
Organism: Sciurus carolinensis; assembly: GCF_902686445.1. Taxonomy (NCBI): domain Eukaryota; kingdom Metazoa; phylum Chordata; class Mammalia; order Rodentia; family Sciuridae; genus Sciurus; species Sciurus carolinensis. The sequence continues at coordinate 83,832,699 of NC_062222.1, forward strand.
TACCCCTGGGTTTAATCCCAGTACTGCCACACACACACATATCACAAGATATTAAGCAAATACCCGGACAAAATCAAAAACAAACAGACCAGAAAGCTAGCCAGCACTGGAGCTGTATTGCTCTAATGGCATTTGGCAGCCCAAAGAAATAACATCAAATTCAAGGGTCCACACACTGTGGAGAGATTCTAATAGGAAAAATACTTCTCAGTAACCTGAGGTTCCAAAGGTCTATACTCTCAGACCATAGTGAAGCATGATTACCCAGGGGGAAGAAGGAACCTTGAGCTATAATACCTAGAACATGGTTAAGGTGATCCCAGTCTGGAGTTTGCTGCTGCCTGACAGAAGCAATGCAAAATTTCTATGGGGGTGTCACTTTAATCTTGTAACTCAATTTATATCTCCATAAATAAAATTTTAAGTCTTCAACAATCTATAATAAAAAGAAATAATGAAAAGAACTCCATGAAAGGGAAATAGTAAAAACAATAAGCAGAGAAGAATTCAAAAATTTCCAATATAATCAGATACAAATATTTAAAAATTAGCTTACTATGTTTAAAGACATAGAAAGCACGTTTGCAAACATCAGAAGAGAAAAACATAAAAAGCAAATGCACAATATTTTAAAAGAAACAAGCAGAACTTCTAAAAATAAATTTTTAAAACTCAATGGATCCATTTAAAAGCAGATTAGACAAAACTGACAGTAGAATTAGGAGAAATTATTAAGAAATGTAAATATGAAAATGCTAAACCTGCTATAAAGTGTAAGAAACATAAAATGAAGTCACATTGTTTTGCAATATTAAAGAAGCAAAGGATTGTCAAGGTGGCAGATTAGAGGGAGGCTGCGTTCCTTGTTGCTCCATAACTCGGGTTTCAAGCAGAGGATATCTGTTTCTTGGTGAGGCAGTTTTTGCTGCTTATCGATCCCCTGCTGTTTATCCCATTTGTCTACTGCGATCACCTGCAGTCAGCCAGCATATCAACGCCTTTTTGAGTGTAGATTGCTCACTGTCAGGCGCCCATCATCTACCATTTGCCTGCCTCTTGCCTGTCCATTGCCTGCCTTTCGCCTATCGATCATCCACCACCTGAGGTTCACCTTCCGATGATCGTCTGGCAGCAGTCACCAAACTGACCGCTGACCGCCAGTGGAGCGCCAGCTGCCTGCTGTTGCCTGGAAGTTCACTGTTATAGTACCTGCAGGTTTGGTTACACATGGCTACTGCTATTTTGAGACAACAGCCAGGCCCTGTAGGACTCCTGGCCAGACTGACTGAGCCCAGTCTCCAGGATCCCTCAGCCTGACCAATCACTCCCTGACTCCAGGGCCCTCACATCAACTGACTGCTCCCTGCCACTAGGACCCCAGACATACTGCGCCCTATCACCAGGACCCCCAGACTGACTGATTGCACCCTGCTTCCAGGATCCCACAACCAGACGGAACATACCTGACCTCCAGGACCCCTGCCTGACCAACCACACCCTGCCTCCAGGACCTCCAGCCCACCACGTCCACACCCGAGCTGCAGCTCCCCATTTGCCAACACATTTGGAAGCCAGAGTGGCCATCTTGGATAATCCTGGAAGTTGTAGCTCCCATCTTTAGGTGGGGCAAATCCCATCCTGAGATGCCTGCTGGAGACTTGAAGCTCATTGTCAGGTACCTCTCATGCTTCAGGCTACTGAAGACTGCGAGGTTTCATTACTATATGACTGTTATAGTGTAGATTTTCTTTTTTCTCCTCATTGAACAAGTTTAAGTTTTTATTTCTTTACTTTTCTTGCTCTCTTCCTTTTGTTTACCTGTTCCCTCAGAGTTTCTTTCTCCCTTTTTGCATGCTAACGACCTACTTCTTTTGATTATACTCTCACTCTTTCTATTATCTAGAACTTCTATATATTCTTTTCCTATCCCATTAACGGCTACATCCTACATCCCTCCACATCCTCTTTGTCCTCCATTAGAAACTGCAGATTTTATTGCAAATCTGTTTGTTATACTGAAGATAATAATTGAACTCATTCTGTTTATTATGACAATATTGTTAATGTTCTCTAGGGGCTCTTTGGTCTAGGATTGCATACTGTCTGAACTGGGCACTGCAAATATTGATCTTCCCCTTAAAGAAAAGGGTTTGGAAACCTATAGGGTCACTACAAGCCTATAGGGGGGAAACTGCAATACCCCAGATCTACACTGCTAGAGGGGAAGATACATGAACAACATGAAAAAACAAGGGAGGAAAATGACCCAAACAAATCTAGATTCTATATTAATAGAATCCAATGACAGTATGTTAGAAGAAATGTCAGAAAAGGACTTCAGATTATACATGATTAAGATGATTCATGAAGCAAAGGATGAGATAAGAGAGCAAATGCAGGCAATGAATGATAATACCAATTAGCAGTTGAAAGAGAAACTGCAGGAAGCAAAAGATCATTTCAACAAAGAGATAGAAATTCTCAAAAAAAAAAAAAAAAAAAAAAAAAAAAACCAAATGGAAATCCTTGAAATGAAGGAAATGATAAACCAAATAAAAAACTCAATGGAAAGCATCACCAAAAGACTAGAATACTTGGAAGATAGAATCTCAGACAATGAAGACAAAATATTTAATGTTGAAAATAAAGTTGCCCAAACAGAGAAGATGGTAAGAAATCATGAACAGAATCTCCAAGAACTATGGGACATCATGAAAAAAACAAATTTAAGAATTATCAGGATTGAGGAAGGCACAGAGATACAAACCAAAGGAATGAACAACCTATTCAATGAAATAATATCAGAAAATTTCCCAAGCCTGAAGAATTAAATGGAAAATCAAATACAAGAGGCTTACAGAACACCAAATGCACAAAATCACAACAGATCCACACCAAGGCACATTACAATGAAAATGCCTAACATCCAAAATAAAGATAGGATTTTGAAGGCTGGGAGAGACAAGCATCAGATTACATATAGGGGGAAACCAATACGGATATCAGCAGATTTCTCAGCCCAGAGTCTAAAAGCTAGAAGGGCTTGGAACAATATATTTCAAGCTCTTAAAGAGCATGGTTGTCAACCAAGAATCGTATACCCAGCAAAACTAACCTTCAGATTTGAAGATAAAATAAAATCCTTCCATGATAAACAAAAGTTAAAAGAATTTACAAATAGAAAGCCTGTGCTACAGAATGTTCTCAACAAAATATTTCATGAGGAGGAAATGAAAAACAACAATGTAGGTCAGCAAAGGGAGGATCTACCTTAAAGAAAAATCCATTCAAAGGAGAAAACAAGCCAAGTTAAAAACCAAAAATAAGCCCAAATGACTGGGAATACAAATCATATCTCAATATGATGGCCTAAACTCATTAATCAAAAGACATAGACTGGCAGAATGGATTAAAAAGAAAGATCCAACAATATGCTGCCTTCAAGAGACCCATCTCCTAGAAAAAGACATCCACAGACTAAAGGTGAAAGGATGGGAAAAAACCTACCACACACACAGATTCAGTAAAAAAGCAGAGGTTTCCATCCTTATTTCAAATAAAGTGGACTTCATGCCAAAGTTAGTCAGAAGGGATAAAGAAGGACATTTTATACTGCTTAAGGGAAGAATAAATCAGGAACACATAACAATCATAAGTATTTATGCTCCAAACAATAATGCATCCATGTACATCAAACAAATCCTTCTCAATTCCAGGAATCAAATAGACCACAACACAATAATTCTGGGTGACTTTAACACACTGCTGTCACCACTGGATAGATCTTCCAAACAAAAACCAAACAAAAAACTCAATAACACAATCAGTAACCTAGACTTTACAGACATATATAGACTATTCTATCCATCAATGAGCAAATTCACTTTCTTCTCAGCAGCACATGGAAACTTCTCAAAAATAGACCATAAGTTATGCCACAAAGCAGCCCTTAGTAGATGCAAAAAAATAGACATACTGCATTGTGTTGTATCAGATCATAATGGAATAAAATTAGAAATCAATGACAAAATAAAAAACAAAAATTACTCCAACACCTGGAGACTAAATAATATGCTATTGAATGAAACATGGATAGCAGAACATTTCTCTTAATGGAGAAAAACTGAAAGCATTCCCTTTAAAAATGGGAACTAGACCAGGATGTCCTCTTTCACCACTTCCATTCAACATTGTCCTGGAAATACTAGCCAGAGCAATTAGACAGACTAAAGAAATTAAAGGGATACAAATAGGAAAAGAGGAACTTAAGCTGTCACTATTGCTGATGACATGATTCTTTATTTAGAGGACCCAAAAACTCCTCCAGAAAACTTCTAGACCTCCTCAATGAATTCAGCAAAATAGCAGATTATAAAATCAACACACATCAATCTAAAGCATTTTTATACATAAGCGATGAAACATCTGAAAGGGAAATGAGGAAAACAACTCCATTTGAAATAGCCTCAAAAAAATAAAATACTTGGGAATCAATCTAACCAAAGAGGTAAGAGATCTGTACAATGAAAACTACAAAACATTAAAGAAAGAAATTGAGGAAAAACCTTAGAAGATGGAAAGATCTCCCATGTTCTTGGATAGGCAGAATTAATATTATCAAAATGGCCATACTTCCAAGGGCCCTATACAGATTTAACACAATTCCAATTAAAATCCCTATGACATTTCTCATAGAAACAGAAAAAGTAATCATGAAATTCATCTGGAAGAACAAAAGACCCAGAATAGTCAAAGCAATCCTGGGCAGGAAGAGTGATGCAGGAGGTATCACTATAACAAAAATGGCATGGTATTGGCACCAAAATAGACAAGTAGACCAATGGTACAGGACAGAAGACATGGAGACATACCCACATAAGTACAGTAACCTCATACTAGACAAGAGTGCCAAAAACTTACAATGGAGAAAAGATAGCCTCTTCAACAAATGGTGCTGGGAAAACTGGAAATCCATATATAGAAAAATGAAACTAAACCCCTATCTCTCACCCTGTACAAAACTCAACTCAAAATGGATCAAGAATCTAGGAATTAGACCTGAGACCCTTCACCAAATAGAAGAAAAAGTAGACCCGAATCTCCGTCACATTGGTTTAGGACCAGATTTCCTTAACAAGACCCCCATAGCGCAAGAAATAAAAGCAAGAATCAATAAATGGGATAGACTCAAACTAAAAAGTTTTTTCTCAGCACAGGAAACAATCAACAATGTGAAAAGAGAGCCTATAGAGTGGGAGAAAATCTTTTCCACACACACTTCAGACAGAGCACTAATCTCCAAAGTTTATAAAGAACTTAAAAAACTTTACACCCAAAATACAAAGAACCCAATCAATAAATGGGCTAAGGAAATGGGCAGACACTTCACAGAAGAAAATATGCAGGTGATCAACAAATATATGAAAAAGTGCTCATCATCTCTAGTAATTAGAGAAATGCAAATTAAAACCACCCTAAGATTTCATCTAACTTCAATTAGAATGGCTATTATCAAGAACACAAGCAATAATAAGTGTTGGCGTGGATGTAGGGGAAAAGGTATACTGGTACATTGCTGGTGGAGTTGCAAATTGGTGCAGTCACTCTGGAAAGCAGTATGGAGATTCCTCAGAAAACTTGGAATGGACCCACCATTTGACCCAGCTATCCCACTCCTTGGCCTATACCCAAAGAACTTAAAATCAGCAGACTACAGTGATGCAGTCACATCAATGTTCACAGCAGTTCAATTCACAATAGCTAGATTGTGGAACCAACATAGATGCCCTTCAATTGACGAATGGATAAAGAAACTGTGGTATATATATATATATATGTATATACAATGGAATATTACTCAGCCACAAAGAAGAATAAAATTATGGCATTTGCTGGTAAATGGATGAAGTTGGAAAATATCATGCTAAGTGAAATAGACCAAGCCCAAAAAAACAAAGGCCGAATGTTTTCTCTGATAAGTGCATGACAATATATAAGGATGGGGGTGATGGGGGGAAGAGAAGAACGAAGGAACTTTGGATGGTATAGTGGAAAAAGGGGTTGGAAGCGGTTGGGGATGGAAAAACATTAGAATGAAACAGTATTACCCTATATATATGTATGATTACATGAATGGCATGAATATACATTGTGTACAATCGTAGAAATGAAAAGTTGTACCCCATTTGTGTACAATGAATCAAAATGTGTCTGTAAAAATAAAAAATATTTTAATAAAAAAAGAAGTAATACTTCCTAGAACTAATGAATGATATTAATCTTCAGAGTAAAGCCAAACAAGTCTCAAATAAAATAATAAGAAATTCAAACTGATAGTCATCACGATGAAACTGCAGAACCCCCAACCATAACAACAACAAAATATTGTAAAGCATGTCAAGATAAAAGGAAAATTACTGTCTAAAGCAGTGGCACACACCTCTCATCCCAAGTATTTGGATGCTGAGGCAAGAGGATCCAAGTTCAAGGTCAACCTGGATAATTTTGAGACTCAAAATAAAATGAAAAGGATTGATAATGTAGCTCAGTGGTAGAGCATTTGCCTAGCATGCATGAGATCCTGGGTCCAACTCCCCTGTACAGAGAAAAAAAAAAAAGGAAATTAACTACAAATGGATAATAGGATAATAAAGGATAATAGCTAACTTCTACAATAATAACACTGTGATATAGAAAAGTTCATGGATATTTTTCTTTAATAGACTACTTTTAGAGCAGAAAGTACATGGGCTCTCACATACCTCCTGCCACTCACTACGTAGGCATGGTCTTCCCACTACCAACAGAGTGATGCCTTTGTTACAATTGAAGAACCACACTGGCACACCGCTTTTCACCCAAAGCTTACATTAGAGTTTGCTCTTGGTGGTGTACTATCCATGGGTTTAGGTGAATGTATAATATATGTATCTACCATTATTGTATCATACAGAATAGTTTCACTACCCAAAAAATCGGCTCCACAATCACTTTTGACACATCATTGCACTTCTCTAAAATTCACTTTGTCTGCTCTCCCAAACATACCTTGCCTATCGTTCTGCAACAAAATCAAATTCCAATTGTTTTGTAAAGCCTTCCCCCATTTCCTTCCTTGAAAGTCCTGTGCTGTTACACTGTGATTAAAAAGTGACCAGCACTTTCTCAAATGAAAAGAAATCAGAATTTATGAAATAATATTTATTTTTTGCAGCACTGGGGATCAAACCCTGGGCCTCATGAGCAATAATAAAGACACCTCATCATAAATAGATTTTCAGTAAAGAACATTCTAAAGGATATGCTTTGGTCCAAAGGAAAGTATTCCCAGATAGAAGGCTAAAGTAGAAAAAAATGCAGAGTAAAATAAAGGGATAAGCACGTAGATAAAATGAAATAAACATTATCTGTATAACAACAATAATGGTAATATCCTGTAGTTAATTGATTCATGACAACAAGATCATGTAAGACAGGAGTGAAGTAAACAAGGTTAAGGTACCTAAGAACCTTACATTGTCCAAGAAAAAGATAAAGGAATCAGTTCACTTTAGACCTTGATAAATTATTCATGTTGCAATATCTAGGGAAACCACTAAAGCAATAGACATACAGTATATGATATCCAAACACAATTTAGGCTGGAATTAATAACAAAAAGATAACTAGAAAATATGTTTAAAAATTAAGGGATAAACTTCTGAATTTCACATGGGTCAAAATAATAATGAAAATTAGAAAACATTTTTAACTATAAAATTACACACACACACACACACATACACACACACACACACACACAGAGTTCCATTAAGTCATTTTAAACCTTTATAAGAAACAGCATAGCACACCTGTAATCTCAGCTGCTTGGGAGGCAGAGGTAGGAGGATTGCAAGTTTAAAGCTACCCTCAGATTCCTCAGAAAGCTTGGAATGGAACCACCATTTGACCCAGCTATCCCACTCCTTGGCCTATACCCAAAGGACTTAAAATCAGCAGACTACAGAGATACAGCCACATCAATGTTCATAGCTGCTCAGTTCACAATAGCCAGACTGTGGAACCAACCTAGATGCCCTTCAATTGACGAATGGATAAAGAAACTGTGGTATATATATACAATGGAATATTACTCAGCCATAAAGAATAATAAAATCATGGCATTTGCAAGCAAATGGATGCAGTTGGAGAATATCATGCTAAGTGAGATAAGCCAATCTCAAAAAACCAAAGGACGAATGATCTCACTGATAAGTGGATGATGACACATATAGGGGGTGGGAAGGGGGCAAGAATGGAGGAAGGAGGGACTCTATAGAGGGATAAGAGGGGTGGAAGGGGTGGGGGGCAGAAAAAAAATAACAGAATGAATCAAAAACTATTACCCTAGATAAGCCAATCTCAAAAAACCAAAGGAAGAATGATATCGCTAATAAGTGGATGATGACAAATAATGGGGGGTGGGAGGGGTTAGTGTTAGGGTTAGAGTTAGGGTTAGGGAGGGGGGCAAGAATGGAGGAAGGAAGGACTGTATAGAGGGAAAAGAGGGGTGGGAGGGGTGGGGGGAAGGGAAAAAATAACAGAATGAATCAAACAACATTACCCTATGTAAATTTATGATTACACAAATGGTATGCCTTTACACCATGTACAAACAGAGAAACAACATGTATCCCATTTGTTTACAATAAAAAAAAAACTATTACCCTAGGTAAATGTATGATTACATAAATGGTATGCCTCTACTTCATGTACAAACAGAAAAACAAGATGTATTTTATTTGTTTACAATAAAAAATGAATTAAAAACAAAAAAGCTACCCTCAGCATTTAGGAAACACTGTCTCAGAAAAAGGTAGGGGAGATATTGCTGGGGATATAACTCAGGGATAGATTATCCCTAGTTTCAATTCCCAGTTCTGCAAAAGCAAACAAAAATAACACAATCTGATATATTATTTCTTCCCTTTTTTTCCCCTTTCTGTAAGCATTTTTAAGTTCCATTAAAACAAATAAATAATCCCTACCTACATATATTTTGTTTCAAGCACAGGAAATCATTTACAAGCCATATTTCTGAGAACTTCCCCTATTTAAAGACCTTGTAAGGATAAAATTGTATCTCTTGTCATTACAGGAGCATAATTATACTTAAAACGTTTTCTTAAGCATTCTTAATTCAGTTTCAAAAAATTTCTTCCCTTTAACCCAGGTAATAAAAACAGTTTCCTTACAATGAAAAGCAGCTGTTGTCTACTTTATGATTTCTATCTTTTTTTCCCTCATTAATCCAGGATAAGTAAAGCAATATTTATTGTAGTTCAGAGAGGAGATACACAGAAAATGATTACAAAATTCTCAAATTTAAGCAGTGGGAGTGGTGAGGGTGCATTGATTCATTTTTTTTAAGCTAGGTATATTATCTGGAACAAAAAAATTAGTTTAAAAACAGAAACAAAAGCAAACAAATCATCTCCAACTGGACTTAATCTCAAACATGTTGACAAACCACATAAACTGGGAAGTACATTTTGCTTTTCTGAATATGTATGAGTTACTCAGAAGTCCAAATAAAGGGTTTTTTGGTCCATTAACAGAGTGTACATTAAGTAGATGTTAAATGGAATGTTATCAACAGTGAGAAAATAATATTTCATTCATGTATTTAAAATATTTTGGAAAGAATTTTAATTCCCTGAAATGGACAACCTGCTAAATAATAAATGAGTTTGTTCACCATATAATAGTGCTCTTTTCTCAGTAAATATACAAGTCACTGAATTCTCATTTGTTTAAAAAAATATTTTTTTCTAAGAGTTTTATGAGTTTCAGGTCTTACATTTAGGGTTTAAATCCATTTTAAATTTTACATTTTTTAATGTATAGTGCACTTTTTTTTGCAATGTGGAAATCCAATTTCCCAGTACAAATTATTGAAGAAATTATTATTTTCCCTTTGTCTTTTTGGCACCATTGTGGAAAATTTGTTAACCATATATATTTGGATTTACATCTGGCTCTCTGTTCTGCTCCACTTGTCTGTGTGTCTGTTTTTATGACAGTATGATACTGTTTCGATTGCTATAGCTTTGTAAATATAATTTTAAATCGGGAAGTGTGATACTTCAAACTTTTTTTGTCAGAATTGCTTTGGTTGTTGGGATCTTTTGTGGATCCTTACAAATTTTAAGATTGTCAATCTATTTCTGTGAAAATTGCCAGTGGGATTTTGATAGGGATCACATGAATCTATATATTGTTTTAGGTGGTATGGACATTTAAACAATATTAATTCTTCTGATCCATGAACATGAAATATTTTTCCATATATTTATGTCCTATTCAATTTCTTTCATTAATATTCTATACTTTTCAGTGCATAGATCTTTTACCTTGTTGGCTAAATTTATTCCTGTTTCTTGACTTTGACTTTGGCAATGATTTCATTTCTATAAAACCAAAAGTTCGAGCTACAAAAGAAAAAAATAAATAAATGGAAGTACTACAAACCCAAAAGCTTTTGCAAAGCAAAGGAAACTATCAACAAAATGAAAAGGTAACCTACACACTGGGAAAAGTATTTGCAGACCATATATCAGATAAGGGATTAATATCCAAGATTTATATAGAACTCATACAACTCAAGAGCAAGAAAACATATAACCCAATTTTAAAATGGCAAAGGAACTAAACAGACATTTCTCAAAAAATGACATAAAAATGGGCCAAAGGTACATGAAAAGGTGTTTACTAGTACCTGTCATCAGAGAAACACAAATCGAAACCACAGTGAGTTACCATCTCACCCTTATTAAAGTGGCTATTATAAAAAAGATAAGAGATAACAAGTGTTAGTGAGGATGTAGAGAAAAGAGGACACTTGTACAGTGATGGTGGTAATGTGGATTGTGGAAAACAATATGGAGACTCCTGAAGAAATTCTACCATACAACCAGCCATCCCCCTTCTGGGTATACATCCATTTGAAATGAAATCGCCACCTACCAAAGATCTGTACTCCCAGTTCATTGCAGTATTATTCACAGTGGAAATAGCACCGGTGTCCAGCAGTGCACAAATGGGTAAAGAAACTATATATATAGAGAGTGTGTGTGTGTGTGTGTGTGTGTGTGTGTGTTTGATGGATTATTATTCATCTTTTACAAAAGGACAAGGTTTGTAGCTTGGTGGTAGAGCACTTGTCTCACATGTGTGAGGCACCGAGTTCGAGCCTCATCACCACACAAATAAATAAAATAAAGGTATTGTGTCCATCTACAACTAAAAAAAATTTTAAGAAAAAAAATTAAATAAAAATAAAAAAGGACAAGATTCTGCCATTTCCACCACAATGGATGGATCTGGAAGACATTATGCTAAGTGAACCTAGCCAGGCATAAAAAGAAAATTATCGGACTTAAAAGTGAAATCTTCTTTTAAAGTTGAATTTATGGAGACAGAGAATAAAACACTGGTTACCAGAATTAGCATTAGAGAGAGGGAAAGGGGAGATTTAGGTCAAAGGTACAAAGTAGCAAATATATAGGATGATTAAGTCAAAAGTCTAACGTACAATATGGGACTATAATTAATAGTGTATTTTGGTGCCTGCTCTGGCAGCTCATATAGTAAAATTGGAATGATACACAGAAGATAAGCATGGCCTTATCATGCACAAAAATGACAAACAAATTCATCAAGTGTTTCATATTTTTATGTTCAAATATGAATACTTCACCAGTAAAACTCCACATCACGTACAACCCCAAGAATGGGATCCTAATTATAATGAGTTATACTCCATGTATATATAATATGTCAAAGTACCCTCTACTGTCATGTATATCTAAAGAGGACAAATCAAAAAAAGATAATTTACAAAAATAGTGTGGTTCATTTCATAAAAATTTTGGATTTTTATAAAATGAGTATATTATAACTGCTCTTCTCATGGGGCAGGGGGAATGGATAAATATGTGAGATTGCTAATTCATTCCAGTACAGTAATCATTTCACTATATGTGTACCTTATGATGGTTATGTACCTTAAATATACACAATAAAATCTATTTTAACAAAATATAACTATTAAAAGAAAACACATTGCCTTTCAAACTCCCTCACTTTGGAAAAACAGTAGATTAGAAGCAGACTAACTGTTCATAATGAAACACATGAGGACAAATTCAGCATCAACAAATTTCAGATCATTAACTTGTTTCCAGTTAGTCTCAGTGTTCTTATCTCTACTTCTATTCTGCTCACTTATTTTAATTTTGTGATTTTTTAATTAAGCATATGGATTCAGTCTGCTAATAAAGTATGTCTATTAATTACTTTGTTTATAGAACAACATCTTCTACAGAAGGAACAGGCAAAAACAGCTTCTAAAAGCTAATAGGATATATATTTTTAATTATATACTGAAATGTTTAATAGGTTAAATTTTTCAGGAGTGGTACTGTGTCTTCAGAAACCAATTCAAAAACTCCCCCCTTTAGACCAAATGTTCCTCTTGATCACTAACCCAGTGAATCTCACTCTATAAATTAGGGGAAACTGTTAGTATACATAGGCTTTCAGGGTCTCTCTATTAATATACAAGTCTACTACAATTAAGGACAGAAAGGGAACAGAGTCCAATTGAATGTATACAAGGAAGCTGGGCAGAATGTAATTTAATTATCAGAGTTGGAATTTGTCCAGAACTCCACCTGCCATAAGGAAAGTACCTTGGGATCTTTAATGACCACAAGTGGTCAGGATTCCAGTTTTACAGTTCACCCAATTAATTACCAAGCACATCTTCTCTTTACCATTAGGTGACAGAGCTGGGAAATTCACTCTGCTAATTAAGAACTTAGAGTCCTGTGTTAGTTTCCCAGAGGACTTTTCAGGGTATGTGGGTATTGCACCTGGCCATGTAAACATATACTTAATAAGAAGTACTTCCATAACAGACAGTGAATGAAATATTCCAGCCATTTCTTCTCCACCTGATTTTGATAGGACAACCTCTATAGCACAGACAGACAGGTTTGAAAAATGCTGGACTGTCGGACATTTCTAGGAGTCATTCCCTCTCTCTCTTTATTATGGTCAAATGTACAAATTGTTGTGCACAGTACATACATATATGCCCTCTGATGGATTTCACCCTCACACTTTATAGTAGGTCTAGTTTCAGAATCTTAAAGTATTCTTCAAGCTAAAAATGCCAGGTAAAGATTCTCACTTCTGGGCTGGGGTTGTAGCTCAGTGGTAGAGCATTTGCCTACCACATGTGAGGCACTGGGTTTGATCCTCAGTACCACATAAAAATAAATAAATAAAATGAAAGTATGTGTCCATCTATAACTAAAATATATATATATATATATATATATATATATATATATATCTATCTTAGGCAAACTCACATAAATACAGTTATCTCATACTAGACAAAGGTACCAAAAACATACATTGGAGAAAAGATAACCTCTTCAACAAATAATGCTGGCAAAACTGGAAATCCATATGTAGTAAAATGAAATTTAAACCCTATTTCTCACCCTGCACAAAACTCAACTCCAAGAAGATCAAAGACTTAAGTATTAGACGAGAAACCCCACACCTACCAGAAGAAAACATAGGCCCCAACACTCCAACACATCAGTTTTAGAAATCAACTTCCTTAACAAGACTCTTAAAATACAAGAAGTAAAGTTAAAAATCAATAAATGGGATGGTATCAAACTAAAAAGCTTCACAGCAAAGGAAGCAATCAAGAACATGAAGAAAGAACTTACAGAATGGGAGAAAATCTTTGCCACCTGCATCTCAGATCAGATGTTAATTTCCAGAATACACTAAAGAACACAAAAATCTTAATAACAAAAAAAACCCCAACAAATAAATGGGCAAAGGAATTGAACAGGAGAAATACAAATGGTCAACAAATATATGAAAAATGTTCAACATCTTTAGCAATTAGAGAAATGCAATTAAAACTACACTGAGCTTTCACCTTACTCCAACCAGAATGGCAATTATCAAGAGCACAAGTAACAATAAATATTGGTGAGGATGCAGGGAAAAGGGTACATTCATATATTGTTGGTGGGTCTGCAAATTAGTGCAACCACTCTGGAAAGCAGTATGGAAATTCCTCAAAAATATAGGAATGGAACCACCATCTCTACTAGTTATCTCACTCCTTGGTATATATCCAAAGGAATTAAAATCAGCATACTACAGTGACACAGCCAAACCAATGTTTATAGCAGCACAATTCACAATAACTAAGTTCTGGAATCAAACGAGATGTCCATCAACAGATGGATGGATAAAGAAATTATGGTGGATATATACACAATGGAATATCATTCAGCCATAAAGAAGAATGACTTTATGACATTCATTGGTAAATGGATAGAACTGGAGACTATCATACTAAGTGAAATAAGCCAATTTCAAAAAAACAAAGGTCAAATGTTCTCTCTGATATGTGGATGCTAACCCACGACAAGAGAAGAGGGAGGAGAAGAACAGAAGTTCAGTGGATAAGACGAAGGGGAATGAAGGGACAGAGGGGACATGGGAATAGAAAATAATGGAATGAATCTGACATAACTTTCCTATGTACATATACAAATACACCACAGTGAATCTCCCCATCATGTACATCTACAAGACTGGGATCCTAATAAGAATAAGATATACTCCAAACTTGTATAAATATATCAAAATGGCTTCTTACTGTAATGTATAACTAAAAAGAACAAATAAAAAAGGATTCTCACAGAAGGCTGAGGCAGGGGATGCCAAGTTCAAAGCCAGCCTTGGCAAAAGTGAGGCATAGGCAACTCAGTGGGACTGTGTCTCTTAAAAAAAAAATACAAAATAGGGCTGGGGTCAAGTGTCCCTGAATTCCTGGTACACAAAAAATTCTCACTTCTCCTATTTTTACATTAAAATGACTCTGCTTTCAATTTTCCCCTTTTTGAAGGAAGATCCATGATACCTACCATCTCAAAAAAAGTCTGAGAAATTACCACTATATAGTTTTTTTCTTAAGTGAAAAATATAAAAGGCTTTTCAACTAGCCTAGATAAATGATTCCTAGACATAATTTCATTGATCAAATGCATCTAAATAGTATTTGAAGCTTATTAAAAATACATATTCCCCAGGTTCTAGCCCTGATCTACTGAATCAGAAATGAGCAAGTATAGGAACCAGGTATTTGAAGTTTCAACAAGCCCTCAAAGTCAATCTGTCTTTGGAAACCAAGACTCTGACTTCCTCTGGAGGCAAAATTACAAAGCCCTATTGTGCAATTCTGAAAAGAAAGCCTTATCTATATATCATATATAATACACCCAACAGCGTCTTCCCTTTACTATGTTTATTTTCTTTCTTTCATGCAGAGTTTCTATTTTAGATGCCATCATCTCAGTTATCAAGTTTAATTTCTTTTTTCCCAGGAAGCATTGTGTAAAATTACTTTGGGATCTTATTAAAATTGATGCTAATTAACCTGACCATATTTATTTTCACACTCAGATAATATGAGTAATCCATGAGAGACATTGAACTTTAGACACAAGGGAAGTTAAAATGCCTATGACGCAAATAGAGGCGTTAGAAAAAGATTATTGGACAATTTAAAACTAACTGACTGCTACTTTTTCCTGTTACTATAGCTGATGTTCCAACATAATGATTCATTTTTATTTAGTGGGAAAGGAGATATTTGAAGACATTACAGAAATCTAGGACCACAGCAGTCAGAGCGGAACGAAGACAGCTTAATCTTGCCAGTACAATTGAGATTTTATTCATCTGTAAAATGAGATGGTTGTAGTGCAAGATCTCTTAACTCCCTCTTGCTCAAAACTGCCAGCAGTCCATAAATGTTAAGAAATTAAGCAGTCATGAACATGCAAAATTAGCAAAGTCACCTGCTACCTTCATACCTGGAAAAATTAGGTGACTTTAATAATAGAGAGCAGGAAATGTTTCTAGGCCAATTAGCGTGACTGGTTATCAAGGTTTTCTCAGTACTGAAAGATTTTCCAGGACACAGGATTTTCAGTGCTAAATCCTGGACAGTCTGAGGAAAACTAGGATGACTTGTCAGACTAGGGTCAGAGGTTGAGTTTGTGAAATATAAATGATTTTTTTTAACCCTGTAAATAAAGTTAACTTTTCAACACTGAGGTAAAGCTGGAATTCCTAGATTTTGGACAGGTGACTGGGACATGACAAGTTACTTCCAAACTTCTGAACTTTCTAACCATGATTAGAGCATAATATGTTATCTGAGAGTAAAAAGATTTGAACTTTTTAGTTCAGGTATGAGCTGAATACAGGACAATAGGGCACATAAAGAAAAATGTAGATAAGCATCTTTATGAGAGAGGGACCTGGGAGTTTTATTGTATATAGATTTAAATTATATGTAGTACTTCAAACTTCCCATCAGAAAGCAAATTATTTAAAAAGAATCTAGTGCCTCCCTAAATACATACAAAGACCTGTGAACAAAACACCAACTGACTTCTTTCAGGGGTAAAAATGGATTTGCTTAGTTACCTGGCTTTACAACCTGTATTTCTGTTCCTCCTATATGCCTGACCCATGAAGTTAGGTAAGAACAAGGATCTACCCAGCGAACCTCTAAAAATAAATTCATAAAAGTGAGGAATTATTTCAATTTGCCTTAACATTAATATGAAAGATGCCATGAGGTTAAAAATATATATTCAGTGGGAGAGGATTCTGGGAAGATGGGGGACAATCGGAAGCACCAGGAATCTTTCTCTCCACCCAAACATCAATTACACTAGAACAATATGTCTGATGCAATGATTTTGGAACTCCAGTCTACTGAAGGTCACAACTTCCAGGGGAAGGTTTGGATGATAAATTGCAATTTATTCTGGTCAATTTCAGCTCCACCTATTCTCCTCCCACCACTATCCTGGAGCAGAGTTGTACAGCGTATTTCTGGAGCAGCTTACGCACAGCTTGTGGGAACAAGGGTAGGCAAAGTGCCCTGTCCTCCAAATTTCAGGGCTCTGTACTCTGATCACTAATTCCTGCTTCTGGTCTCAGGGGTGCAACGAAGAGACAGTAGCCATTGTTGTTGCATCTCCTTCCCTTGTTTTAAGTCCTTTCCCTTCTGGCTAGCAAGATTCTAAGAAATATAAAGGACTTGTGCATTTTTTCCCCATTCATTTTTCTCTTTTTCCTCTTTTGGAAGCCAGACATTAAAGACTAGAACTGTGTACCTGGAGGAAATTAGAATGTCATCACACATTCCTGGGGAAAATGTAGGTTCAGAAAAGACCTTGAAAGACCTCAAGTTTACACCTCAGGTTGATTTGTAACAGCCTACAGCAATCTAAAACAAAATCAAGCAAAAAATAGGCAACTCGGAGGAAGAGGTAAATCATTATTAATTAAGATAGTCAGATCTTGACCAAATTAGTGCAAGGCATACAAAGAAATAGAAATGTACAGTCCATTGAAAGAAAAATAAATAAACCAAGAAAAGTTGGCCCTGAAGAAGACCTGATGGTAGGTCTAATAGACAAAGATTTGGGTGGGGAGGGATACCAGGGATTGAACAAAGGGGTACTTGACCACTAAGCCACATCCCAGCCCTATTTTGTATTTGATTTAGAGACAGGGTCTCACTGAGTTGCTTAGCGCCTCACTTTTGCTGAGGCTGGCTTTGAACTCGAGATCCTCCTGCCTCAGCCTCCCAGGCTGCTGGGATTACAGGCGTGCACCACTGCACCTTGGTAAAGATATCTTAAAAACTGTGTTGGAAAACATGGCTATAACTCAGTGAGAAAATGCTTGTGTAGCAGGCACCAGGTCCTGAGTTTCATCCCTACTGAGACACACAACTGACTTAAAGATGCTTAAAGGAAGACATGGATAAAGTCAAGAAAATAATGTATGTACAAAATGGAAATATCAATAAAGAGAGAGAAAACTTAAAAAGAAACCCAAAGGAAATCTTGGAACTGAAAGTAAAATAACTAAAATGAAAAATTCACAAGAGGAATTTAAAGACAGATTTGAACAGGAATAAAAAAAATCAATAAATATGAAAATAGGGAACCACCATTTGACCCAGCTATCCCACTCCTTGGTCTATACCCAAAGGATTTAAAATCAGCATACTACAGAGATACAGCCACATCAATGTTCATAGCTGCTCAATTCACCATAGCCAGATTGTGGAACCAACCTAGATGTCCTTCAATTGATGACTGGATAAAGAAACTGTGATATATATATGAATATATATATAATATATATATATATATAATGGATATATATATAATGGAATATTACTCAGCTATAAAGAATAATAAAATTATGGCATTTGTAGGCAAATGGATGAAATTGGAGAATATCATGCTAAGTGAGATAAGCCAATCTCAAAACCAAAGGATGAATGATCTCACTGATAAGGGGATGATGACACATAATGGGGGTGGGAGGGGGCAAGAATGGAGGAAGGAGGGACTGTACAGAGGGAAAAGAGGGGTGGGGGGGAGGAAAAAATAACAAAATGAATCAAACACTATTACCCTATGTAAATGTATGATTACACAAATGGTATGCCTTTACTCCATGTACAAAGAAACAACATGTATCCCATTTGTTTATAATAAAAATAAATTTTTAAAAAATATATGAAAATAGGACATTTGAAACCATCAAGTCTAAGCAAAAATAAGAAAGACTGAAGAAAAATGAACAGAGTATAATGATCCTGTAGAACACCATCAAGCAGACCAAAATATACATTATAGGAGTTCCAGAAGGGAAAGAGAGAAAAGGGAACAAAGATAACGTTTGAAGAAATAATAGCTGGGCTGGGGTTGTAGCTCAGTGGTAGAGCACTTGCTTGTCTCACATGCTTGAGGCACTTGGTTTGATCCTCAGCATCACATAAATAAATGAATAATAAAGGTATTGTGTCCATCTACAACTAAAAAAAAAAAGAAAGAAAGAAAGAAATAATGGCTGAAAATCCCCAAATTTGATGAAATAATTGAATACAAACATCCAAGTAGCTCAACAAACTCCAAATACAATGAACTCCAAGAGACTCACACTGAGACACATTATAATCAAAATAAAAAGATAAAAAATCTTTTAAAAGCAAACTCATCACATATAAGATCTTCTCAATAAGATTATCAGCATATTTCTCATAAATCTGGAGGCCAGAATTCAGGGGACCAATATATTTTAAATACTTTTTTTAAAAGCTATTAACCAAGAATCCTACACGTGATAAAATTGTCTTCCAAAAATGAGGGAGAAATTCAAGCATTCGAAGTAAAAACTGAGGTATTTGTTACCACTAGAACTTCCCTGCAAGAATTGATTAAGGGAGTCCTTCAGGTTGAAATGGAAGGACATTAGACAGTAACTCAAAGCCACATGAAGAAAGAAAGATCACCAGAGAAATTAAATGCTTGGCAGCTATGAAAGCTAGTATTATTGTAACTTTGATTGCAATACATTTTTTGTTCTACATAATTTAAGAAAAAAAGAAATTCATTTTTTTTAAAAGTTATCAGTTTGTGTTTTTGGACACACAGGGTATAAATATATAATTTTTGTGATATCAGTAAGTAGAAAGGGTGGAAATGAGCTGTAAGGAATAGTGTGTGTATGCTATTAAAGTTAAGGCAGTATAAATTCAAATTAGAGTGTTATAACTTTCATATATTAAAAGTAATTCCTGTGGTAACCATAAAGAAAGTAGCTATAGGATACATACAAAAGGAAATGAGAACTAAATGTTTTACTCCAAAAATCAAGTAAACACAAAAGAAAACAGAAATTAAGGACAAAAAAATTCATAGTTTATATATATATATTTGTTTGAAAACAAATAGCAAAATTATTAGTTAGTCCTTTAAATACAAATGAGTTAAATTCTCCAATAAAAATACAGATTGAATGGCATAAAAATGCATGATCCAAGTACATGTTCTATACTAGTCACTCACTTCAGGTCCAATGAGCAAAGTTAAAGGATGTAAAAGCATATTCCACGCAAAAAGTAACCAAAAGACAGCAGAGTGGCTTTAGTCTTATAAAACAAAATAGATTTTATATCAAAAATGGCTTTTAAATAGACTTTCTATTTTCTAAGATGAAAAGAATTCTGAGATGGATGGTGGTGATTACTGCACAATAATACAAAATATAATTGGACATAACTTTCCTATGTTCATATATGAATACCCGACCAGTGAAACTCTACATCATGTGCAACCAGAAGAATAGGATCCTAATTATAATAAGTTATACTCCATGTATGTATAATATGTCAAACTACACTTTACTATCGTGTATACCTAAAAAGAACAAATTAAAAATTATACAAAATATACTTAATGTCATTGAACTGAATACTTAAAATGGTAAAGATGGCAAATTTTATGTTACGTGTATTTTATCACAATTAAAATTTTATAAAAAGATGGAACTGGGATTGTGGCTCAGTGGTAGAGCACTTACCTAGCGTATGTGAGGTACTGGGTTCAGTTCTCAGCACCACATAAAAAATAAAATAAAATAAAGGTATTGTGTCCATCTATAACTAAAAAAAAATTTTTTTAAGTTTTTTGAAAAAATGTGTTTATTCAATATATTTAAATTATTGGTGTTTATTCAATCTTCTAAGTAAGAAAAAGACTTTTTTTTTGAGGTAATAATTATGTTTGCAGTTAGTAAGATAACTTTTGATTTATTAAAACAAAGTAGAGAAATGAGACAGAGAGTTGCTTGTTCCTAAATCCAGCAGACTCATTTCAGACCTTATCTTGAGTTGACTTCTCAGACACATTTAACACTATTGCTTCTTTGTTTTTTTCTATATGAACAATATCAAACTTCTAAATATTACAGTGTAATAGTGTCCTGTTGGCCATATTGGAGATTTAGGCAAAAAGAAATTTCAGGAATTCCAATCCCATCTTCATTTAAAATTTTGATGTTTTGTTCTTCATGAATTTTTTTGCATTGACTTTGGCTTTTTTAAATACTGCATTAAATGTTATTTATTACTGCATTTTGGGCACTACCTTAAATTTTGTACCAAAGCAAGTCCCAGACCCGAAAGACTCACTTCCTTTCACTTCCATGATACTATAGTTTACTGGTTTTTCTTCTCTTTTTCTAGAGTCTCCTCAGTCTTCTTTGCAACTCTTCCAGTGTTTGTCAGCTGAATGTGTTTTTCAGGGTTCTATTTTAGGTCTTCTCTCCTTTATCCACACATCTCACCTGGGTTATCTTTCTTGCTTCTATATTCTATTGGTTTCCAAATTGCTTCCTCTTCACCTCACCCTCCAACCACACTGTAAGGGTAACTTAATCCTCTACCCCCAATCCTCTACCTTTGTGTGTCAGTGAATTCCTGTTCCTGTGATGCATTTCCAGAGAAATACTGCCCACTTCCAATGAAGTACTTCATCTTGCCAAAATTTAAATCTCTGAACTCACCAAAACCCTTTATCTACCTTCCCCATGACCGCCTCATACCCCACAGTATAGGAAGAGAGAATAAGAAACAGAAATATAGGTCCTCCATTTCATCTCTCTGAACGTTACCTACTCCAGTTGCAAAATATGCCAAAATCTCTCTCAGTTGCACAACTCCTCATACATTTTTCTGTCTACATAGAATATTTCCATACTTTCCACAAAATGCCCATTTACCCTTCAGGTCTTATTTCACATATTCCTCCCAGAGAGGCCTTCTCTGACCTCTGGCTTACATTAGGATTCCCTGCTAGTTGAATCTATAGAATTATATACCTTCTTCTCATTTATATCCCTAATTACTTGTATTATAAGTACTTTTTTTGTTTTTTTATTTTCCTCATTAGACCATAATCTCCATGAGGACAGGGACCATGTCCATTTTGTTCACTATTTTATATCCAGGTCTAAAACTATGCCTAGCACTTACCAGACGTTGAATAAGCAATTATGTAAGAGAGGAAGTAGCCTCTGAAAATCAAAAACCATCCAAAGAGAACCTATTCAGTCAATGAACAATGAGCAAGTACGTGAAAGGCAACAGATACAGAGATCACAAAGTCCAACCACTACTAGGAAGTAACTACTTAGAAAGTCCCATTTTTTTCTTAATCCTGGACTCATCTCTTTTGCTAAATAACCAGAACCCTCACCCTGGTGCTGATCATGTAACAGGCAGAGCACAGCCCATTTGTTGGCTCCGTTATCCTGGGGCCTCTGAACATCTTGGCAGACCCTGCCAGGCCATCTGGACTTTAGCATCCCTCCTGAAACTCATTTCTTCTCTTCTGTGATCAAATGCTCTGCCCATTGATCTTTTCCAGGATGCAAGGTTTTACTTGCTGTTTGTTGGCAACTGCATCTCACCAAAGACAAGTATGGAATGACTACACAGCAGTAGGGAAGAAATTCAAGTTTTCCAGATCCCAAAATTCATCATAAAGAGTTTAGAATCCCTTCTCAACATAGGTTCATAGTACTCTCTGAAAAGATAATGTTGATAAAATGGAATGCTCATATATGTATTAAACTAGCACATATGGTTTTACTGGTCAACAATTTGAAACAAGTCCAATTACATAAGTTTAAAAAAAAATTGCCTTTTAACCTGTCCATGGAAAGCTGATGGGGAATGTATAAAATAAAAGTCAACAGAATCAAGTTGATAAATATAGACATGATTCTGAGGGACTTCATTAAAGACTGTAGGAAAAGAAGGAATCCTTTCTTAACCTGGGAGAAGGATTCTGACATGAACTGGACACATACTTTAGCACAAAACATTCAGTTTCTTGTAATCCCCTAAAAGTATGAAGTAATAAGCTAAAAATAAAGCAGGGAATAGAGAACTTCATTAAACATAGTGCGTATGTAGTTAATAATCCCTATTAACATATTGGAATTCATCAGAGAGCTTCCCCTGACCACATATCCTAATGTGAACTAAGAACTGAAACTCACAAAGTTAATAACCTCACTGGCAATTTAGCATCGCCTATAAAAAGAAATACTGCAGCATTCAATGTTACAACATGGTAGGGCTGAATATAAATCTCTTTGAAAGTATTTTTTTTCTGTATAATAATAAGCCTGAGCCCTATTTACAATGTGATGCCAAAAACAGAAAGACATTGCTTTATATTTGGAGAAGGATCTGTATGTGCCACCCTACACTACACAGGCTCTTGCAATAAATGCAAATACTTTTCAAATCCATTTTTCCTAGGGTCTTTCCCTCTAAAAATCAATATGTAAACCACGGATGCTTAGATCCAGGCAGAATGAGACATCCTGATAATGCAAAACTTGCTACTCCAACAGTCTCCTAAGCTGCAAAGGGATAGACACTTGCAGAATGACCACAGCATCTTATTACCGTGTGTCCCACTCTTGGCTCTTCTTGCAATGCCATCTCCTCATCTATTTCTACCTGACAGAAATTCCTAAGGGTAATCAGTGTACCAAACGATATGATGAGGAGTGTATTTTATTCTATTTTATATTTTAAAAGTTTTTTTAGTTGTAGACGGACACGATATCTTTATTTATTTTTATGTGGTACTGAGGATTGAACCCAGTGCCTCACACATGCTAAGCAAGTGCTCTACCACTGAGCCACAATCACAGCCCTGGGAGTACATGAGTGCATTTTAGATCTTTTCCCCACAGAGGACAGTTACCAGCTCTCAGATTTTTTTTTTTTTACCAGTCTGGCTGACAATTTGGTGCCAATACCAACTGCTGGTTAAATCATCTAATAAGCCAGGATGAGGCTTTTTGTTCTCTTGCTTTTGTGATTTTGTTTTTTTGAACATTTAAAGTTGCCAGAAATCCCAAATGGTGTCCCATTACTTTTCTCTAATTTGTTTCTATTTGAAGATAAAAACTATTGTATTTGAACCAAATTACAATAAGATGCATAAATGACACACCATTGCAAGACCAACAAGTAGATACTTCACTATAATGATTTGAAAAGGACATTTTTTATATCAAGCCACAAAGGAGAAAAATGCATCTCCACATTCTTTTATTACCTATATACATCATCAACAGCAACAGCAATGATTTATTGAGTACCCACCAGTATCACAAGAGGAACTCTGAGAATTTAAATTAGTAAAGCTAGACTTAGGCAGTTCATCAATTTAGAACAAGGTCAGAACATTTGCTTACAGAAACAAAAGGCCTTTTCTGTTTCTATCCATTTATGATTTAGATCTTTTTTTTTTTTAAAGTAAAAACAGAAAAGAGGTTAAAATGCAGGACTGTTTCTTTTCCATATATGACTTTTTGACTTACAAAATGTTAAGCATCGGTGCTCAGGTTTACAGCCAGATGAGGTTATAAAATAAGCGTAGGTATCTGTGAAAAGAAAATAACAATTAACTTGTTGAATCTCAAATAACATTTTTTAAATTGTAATGATACTATGATACCTGTGATATTTAAATTCACATAAGAATTATTCTTCTTGCCCCTCTTGCAGATTCTATTCTCAACATATTTTTGTGTTTCTGCACTGTTATCACTGCATAATATAATGTTCAAATACCTATTAACTGATAAAATACTTATAATTAAAAATTTCTTTTTTAGAAAATGTATAGGAAATTTGCCTCAGTAAATGTCCCCTTAAGAAAGTCTACTGGAGGTCAGTCTCAGCAACTTAGTGAGGTCCTAAGCAACTGAGAGAGACCCAATCTCAAAATAAAAAAACATAAAAAGGGTTGGGGATATGGCTCAGTGGTGAAGCACCCTTGGGTTCAGTCCCCAGTACCAAAAAAAAAAAAAAAAAAATCCATAAAGGTATCTACTAATCTTCTATTTGGATTTGAAAAAAATAAAAATAACCTTTATGTTTGTCAAAATGAAATTTTCCCATAAAAATGTAGAAAAACATTAACGGATTGAAAAATAGAAATCTATTGCAAGTCACCAACCATGAGGATTTTAATTCCTTAAGAAAAAAAAATCATACTTAAAATGAGTCTTAGAATAGAAATTGTGTCCAGATCACCCTTACTTAGCATATGTTCAGTTCCTGTTTACATAGTTACATTATCTTATGTCTCTTAATGAAAATCATCTTTACATTGTCTTACTGGATAGTTCCACATACAGTGCATTAATAGTCCTCAAAGATTTAATAGTTATTGTACAGATGCAAATTTTTTTTCATGTTTTCTCTTGTGCTTTTCTTATAGACATGGTTATATTGGGGAAAGGGAAGACTTTGCACGATGCATGCAATTTTGGAAAATCAATACAAAACTATTATTAGGAGTCAGGTCCTAAAAGGGACATGCAGTATTTCCCAAAGCCTATATCTTTTTTATTTTCTGTTCCTGTGAAAGAAATGAAATTTTCAGAATGCCCATAGAATAGAGGAATAATGACTGACTGACTATGAGCAGGCAGTGACCTACATGACAATTTGGGACTTAACCAACACAGCCCCCTCAGTTCATCCACAGGATTAGCACATCAGTATTTTAAAATATTCCCTCAACATGAACAGTCTTCTGTGTGAATTCTCCTTATGTTCAACTTCCCCAATGGGCTCCACTTCCTTCTATATCAGTGGCTAAAATCCTCATAAGAACTGTTGTCTGAGCAGAGCCATTTAAAATATTCAATCTTTGACTAATATTTACTAATTATTTCAGACTTGGTGGGGAAAGATCACTCTGAAGAGGTTCCACCTTTAGCCCTACCACTCTGCCTTTACCCCTAGAGTTTTTCCCAGAAAACAACAAACCTTGTCTCCTTCAGGTTTGTTTACAAAGAGCAGAATGCAAAATGGTTTCGTAAGAACTAAGGTGAAGTCACTAAAATCCCTCAGGTCATAAAGTCCCCCACCCTAACTGATGACCTCTCACTGCCTTAATTTACATGTGTACAAATTTCCTAATAAAAAGTTTCATTTTGGGGTAAGCTTAAATACGGGGTTGCAGAGACTCATAGAGGACTCTCATAAGTTAAATAGTACATATGAAAAAACCATTTTTAATTGTATTTAATGGAGTGGAATTATTTAAGTTATCTTTATATATTTCAAGGCGATCCTTATATTCCATTATTAATAATGCTCTTAGAAGTTGTTAGCTAATTCTACATTAATTCCTTTGAATTAACGTAGAACTCCCTTGAATTAATATAGAATTCTCAACACATCAAAAAGGGCAACTTGCCTTTGAAGCAGGGATGAGGGGGTCTTGAGGTTATAATAACAGAACTTTACAGCCACTGCCTTCTCATCCCTTCTTGAACATACAAATATAGACACACACAGCTGAAGTGAAGGGGCAAAAGTGGGTCCCAACATAGAACCCATACGAAAATAAAGGTGTGACCTTCAACTAATCTAACAACCATTACTCATAATGAAGATGAATAGAGTACTTCCCATGTGCCACGCACTGTGCTTTACAAGCTTGATATGAATTATTTTACTTAACACTCAAAACTTTGTAAGCTATCCATTAGGAATATGAGGCTTAGAGAGGTTTTAAGAGATGTGGAGAAAAATTCATATACCTATAAAGGATTGGACCTGACATTCAAGTTCAAGTTGTCTTGCCCCTGAGTCCCATGCTCTTGCTGGCTCAGTCCCAGCATCTTTTCCAATCTCATCTAATAAAAGTCTTCAATCATCATTTCAGAGCTCATAACTTGGTACTCCATTCTTTTCCTTAAGCTTCCATGCCTTTTAGATCAAATATTAATTAATTTCCTTCAACATTGGAGTTAAATAAGGTTAAGATTTCTAGAAACAAATAAATCATCAGAATAAGGAACTAATAATGAAATCTTTCAGAGGTTATAAAGCAAAAATTGGAAGAGCAGGAGAAAAAGAACTGAAAGTAGTTATTTGTCCTATTGATGGAACACTGGCTATATCACTTGTAGTATTGTCTCAAATATAGACTATAGTATTTGTAAAATGAATGAATTATATTTAATGTATGAACGTGGAAAAATCTGAAAAACTGAATGGAGAAATCAAGTTGGAATATGTTATGTACTGAATGATACATTCAGTTAATTTTTTTTTTTTTTTTTTTTTTTTTTTTTGTGGTGCTGGGGATCAAACCCAGGGCCTTGTGCTTACAAGGCAAGCACTCTACCGACTGAGCTATCTCCCCAGCCCCAGCAGTTAATTTTTAAATCCATAAAGTAATGTTACCTAATGATGTAGATACATGTACATATAGAGACAAAATGCACAAAAACACTTGTGGGAAGGGGAAAACCCACCTAAGAATCAATGTTACTTCTGTGGGACTTAGGAAGGTATGGGCTGGGTAGAAGTAAATTAGAAGACTGACTATATATGTAATATTATATTAACTTAAAAATCTGAAGCAAAAATAGCAAAATGTTAACCTTAGTTTGGTGGCTACATGGTGTGTTTTATTAAGACTAATAAAATGGTTTTCTGAATGTTTGAAATAGTTTCCTTTAATATAATTTTCCAGATGCTTTGTTGAAAGAGAGACAGACAGATAGACAGAGGGACTGTCAGAAGAAAAAGAAAGAAGGCCATTGGAAGGGAACTAATAGAGGACTCCCCCATGATGACCACTGTCCACTAAACATTATGTGTGAATGTATGTTTGGTGGCTGTTCTTAGCAGTCAGGTTAGGCAGGAGGAGGATGTCAAAGTAAGGGTAAGAGAGAGTATAGGAGGAAAAAGGGAGATGGTGAAAGGATATAGTGTCCTATGTAGGGGTGGGGTGCTTTTGTAAATAATTTTGAAACTTGAGTTATAACTGGCTGCAAATGCATAGTGCCAGGGGTGGGTTGGGGTGGAGCTGAGGCTCAGATATATTCAAGCTGAGAAGAATAAGAGGATACATAACCCCTCATCCCTGCTACATCCATAGAATTAGAATTACTTGAGACTTCAGATCCTCCTGGGAAAATAATTAAATCCTGACCCAAATTAGGTTTCATATATATTGGAGGAATACCAAATAAGTGAGGTACAAGGAGAAACAACAGAAAATTTACAAAAGGAGCAAGGTGTCTGGCATAATAAATTCAGCAAAAGGACCTAAGGATTGGAGGGCAGCGGGATTAGCAAATGACAGCAGAACATTTGCTTGGGACTCAGCATTCCAGCAGTATGTTGGAGTCCTCTGTATGTGAACCAACAGCTGTCTCACAACTTAGAAGCTTTGGGACACAAGTTTTCCCACCACTCCCAAAATCAAACAATTTCTGTTTTATTTTCAAAAACAAAAATTAGCCAAGATATCAGTGGGGATCCCAAATGAGAAGGTACTGGTGGTAGCAAAGTCCTGGTGTACTAAGCTGAAAGGCGGCTGCAACATCAGAGTTCCAACTAGATTAGTTCCAGCTGGTAGTTCTGGCCCCAGCTAGGAGCAATGTAGTTTAGGTCAGAGGAAAGCTTTCTGTAATCTAACTCATGGTATAAACCTGACCATACCTGCTCTATAGTCCTTTATTGTCCCTGGAACATAGGACAAGGAAGCATCCTTTTTCTCACTTTGCAAAAGTATCACTGGTTGAGATGTCGCCGGGAAGCCCTGCACCAAGGCAGCTATTTTTTAGGGTGCCTATGCAGACACAGCAGCAGTGGGGTCAGCTTGGCAGCATCACCAAGCCTTTCTCTGGGATCAGCAGCTAGACTGCAGAGTTCTAATTTTGGCAACTGTGGCAACTTAGATTAGGAAGCACCAGTGGTGAGTTCTGGCCCAGGTTCTGTGTTGATAAATGAAAAGCAATTTGTCGGGGAATTTCCATCAACATGAGAAAAAGAATTCCACAAGGAACCACAAAGGGTAGGTGAGGTGCAGAGCAACTGAAACCTGAGTCCTTTTGTGTTCCCAGGTGGGAAAGACCAAGATGTGCAAGTCCCATAACTTACTGCTATGAAAGATAGCATTTTTGTGAAAGACTTAGTGCTTCAGAGGAAAAAAACAACAGCAGAAGAAAGTCAAACAAGTTGGAATTAGTTGATTCTCCCCAATATTTTTTAATCATTTCAAGGTATAGAATCCAAGAAAACTTTCAATTAAGGAAGGATTGAGGGGGTAGGGATGGGAGAAACTGCAACTAATCAAATATCCCCATTTATTGATATGCTACAAAGACAATACCATCATTTACAAATAATGGTAAATGGGTAATACTTGAGCCTGTTTTAAGTGGAGCTTTGTGTAGTAGCTAGAGTTTCAGTCTGCAGTTTGAAAGTGTGAGAGGAGAGGTGACCACATCCCCAAGGCAGGGACTACTGAGATATAAATTCAGGTGAGATGAGGAGGAGCAGACAGTTGATCATACAGAATTTGCCTCAAATCTCAAACTGCCACCAACTCACTCCTGAACACTTGCAAGCTCATTAGTGCAAGCAATTCCCAATTTACAAAGTGTTTGAAAATAGATGAAAGAAAAAATCATCGAAATGAGAAAGGCAGGCATGGGGAAACACCTGAGAGATTCTGATGCCGTGTTGAGAACTGTCCAGAACATGTATGTCCACCAGGAAGAGAAGATACCCATCCTCTTACATGTGCCCTGCACTGAGAAACATTTTAGCAGCTAGTTCACTGAAAGCGCAGGTACTCCTACTTACTCAGAACTTTGTCCTTTTCAGGAATCATGTTGTCTTCCGTGAGATAACCCCTCTGGCTTACGCGGTTCCATCAGTTGACATTTGGGAGAGCGGGCAGAGGGAAAATGCACGCTGAACTCAGCAGGCCCAGCCCTGTCTCCTGAAGAGCACATGGGGACATGTGGGCTGTCTCTGCCTTCCTGAGTCATGCACAGGTGTAAACACATAAGAGTCACAGTGAAGGATCACATGGGGACCAGGAAAGACGCACTTACGCTGCACTGTTGCTGTCAAGGTAACAATTACTTTGATTCCTGGCAACAGGATCCTTCTGGGCCTGCCCTCAGAGAAACTAAGGGATTAGCCAGACTTCTCCCAATGGGGGAGTCACAGTCCTCCAGAGGACCAGTCAATGTATTAATCCCCCAGGAAGAGGGGTGTTGCTGGCAGCACACAGGCAGAAGTCCTCATCAACATTTGTCTGTTGTGGGGGACACACTCCACAGTCATATTTCACATCTTCTTACTACTTCCAATAAACACTTCATACTCACAGAGGAGTCTGTACTCACATAGTGACATATGATAACTTGCTGACAGCCTGGCCTTCGTGAAAAGTGATCCTAAAGCAAATTGCAGTACTTCCTTTTGGTGATTGAAATCCTATTACAGGACTTGAGAGTTGGATGATACTTGGAGATCATCCTGATTACAAAACTTTGAACAAAATAGCATATCTGAGATTCAAAACAGAAGAGGGCATGTCCCTTCTACAGCCATAAGTGTCTTCACAGGGTTGTGTATGTGTCCCAAGTTTCCCCTGTCTCTGACAAATAACGAGCTTGCAGTAGGAATAGCTGGCCATCACAAATTCTCAAATGCCCTCTCTGCTCCCTAGGAGGTGTCTCTCAAGTAATGATGACCACAGCTCTCACGGCTACCACACAACACACACCATTTCCTGCTTTCCTGGCTCCCTGAGATGACTTTCAGTACCTCAGAGATTTTCAGCTTTGCCATAGAAGCATCCATAACTGTCAAAGAACAAATATCATGTCACAACTCCACCGAAGTGGCTCTTCATGACCTCACTATTAAATCGTTATATGGATCCTAAAGCAGCAAGGCTTTGTTGTTCTAAGGTGCCAGAGATTTTCACGAAAACATCTCCTTGCGACTTTACTCCCAAGGACTCGTTAGCACCCAAAGATCCATGGGAGCCAGAATGAGTATGAGCTAAATGAAGACTGCCTGTGTGTGCCCCTCAAAACACAATTTTAATTTTGATAATCTACAAAGTATACATGTTTTTTCTTTTGATCAATTTTTAAAAGATTACTTCAACTCTTACTTGATTTATGCAAAATATCTAAGCCTTTCCAAGACCCCGATACCCCATGCTCTCCTCAGACAAATCCCAAACTGCTGAAATTGATAATTCCTTTCTCTCAACCAAATCTATCACTTCCCACTACCCCTTATATAGACTTCTAAGTAACTTTTTATTCTGATTGATACATTTCTTTTCCTTAAAGGCTCTGTGCCACATCAAAGTAGGAACCTGTTTTTGAACTTTGTATTCTTAAAAGCAATAAAAAAAAATTCTGGCACACAGTGGGCATGCAACTAATGTCTGGTAAATAAACGAATGATGCTTCCACAGTGGGAATGAAGCTCAAGTCTGGTAAATAAATGAATGTGTTAGGACATGTGGTATTTGTCTTTGTGTCTAGTTTATATCACGTAACATAAAACCCTCCAGTTCCATACATATTGCCACATATAGAAGAGTTTCATTTTTTAAGTAATGTTCTAGTTTGTATATATGCCACATTTTCTTTATCCATTCATTTTTTGATAGTCACCTTGATGATACTATAGCTTGTATATTGTGAACAGTGCTAAAATAAACATGGAAGTGTAGATATCTTTTTAGTAAACTGATTTCATTTCCTTTGGATATATACCCAGTAGTGGGATAACTAGATTATGCAGTAGTTCTATTTTTAGTTTTTTTAAGGAAACTTCATATTGATTTCCACAGTGGTCATACTAATTTATGTTCCCACCAATAGGGTATGATAGTTTCCCTTTCTCCACATCCTCACCAGTAATTGTTATTTTTAATCTTTTTGGTTATAGCCATTCTAATTCAAGTAATATGATATCTCATTCTGGGTTTTATTTGCATTTCCATGATGATTAATAATGTTGAACATTTTTTCATATACTGTTGACCATTTGTATAGTGGTCTCTAGAAGCTAAGAAGGGTAAGAGGGCAGGAAGGGTAGAGAGAAATTTGATAACAACAGGTACCTAAATACAGCTAGATAGTAACTTCTAGTATTCTATGGCATAGTAGGGTGACTATAGAGTAAAACAATTTATTATATATTTTATAAAGAACTGGAAAGTAGTTTGAAGATTGCCAACACAAAGAGATGATAAAAGTTCAAGAAGATGGAAAAACTAATTACCCTGATTTGATCATTTCACATTATATACAATTATCAAATTGCTATACTATACCAGATAAATATGTCCAATTATTGTGTTTCAATTAAAAATTTTAAAAGGGAGCTGAGTGTATAGCTCAGTGGTAAAGAAGGTGCTTAGCAAGCATGAAGTCCTGGGTTGAATCCCCAAATTAATTAATTAATTTAAAATAAAAACAAATAAAAAGTAAATGAATAAATGAGTGAATGAATGAATAAATAAATTCTAATAGTACATTCAAAGATTGTTTGGTGATAGTTTCAAGGGCCCACCATACATTGGTTAACCTCCAGAATCAGTTCATGAGATCCTAATACTAATACTTCTATATCCAACTCTTTCCTTGTGCTATATTTTCTACATGGAATATATTGTTTTCTTATTATTTGTAGAATTCCATTAAGATTTTGAAATTTAAAAAGACCTACTGTATCTGAACACATTTTCCTGAGCTTACACTTGATTAAAATGTATTTGCACTGATTTTACTAAATAACACATATTTTCTCATTAAGTGTACTTGCTGGATGGAAATTCTTTTGTCTATTAATGTACAGAAAATTTAATAATTTATTTTTGTTGGAAGAAACTCGGGGAGTGCAGAAGAGGAAACACTGGAGGAGAGTGATCCATAGTAATTCTTGCTTTCAAATTCTTAGGTATTGGGCTGTGGAGATAGCTCAGTCAGTAGAATGCTTGCCTTGCAAGCGCAAGGCCCTGGGTTCGATCCCCAGCACCACAAAAATAAATAAATAAATAAATAAAAATAAAAATAAAAATCTTAGGTATCATTAAGCCTAAGTAACTAACATAAAGTGTGATAAATAGAAGATAAAAACAAAAATTAAAATATATAGCCTGAGAAGTCCACAACCATTTTTCATTAACTAGCTTCATATAGAACTTTTATAATATCCTATATTTTGTTTATATTGATGAACCATTTTGCAAAAATAAATGACTGCTAATGCTAAGTGACAAATACATTCCTGTGTACCACAGAAGAATTAAGTATGATACAGAAAATAAAACAAGTAAACCTGTATGTTAAAGTGCCAAGAATTAAAGTAGATTATTCATTCAACCAAAATTTATCAAACATCATCATTTTCCTGATATCATTCTAAGCACAGAAGCAAACAGCAAAGCCCTTCCCTTGTGAGTATACATTCTATAAAGTTTATGGAGTATAGCAAGTAAATATATAATTTGTCAGGTGATGTTAAAAGCAATAAGTAAACATAAAGTAGGCCAAGGGGAATGATGGAAGATGAGGCAGGTAGGGGGTGCTGTTTTAGATTGGATGGTTGGATAAGGCCTATTTAATGAGAAGACATTGGAGCAGAGACTGGGAGTGCACCATGAGAAATCTGAGAGAAAGGAGCAGAGAGGATAGCCAGGGAAAGTTTCTGGGACAAGAGTGGACTGGGCATGTTACAGCACGGCAGAGACTACCCTGGCTGGTGTGAAGTGAACAAAAGAGGAAGTGAAGTTGGGTTCCGGAAGTACCTTATAGAGCATGATAAGTAAGGTCTTTCATCTTTTCTCTAACTGAAAGGCAAAAGGTAAAATTACATTTCTTTTACCCAAATGAAGAAGGCAGTCCTAAATTTACTTTGGGGATGAAGTGAAGGAAGGAAAGGAATACATTAACAGGAACCCTAATACCAAGGAAGGAAGAGACTGGTCCTGATGAACAACAGCTTGAAGTCCACTTTAAGTTCATAACATGTGGTTCTTGAAATTTCTATCTAAAAACATTGTTAATAACAGGTTGACATTCGTGATTTCCTTCAGTCTAAATGCAGTAACCTCCTATTTTCCCATCAGGTGAAATAGGAATGCTCACCTAAATTCAGCCTAATCATGGTGCTAATAATAGCATAAACATGAAGAGTGTCTCTGAACTAGAGATCCCTAGTTTTTGCTTCTGAATTAAGCTTTGTTCCATATCCTTCAGGTTTAGATTAACCCCTATCTGAGATGAACAAACTTTAAAAAAAGAGGCACTGACCAGAACAAGAATTTAGAACAAAGAATTACCAAGTACCATCAGGGCAAATGTGCTGACTTGAGGTAACTTCTTCCTTGTTGCTGTATTTTTAGCAGTTGCTGCTGGCAATTCATTTTTCCATATCGAGTCTACCAGGACAATTTTCCAACAGAATTTCACACAATTTCACCAACTATTTTGTTTAAATCTCAAAATTCACCTTTCTTTCTTATTCTCAATCCCTCTCTTCCTTTCCCTTCCCCTCTCTGCTCCCTTCTGCCCTTCTTTCCCTCTCTTCCCTTTCTTTTTCTTAATAATAATTTTTCATCCTAGGCCTAAGTCCTTTGGATATAAAATTCTTCACTGCTTTCATGAAAGATCTTTGCTGTATTTAATTTTAATAGTTAATTAGGTACAAAGAACATCTGTTTTGAACAATATGAAGGTTGTTCTAGAGAACTCCAATTCTCCTTGTGAATTCTCTTTCTAGTGAAATATTTTTGTGGTAATTTCTGCAAAACAGATGAAAAAAATTTTTGTTCTTCAAAACAGATGCCAGGAGAGAGCTCTATGGGATCTCTAGGTGGAGCAACCTTGAATCTCAGCCTTTTCCCCTCTCCATGGCTACCACCACCTGGATCCTTAACTTCCCTGTCCTGCTGAGATTTGAAGTCTTGTATATGATCCATCTCTATGAAGAAACATAGATAAGGTAACAGAAATTTGAAGTGATGACATCACCTTAAACCCATCAAGTGCTCAGGTATTTAAGTCCTATTCTATATTGACACCTAACTGGAAGCAAATAAGTCTCTCTGATAGCACCTTTCCTGGATTATTTTAAGAAATTCCATCCATCAAGTATTTAATGAGCATTTTTTATGTGCAAGATACTATTCCAGGTGCTAAAAAAAAAAAACAGTGGTACCCAAAAAAGGGTAAAAATCTCTGTTCTAATGAAGCCTACATTCCAGGGGAATCATTTTTTTTTTTTTAAAGTAAATATACAGGGGCTGGGGATATAGCTCAGTTGGTAGAGTGCTTGCCTTGCAAGCACAAGGCCCTGGGTTTGATCCCCAGCACCCAAAAAAAAAAAAAAAAAGTAAATATACAATTTGTGAAATAGTGATAATTGCTATGGAAGAATAAAAATGAGCTAGGTAGGGAGGAGAGGATATAATTTTACATACAGAGCAGGGAAGACCCCACTGAAAAGGTACATTTGAGCAAATAGCCCAAACACCCAAACATATAACACAACACACCCTTCCAGGAAGCATTTTGACTTCATTTCTTTTCTCAAAACATATTCTCTGGCGGGGGTCAGGCATATTTTATAGCCTTTTTGATCACATTACACAAATTTATTTATGCTAGCTCAGAGATGACCATGCTCTAACCAGTATCATCTAAGAATGTCCTGAAGGAGATAGTTGCCAATGAAATTAGTCAATAGATGCAGTAAGGTAAATCAAAATAACAAAGGAGGAGATAAGCATAATTTGTAGATGATCAATAAATTCAACTTAAGGGGGTAAAAGCTATTACTACTAAATGATAACTAATGTGACTAACTATAAAATTAATTAAAATACAAACATTAATTACCTTCATATGTATTAGCAAAACAACAGTCATTCAAAAAATATAAAGGAAGGTAAAAACCTCAGTTATACTAGCAGCAAACCAAAAAAAAAGGTGAATACTTAAGAACAAACTTGACAAGCAATTCCAAGAATTATGAAGATATTTTTGAAACATTACTAAGGAATATGAAAAATAATCTAAAACACATGAAAATGAAGATTAGGTTCATGGGTAGCAAGACTCAATATTATGAAGACATCCTTTCCTCTTAACTGAAATCTATAAATTCAATGCAATCTCAATAAACATAACAGACTTTTTGTTAGAAAAATAGCAAGGTGTATTTAAAATGCATATGAAAAAAGAAAAATGAGACAAAAGACTGAAAACTCTAAAAAATGAAATTAATGATGGGAATAGACCCATTTTGTTTATTTTATTTTGAAGCTTCACCAATTAAAACAGTATGGTACCAGTCAATGAGTGAAGAATTGATGAATGATAGAATAGAAAGTCTAGAAATAGATAAAATTGTATTAAGGAATTTAGTATATTATTAAAGATGACATTGCTCATCAATGGGGGAAAAGATGAATGGTTTTGGAACAATTACATTAGCCATCTATAAAAAAATGTTTGTGTCGATCCTTTGTGCCAAAATAAATTTTTAGAACATACGCATTTTAAACAATAAAAATGAAAACAAAACATAAAGCACTTGAAACAAGAATTTTTTAAATAGACATAAATTAGGAAGGTCCTTACTAAGTATTACATAAAACACTGAAACCATGAAAAAAATGATGAATTCAAATATATAAAAATTTAAAATTTTCACACGGGGAAAAGTAAAATTTTTTAAAGGAATTTTTCAACAGGGATACAAAGTAACATCCATACATCTATGGTGGAACTATGAATTGGTACCAGCTCTGTTGAGAGCAATTAGGTACTATTTAAAGTTAAATTTTTAAATGTATATGTCTTTAACTCAGAAATCCACTTCTAGGAATTTTTTTTCCATATATTTGTTGACATCTGAGAAAAGCCATATACAAGTATATTTATGTAGCAGTATTTGAAAGATCAAAATATTAGAATAAATGGGAGACATCTGTATTATTAAATCACATGCCAACTTCCAATAGTAAGGCAAATCTATATGTTTTGATATTGACTGATCTCTAAGATAATAGAGTTAAATGAAGAAACAGTGGGCTGAGTGTACTACTACTTATGTCTGTCTGTGTGTATATGTATGTGTGGCAGGGTGATGTTCACACACAAATTCATGCATCTCTGGAAGGGTAATTTAAACTGACTGGAATGATTGCTTCTAGGAAGGGAACTAGGACTAGACAATTTTTAAAAATTTAATTTTCAATTATCCTCATTAATATATTTTGAATTTTATACTGTATGCATGTAGTATCCATTCAAAACAGTGAATAACATCTTGGGCTAGGTGTGTAGCTTAATAGTAGCATGCTGGCCAAGCATGTGTAAGGTCCTGGGTTTGATCCCCTGTAGCACAATAAATAAAATAATGATAATATGTTAATACTTTAATATTAAAATTAACAAATGCTTATTTAAATCTCTACTCATGATGGCCACCAAACTATGGAAATAAAGGGAACATATTTCTTAGTTTGCTAGACAGGAACAAGAAAATCTAGATTCTGTCTTAGATTTTCTACTGAATTTTAGAATAAAACAACTTATTTTTAAAGGTCAAACTAGCTTGGATTTCTGAAACTGAGAAACTGATGCAACTGATTTTAGCTATTCACAAACCTGGATAGTCTTTTTTTAAAAAAATACAGATTGCTGGGTCCTCTTACAGAACTTCTGCCCTCAGCCTCCTACCCCACTTAGAACCAAAGTTCAAAAGGCAGTTTTCTTTGCAACCTATTATTGAAATTTACATTTTCATTCATTTTGACTTTTAAAGATCCTTATTTTATTTTCTGCTTGTGGAAGCATTCGGGAGTTGTTTTACATTCCAGTCAGAACTTTTTGGGGGGAGGGGCAGGGAGTGCGTTACCACTGAGCTGCTTCCCCAGTCCTTTTCATTTAATACAGGGTCTTGCAAATTTGCTGAGAGTCTTACTGAATTGCTGAGGTTGACCATAAACTTGTGATCCTCCAATTTCAGCCTCCTGAGTCACTTGGCCACCACACCCAGCTCAAGTTATCATTTTTAGTTGCTTTTCTTTAAAACAATGAGCAATCCAGATACATTGCCCACTTTCTAGAAACCAAATTTACAAGTAAATATCCCTGATTTTGTATTAATCACATTCAATTATTAGACCTGTTTAAATGATCCAGTTCTCCTCTATCTGGGTTCAGACTTACTTTGGCAAATAAAATGTAAAAACGTTATTTGTTACTTTAAGGAGAACACTTTAAGAGCTAATGTATATCTGGGCAAAATAGAGTATGCCTATAATCCCAGTAATTTGGGAGGCTGAGGCAGGAGGATCACAAGTTCAAGGCCAGCGTTGTCAAGTTTGAGGCTAGCCCCCTCAATTTAGCAAGACCCTGTCTCAAAATTTTAAAAAGACTGGGGATGGAGCTCAGAGATAGAATGCCCCTGGCTTCAATACACAGTAGCCCCCACCAAAAAAAAGGCAATGTATAAATCACAGTCTCCTGTTTCCACCTATGGCAATCATACACACAACTGACAAAGTAAAGGCTCTTTCACCTTGAGTCCCTAAGTAACTCTGATAAACAGAATCCCCCAATATGAACTACATTGCTATGGCATATAATTGAGTCACTGAGATTTTGTAGTTTGTTACTGTGGAATCATCTAACCTATGCTGACTGATACACAGAAGTCTACTACATGACTCTATACCCAAGTAAATTCATTATTCATTCACTCATTCATTCAATAAGTATTTTTCTATGTGCCACAATTCTCTAGATTCAAATGAAACAATAGCAAAGGGGAGATAAACATAAACATATAAAACAAAATCTTCTGATTTCTTTGGTCTGAAGCTTGATCTAATGATAGATTCATAAGGGTTATCTGTGAGAACAAAAATCCTTAAAGGGGATGGTTCCTGTTCCTATTCTTTCAGCATCCTCATCTAAATATTTGAAAAAGGTTGTACCAATTCTAAAAAATAAAATTAATTTTATTAATTAAGAAAATAGTATTAATAATTTTATTAAGAAAATCATTTTCTCTTTTTAGAAAAGTGTTCAGAAACTAATAGATGTGTAAGTACTTAGAGATGTTAACAACCATTGTTCTGGTTTAAATCAGCTGTGAATTTCCAAAGCAGGAATTAAAGTTAGATATTTTTCAACCCACGTTTTTGGGTTTTAGTCACTACATGAAATAAATAATAGAGATGCTGAGAAAAACTGATTTCAATAAGAAAATCTTTTCAGTGTTCATAGTCTCTAAAAGTCTCAATCAAGCCCTGGATTTGGGAAATATATGGCAGAAATGCAATCAGCAGTGAATAACAGAAAAACCCATAAACAGTAACTTAACAAGAGTTTAATTTCCTCATGTGGCAAGAAACCCAGAAATAGGTGGACCAAAGCCAGTGCAGCTTGTCAGGAGTGTTATCAAGGAAATGATTTCCTTCTCTTTTTTCCTGTTCTGTCATTTTTTTACAAAATATTTTTAGTTGTACATGAACACACTATTTTTTTATGTGGTGCTGAGAATTGAACCCAGTGCCTCACGCGTGCTAGGCAAACACTCTACCACTGAACCACAACTCCAACCCTGTTGTCATTTTTAACATGTAGTTTTTTTTGTTGTTTGTTTGTTTTTGTCCTCAGGGTCACACAATGAATAAGGTACCTTTGTGCACTGCATTCACGATTCATATAGAAAAGCAGGAAGATGAAAAGTCTGATTCTTGTGAGGTTTTTTTTTTTTTTTTTTTGCGGCTGTTGTTTGGAAAGGCTACTCTCCCAGATATTTACCCTTTTATTAGCCAGAACGGATCACATGGCTACTTTTATTTGTAATGACATTTGGGGAGGTGCAAATTTAACTATCAACATGCCTGCCCTAACAGAAATAATGGTTCTTTTTAGTAAGGAAAAAGAGAGTATTGTTATTGCATAAGCTATTGCTAGGGTCATCCAAAGGCATCATCAAAATAGGAAA
This sequence comes from Sciurus carolinensis, assembly GCF_902686445.1. Lineage (NCBI taxonomy): Eukaryota > Metazoa > Chordata > Mammalia > Rodentia > Sciuridae > Sciurus > Sciurus carolinensis. The sequence goes on from NC_062222.1 coordinate 83,872,576, forward strand.
GTAATTGAAATCAGAGGAATAAATACAGTCATGGACAGCATGTGTAAAATTAAAAAGCAACAGTAAGGACGAAACTGCAAAGAAAGATAATATTTAAGAAAGGCAAAGAGGCACCAAAGATACACATTTATTTTCTACTGTGTGGTTTTTAGTCTAGGTTTATTCTTCAAAACCACCTTTTATTTTCAAGTAAGTAAAAGGGATATTCAAAAATATATAGTCCTCTTGTTACTAACTAAACCTATTTGTTCAAACACAACTCACAGCTGATGTGCTCACAAATTATAACAGTTTGGGTGAACTGTATAATATAACAAAGCACTGTGCTACCTTTGAGTAGCACAAAATGATGATGGCACTAAAATTAGGTCATACTTTCAAAACTTTGTGATATAACTTTAAAAAGAAATGCAGAAACAAATAATTTAAAGTTAAGTGATAATGGTTATGGCAGATATGTGAACAAACATTTTGCTGTAATAATGAAGAGAGCAACCAACTGCCTGTGGACATAGGGGGAAATTTCATCCAGGAAGGAATTTCAAAGGATCTCTTTAAAGTGAAGCAGGAAAATGGAAAGGAGGCAGAGTATTGAGGCTGGAATGGATCACATCATAAATGAATTTATATATATGGTGGAACTGTCTCTCAATTTCCGTCCTCCTCTTGTATTACCTTCCCCTACCTCCAAAAGCTAAAAAAAAAAAAAAAAAAAAAAAAAAAAACCTAGGGGAGAAAAAAAAAAAAGAAAAAATAGATGGATGCTTCCAGCTTTTTCTTATTTCCAAAGAGTGAAAAAGTCTGGAGCAGAGATAAAGAACAAGGAGAGTGGAAAACACTCCAAGATAGGATTCAGGACTGGGCGCCCCTGAGAAATGGTAAGAGGAAGAAGGTCCAAGAGTGGAAAGAAAAGGGAAGTTCTCAGGGATGAGTTTTTCTCAGGTGTGGACACCACACTGATGCTTTGCCTGTGGACATTAGTCATCCAGTAAAACTGGACACCCTTATAAAGTATCCCTGGAAGAGAAGGAAACTCAGTGTGCAGCCTTTGGATTTCCTGTGTCATGTGGATGTTTGAGTCCAGGAAAAACAAACAAACAAACCCTGCCATTCTGACCAATGTGGAAACGACAGAACCCTTGGCAATGTCCTTTAGATATAAAGAAGCAGAGATACCACAACTGTCATATGTCACGCCAAGGGATTTGAACTTATTCCCTATTCCAAAACTTCCTTCAATCCTTCCCATTTCATGAAGTCTTATATGAAAAGCACCGTTAAAAATGACTGTTCTGCCTTAAATAAAAATGAAATTATGGCATTTGCAGGTAAATGGATGGAACTAGAGAATATACTAAGTGAAATAAGCCAATCCCAAAAAACCAAAGGCCAAATGTTTTCTCTGATAATCGGATTCTGATCCATAGTCGGGGGTGGGTAGGGAAGAATGAAGGAACATTGGATTATGCAGAGGTGAGTGAGGGGAAGTTGGGGTGGTGGGGATGGGAAGGACAGTACAATAAGACAAGCATTATTACCCTATGTACATGTATGATTACACTGCTGGTATGACTCAGCACCATGTACAGCCAGAGGGATGAGAAGTTGTGCTCCATTTGTGTACAATGTGTCAAAATGCATTCTACTGTCATATATAACCAATTAGAACAATTCTTTTAAAATAAATGGCTGTTCTGACAAAACTAAATTATGGTAATGGAAATTAGAAGAGTGGTTATCCTTGGGAGAAGGTAATGCCCAGGAAGACACACCAAAGACCTCTATGGTACTGAAAATACTCTATATTTTGATCTGGGTAGTGGTTAGAAATATGTATATATATGTTTAGATGTTTTAGATTTATAGAATTTATGTAAATTGTACCTCAAATTTTTAAAAGCTAGCCTTGGATTTCCTTCTACTCAACTACAACCTATTTGGACCTACATTATCCATATTCCTCTCTTTCTCCCCCCACCCCCACAGATTTAATGAAATTCCAATGCCAGATAGCATAAATGCAAAATCACAAGGAAAACAGAAACACAAATATTTTTTGGCTGGTGGGGAGATCAAAGAAAAGTAAATAATGAACTGTGGCTTCATCAAACATTTACAGAACAGTAGAAGGCAGAACAAAGTAAATAATAATCAAGATATATATTAAGATTATATTTGTTTTAGAGCAATGTATTTTCAAATCACAATTGGTTTTCAGGTCTCTTATTTAAATCTAACATTTTCTTAAGAGATTATAATGCAAAATTCTGGTTAATTGCAGTTTTAGAAAACTATTATCTATTTTCAAAAAGGGTTTTGAAATTTTAAAAATTAATCTTTACTTTTTGAAACTTGGTATTTTTATTGTCCCACAGTCCAGTGATCTATGTGTTAAAGCAGTTGCCAAATACAATGACAGCATTAAGAATAAAGTTTTGTATTCCTTTCCACCCTTAATTTTCTGTTCTCTGCATGAGTAAGAGACTTCTCCATTTTGGGGAAGGGATAATAGAAAATTGCTTCCTTTAATTCTAGGCCTCCTCTTCTTTCAGTCAAAAATACCACACTCCCCACTAACCTCATTCCTACTCCCTTACCTCCTAACAGAAGTAATTTTGGTGGCAGGGTAAAAAGCAAAGCCAAGTCATAGGCCAAGGGTGACTGAAGTCAATGACCTCTTGGGCAATCTGACTAAGCTCCTCTTGCCAGAAGCTGCAATTTGAGGAGTATGGGATTAGCAAAGTAATTGCAAAACAAACTGCTGCAAGGAGAGCCAATTAGGAAGGCGCTGCATCAAATTCACTCCAGAGCACCATATGCCCCAAAAGCAATAGTCTCCTTTGGAGGAATTCAGTGAATTCTGAGCTTACAGCAATATGAAACCAAGAAACAATCAGGTATCAAAGAGAGGAAAGAACTTGATAGTATTAATAGCAGTTATTCCCAACTATGTTAATTTGTCTCTTGGGAAAAAAATATTTCTATCTGGAACTATTTCTCTTATTTATGAATTTTAAATTCCTTATTTTTTAAACTTTTACCACCTCACCATTTTTGTAAAGGTCTTAGACCTTTGAATCCTTTAGAATGAGAGAGCTGTGCTATCGTGGAAAGGGAATTCACCCACACCCAGAATATCTAATTGAAAAGTCATGGCTTTCACTCAATAGATAGAAAATGGGGGGGAGTAATACTAACTTCTCAAGACCGTTGTAAGAAGTAAAGAAGTTTTGCAACCTTTAATTACCTATATTGATGTAAAGTATGAGAGAGGCATTATCACCAAATGGAAAGATCATGGACTTCAGATGTAGAGAGATCCTGGTTCAAAGCTAAGCAGTGCTTTGGCCATGTTAAGTCCTTTGAACCTCATTTACCCCATCTGAATTATGGCAAGGATTAAATATTAACATCTATTAAGGCCTAGTCACTTAAAAGAAATCTAGTACATGACAACTATTATTATTTCCTTTCTCCTTCACCATTTTTCATTCACTTATTCGAAAAGTACTGTGTACCAAGCACTGTATTGGAGTATAATGATGAATAAAACATATATAACTCCTGTGCTCATGCACTTATCATTTGGTAGGGGACACAAAAATATTAAACAGGCAATTAGAGCATATTCTCATAGGTATTTTAACAGGGAAAGTACATGGCACTATGGGAACTCAGGGGAAGGACACCTGATCCAGAACCACATTGGTCACAGAGGTTTCTTGGAGAAAGTGACATTGAGCTGAAAACTGAGAGGAATAAGAATTAGCAAATGAAAAAAAGAAAAAAGAGTAAGGGAAATTCTCCAGACAAAGGTATGTGCAAAGATCAGAATCAAGGTACCAAAGTAAATAAATAAATGAGAGAGAGATCAATTCTGTCAAAGATTACTTCAAAATATTCACCAACGTGTACCCTTTGTTCTATGATTAAATCATATTCTCATATTGATCCTTCTTTTCCTTGACCATTAATGTTTTTCAACCTTTCATTGACAAATATTAATTGAAAAAGCCATCTTCTCATCTTCAGCCAAAATCCTACTATTACCAAGTATAAATTTCATCCACCAATCCCCAATATCTAGTATATATTCCTGGTTACATTGTTTAGTAATTCATAACATAGATTCTTATTCCAGTCTTATTCTAGTATGCTGCTACAAGCATAGTATTGGATTACATGATGATGGCTAAATATCACTCTCTACTATAATGACATAAAATATCATGTAGTTAAGTGTTACTTAAATGATTCAGACAATAGAGACAATAGAAATTTAAATGAGGAATCATGATAAAAATCTTATCTATGCCACTGCATATTGCGAGTATTTTTTCACATCATTCAGTGAGATATATGCATATACAGATATTTGATAAATTCATTTGTTCAGTCATTCAACAAAATTTGAGGATCTACTATTATATACCAGGTGCAGAGACAAAACAAAGATCCTGCCTATACATCTCATATTTTTTTGTTCGCAAAAAATACAAAATACAAGTTAATACTTTATATGCGTATCATATTACAAAACAAATCCATGAGATAGGATTTATCATTTTCCTTCTCCAGAATAGATATAAGAATGTTAACTTGTAACTTGTTCAAGATTGGAGAGCTAACAAGTGTCACAGCCAAAATTTTAACCAAGGGCTGTAAAGCTCATGGTTCAATGTAAGCCATTCCACTCCACTGCTGAAACTTTCTGTGTTCAAGAACCACAGAGGTTATTGGAAGCATCCCATGTGATTGATCCTAAAACTGTGTGCCCAAGATTTAGCCAAATGGTTTTCACATTCTTTGCTTCCAAGCTAGGTTCTGGCTTATTTCTTACTCCTGCAGTGCACTTCCATCCATGAGTATTGCTTTTAATTGTGATTTTTTGTTTCCATTTCTAAACATCTCCACAGGTTCTATTTTATCCATTTCCCTCCTCTATACTTAATATCTTCAACAAACGCACTACTCATTTTACCTAATTCACCAAAAACATGTTGATTAGTAGCATTATACTCCCCTTCAAAGACATGGCTCTAATGGGCTATGCAGCAACTCAGGGATATTGGAAGGATTCCTGTATCTGGAATTGTATGCATTAACAATAGTTTTACCACTAAGCATTTACAGCATACCCTTTCTATATTATCTCATTTCATCTCTTCAGTAATATTCAAGTCATTAAAAAATCATCCCCATTTTACAAATGAGGAATGGAGGTTCAGAGACTGAATTACTTGCTTAAGGTCAGGATATAGTAAATACAGGTCTTCTGGCAGGCTTCCTAAGAAGCCTTCCCAGGATATTTTTAAAAATCCTTCCCTGTGAAGGCATCACTTCCATAGAATTCTTTCCAGTAATACAGTCTCTTGTTTAAAAACCTTGTCATGTACAAATGTGACCTCCAAACCTCAGTTTTCTCACAAGAGAAAAATACTACTATTTACCTCCCAGGATTATTGTGAGGACTAAAAATTAAAGTATGTGAAGGTCCACTGTAAACAATAAGGACTTTATAAATGTTCCCTGAACTGTCTTTACAAGCAAAGTAAGTCTGAAAAACAAAATTGGTCTTTGCATTTAAGTCATCCTAAGTAGATACTCTGTTATATATCACTGATGTCATGATCACAAATTCAAAGATAGCAATATATTCCCACCCTTTCCTAGTAGGCAAAATTATTTTATATAACTACTACACATAAAACTAAGCTTACAATGAAAGTTTTTCTCAAACTCTTGGAGAAGGAAAAATACCAATTTTGGTACTGCTGTGAAAAAGTGAATTTTATCTTAAATGCAGTTACATAAAATAATTATATGACTTAGTCTAGGGCTGGCTTTAAATGGATTTTCAAATATAATCTTATTAGAATTTCTGCATATGTTAAAAAATACCAGGTACAATCAATTATCATAGAAAACATTACAGTGATATTTGTTGAGCATTTGGCCTTTGATTCATTTAATAAAATTCTTCAGTTATAGAAAAGTGATAATTTAACAAAAAGTAAAAGCATGGGAAGCTAGTAAAATAATAATATAAAAGAAACTCCACTACATGGCACAAAACCTGAAAATAAGAGATTTTGGTCAGTTACTATATCCAATAACAAAAATACTTTAGAACTTGGTATAAACTAAAAATTGTATAAATTTTTTGTATAAATTTAAAAATTTTATTTGTAAAATGCCCACATATATGCTCATTTAAAACTGATCTATGAATATATATGTCCTTTATCCAAGTAAATGGACATTAAATTTAATTTTAATTTAATTTTTCAATTTACTTCTAATTCTTTAGTTTTTAAATTCATTGAACTTAATACATTAATCTTAAAATCTGTTATTTTCAAGATGGTTTTTGTGTTCTTCCTTTGGCATTCACATTGTTACCTTTTTTCCTAAGGATTTTATTGTAAAAGGTCACAAAAATGTTTGAGTTTCTGTGTGTACGCACAGTATTTGCTTCTTTCTCAAATTAATATTTCTCTTGGTAATGGATGAAAATCAAATTAGCATAGACATTTCATCGCCTCCTCATCCCCTCTGAAAGCACAAAGGTAGAAATACATCATTTCTTTTGTGTTGCATATGCCCACTCCACTAAATGAAAACACTTACTGTTTTACTTACAGTGGATATCCTTCAAATTGTCTGTGATGTTTTTTCAGCAATGGCTTCTGGAAAATCAAAGAAATTCCACTTTTCCACCTTCTAAGCGTCTTATATCTTCTGAAAGATGCAGGCTCAAGAGTTGCCAGATGAGATGGGCAAAGGCAGCCAAATAGGGCTTCCTAGCCAATCTAAAAATAGCAGGTGGTAGTGGCCAGATATACCACCTCTCCCTTGCTTTTTTTCCCTCCCTGTAAGAATTAGGTACATCGCTTGTTCAAAATTAACACAATAAAAAAGAATTATATTCCCTTTGCCCTAAGATCTAGAGAGGTAGTCAGTTAAAAAAATTTTTATTATACTACAGAAGATGTAAAAGTCAAGACATAGTTATTTCTGCATATAATAGAAGATTACCATCTTCTATTAGTTCTGAAGAGAGAACTGACCATAACATGGAAATCAAGTTGACTTTGCTTTTCATTTATGTTTCCTGGAGCTCTTTGAATAATAACTATTAACATGTACTTGTCATAATTTACAAAGTTCTTTTGCAGATCTTATGTTATTTGCTCCCTATAACAAACCCGTGCCTTGGAAAGATTCTGGCATTACAATTTGAAAAATGAGGAAACAGGTTCTCCAAAGTTAAAAGCTTATCCAAGGCCCAGATAAATAAGAGGCAGATCTGTCTTCAAATTTCACATTTTCTTTCTCTCTCCCTTCTTCCCCACCCTCTCTCATAATTAGCTCACTAAAGATTCCAACATAAACAGACATTTAAGGATTTAACATTTAAAGATTCAGCAATTGGATGGCAACCTATAATGTCCTTAATATGCAATAAATGTGATTTTGCTGAAGCACAAATTTTGTAAGGGTAATTTTGTGAGGAAGCAAGTAAGATACAGAGTGTGCTTAGCACAGCTTCTGCATATAAAAATACTATCAGCTAATCATCTTATATTAGGTAATTTTAAAAATAAAATGTCCTTAGACATAATTCAGAATGAAAACTAAATGCTTCAGCTGGTGATGAAAGAACAAAAAGTAAGTAAAAACCAGGTGTGGTGGTGCCATGTGCCTATAATCCCTGCTACTCAGGATGCTAAGGCGGAGGCATGCTCAAGGCCAGCCTGGGAAACTTATTAAGATCCTGTTTCAAAATAAAATTTAAGAAAGGGTTAGGGACATACCCCAGTGGTAAAGTGCCCCTAGTTTTAATCCCCAGCACCACAATAAATAAACAAGCAAGAAAATAAAGGTTATGGGTTTAAAAAAAAAAGTGGAATGTCAAATGCAGGAATGACTCAGGCCTATGCCATAATTAAGACATGATACTCTACATGGAAACAAGCCATCAAAAACTATGAGCTAAATAAAATAAATTTTTTTAAAAAACCATGGTCTTGTCTAATACACACATGCTAACATTCACAAATATATTTTACAGCAAAAATGGTACAATAAATTTTCTTAGATTAGTGATCCTTCACAAATTTAAAAGTTCTACAAAGCTGGGCATGGTGACATGTGTTTGTAGGCCCATTTCTTGGAAGGCTTCAGGAGGACCACCTAAGACCAAGGAGTTCGAGACCAGCCTGAGACACATAGTAAAAGATCCTGTATGTTAAAAAAAAGAAAAAGAAAGAAAAAAGAAAAAAAAAGATATACAAAATGTAAAAAATATGAATTTTCTAATCATATAATTATATAATGAAAATTTCTTAAAAGAGATTCATTTTTCAAGTCTATTATTTATTAAATGAAAGAAATTAAGTAAGGCATTATTATGGACATTTAAGTTTTATTTGAAGGTTAGTAGCAAAGAAACAGCTTGGAAAGAAATAGCAATGTGTAAATGGTTTTCTTTCAGTGGTAGGAATACAGATTTCTTTTCCTTCTCATATTTTCTATATTTGTTAAGTTTTATGGAATTAAAAACTTATAGACTCAAATGCATTTGAGAATAACAGGTATAAGAAATTTTCACAATAAACTTAAGGGAAAAAAAGCAGGACATAGAACTGAATCTGTAGCATAATTTCAACTTGGTAAAATACAAAAATGTTTCTTTGAGGATGTAAGTACATAAATCTGGAAGGCAGTAGTTGGCTAGGTTAGTATTCTCTCTGCATTATGGAATCCAGGGGAGTTATTTTCATATTTGTAGATTTCTGCAATCTCCAAATTATTTTAAAGGGCCTCTTGTATTTTTTTAAAGAAAAAAAATACTTTTATTGTTATTGCCAACTAGAGAATAAGTGGAAGAATCTCAAATTACAAATTGATAGAAAATGTTAATATGCTCATATTCTAATGTATCAAACTTTCAGTTTATGTCCATTAAGTTAGGTACAGATACCTCTCATTTAGCATAAAAGATAAGCTTCAATAAATTTTGCCGATAATCAAATCTCAGTATAAAAATCATTTTATTACATTTCCAATATGGAATTCAGGATTTTAGTTTCTGAGTGTAAAGCTTTCTAAATACACAGAAAATAGGCCTATGTATGTTTTGGTGAACACAAGTGAAATGCAAGGATATAGTGGAGTTTCTAATAAACTGTACTTTTTTCTTTGTGGTTTTCCAGATTATTTAATTTTCTATATTAAATATTGCCTTAGGACCCATCAACTTAGGGATGCTTCCCTTCTCTTCTTTATCTTAGTTTCTTTATAATAAGATAAAAACTGGAGGACACCAAAAAACAGAGCAATCTAAGGGCACATTCCCTTTCTTCTTAACCCCCATTGAAGTATTACCCAGGTATTACCTACACTGTTCCACCAAAGACCACATTCTTGAATGGGCTTCTTTTTCAAAAACAGAGTAAGATAAATTTCTAAGCAAATATATTCTAAAGATAATTTATAGAATTGAGAGCACTCTTTGTTGCTACCTATCTTCTAGAAAGAGACACGATCTTTATGTACCTTGCTTAAAAACAGATTAAAAACCATAGCCTATTAAACCCATCTGCTTCCAAGATAAGGAAGCTCTCTTGGCATTGGAATTATCAAGCATTAAATTCTGAGTTTTCCATAACAAATATTTATAATTTTTATAACCTGAAAACAATAAAGTATTTTTATATTTAAAAATTAGAATGTTTATATTCACAAAGGAAAAATTATAATTTTCTAAAAATTAATAGAACTACAAAAAAGTTATATTCAGCATCAGTTGAAGCATAAAAGCACAAAAAATGAAAATTTTTAAAAAATGCTAAAAAAAGCAATCTAATATTCTTTATGTAGCTTTGAATCTCCTTCAGAGGAAGAGTTACTGCTAACAACTCAGTTTTTCTTTTATCAGTTCCTGACATGCAATAGGAGCCAATATTTGCCAAATGAATGAATTTAACATTTAATGTTAAAAATTAACATTAATGTTTAATTTTTATACCAAAGACATTCTCCCAAGAATCTCAACCATAATAATCCCATTTCCAGAAGGTAATCACAATTAATATTTGAATGAACCTCTTTCTACATGTTTTTATACATGTGAAAAAGAAAGGGAGGGATTGAAGAAGGGAGGAAGGGAAAAAAATGGCATCACACTATAGCACTTTCCACATAAAAACAGATTGGGATACTTTACTTCTACCTTATTAACTCTTTAGTAACTGTGAAAATTTACCAATCAACCAGATACTTTCACCAGCTAAGACATTAAATAAAGAGAAATAATGGTACCAATAATAATGGCTAGGGTTATTTTATTTTTCTTTCCACATTTTTTATGGGTGCATTATAATTGTACATAATGATGGGATTTGTTGTTACATATTCACACATGCACACAATATAACAATATAATCTAGCCAATATCACTCCCCAGCACTCCCCCCTTCCTCCCCACCCAGCCCTGGGTCTCTTTCCTCTAGAGCTCCCTTTGATTGTCATGAGTTCTCTGCCCCTCCCCTTTGTTTTCCTTTTTTCTCTCTAGCTTCCACATATGAAGAAAACATACGACCTTGACCTTCTTATTTGGCTTATTTCACTTAACATAAATCTCTCTAGTTCCATCCATTTTCCTACAAATGACATAATTTTGTTTTTCTTTATAGCTGAATAAAACTCGATTGCGTATATAGACCACATTTTCTTTATCCATTCATCCACTGATGGACACCTAGGCTGGTTCCATAGTTTGGCTCTTGTGAATTGTGCTGCTCTAAACACAGGTATGCATGTATTGCTATAGTATGATGGCTTTAAAAAATTATTTGGGATAAATACTAAGGAGTGGTATAGCTGGGTCATATGATGGTTCCATGCCTGTGGTCATATGGTGGTTCCTTTTGAGGAACCTCCATACTAATTTCCATAGTGGTTGTAATAATTTACAATCCTATCAATAGTATAAAAGTGTTCCTTTTTCTCTGCATTGTCTCTAGCATTTATTATTGTTTGTATTATTGATAACTGCCATTCTGACTGGTGTTAAATGAAATCTCAGTGCAATTTTGGTTTGCATTTCTCTAATTGCTAATGGTGTTGAATATTTTTTCATATATTTGTTGGTCATTTGTATTTCTTCTTTTGAGAAGTGTCCGTTCAATTCATTTGTCCATTTTTTAATTGGGTTATTTACTTTTTGGTCTTAAGTATTTTGAGTTCTTTATATAGTATAGATATTAATCCTGTCAGAAGAGTAGCTAGCAAAGATTTTCTCCCATTCTGTAGATTCTCTCTTCATATTTCCGTTGCTGTACAGAGGCTCTTTAATTTGATGCCATACCATTTATTAACTCTTGGCATTATTTCCTGAGCTTTAAGTGTTACATGAAGAAAGCTGTTACCTGTTGAGTACTGTTTTAAATGCTTCATATTCAAACTCCATTATTTACAGTTAAGTACTATTATTTACAGATAAAGAAACTAGAATACATTACTTGCCTAAGGTTAAGACAGTAAGCAGCAGGGCCAAGATTGTAGCCACCATTTTGTCTTGGTAGCCTATGTTCATATTACTACTACCTCTGTGATGTTAAAAGTATTACAGATAAATTTTTATTTAACAATGATGTATACCAGATGTAAACATAATAGAACATAATTAAAAAAAAAAAACTCTCTCAGAAGTCGGGCATGATGGTGTACACACTGGGATCAGTGACTTGGGAGGCTGAGGCAGGAGAATCCCAAACTTAAGGCCAGCCTCTGCAACTTAGGAAGACTCTATAAAATATAAAAAAGAGCTGAGGATTAAAAAAAAGGCTCAGAATGTGGCTCAGCAGAGCACCCCTGTGTTTAATCTCCAATACCAAAACAAAAACCAAAATTTTCCCAGAATCTTCTATACTTAAGAGTGGCTTCATTATAGAAGAAAAAGTAGGTCCAGATCTTCAACTTCTTGGCTTAGGATCGGACTTCCTTAACAGGACTCCCATATCACAAGAAATAAAAGCAAGAATCAATAACTGGGATAGATTCAAACTAAACAGCTTTCTCTCAGCAAAGGAAACTATCAGCAATGCGAAGAGAGAGCCTACAGAGTGGGAGAATATCTTTGCCACTCGTACTTCAGACAGAGCACTAATCTCCAGAATATATAAAGAACTCAAAAAACTCTACACGAAGAATACAAATAACCCAGTCAACAAATGGGCTAAGGATATGAACAGACACTTCACAGAAGATCTACAAGCAATAAACAAACATATGAAAAAATGTTCACCATCTTTAGTAATAAGAAAAATGCAAATCAAAACTACACTAAGATTCCATCTCATCCCAATTAGAATGGCGATTATCAAGAATACAAGCAAAAATAGGTGTTGGAGAGGACGTGGGGAAAAAGGTACACTCATACATTGCTGGTGGGGCTGCAAATTAGTGCAGCCACTCTGGAAAGCAGTGTGGATATTCCTTAGAAAACTTGGAATGGACCCACCATTTGACCCAGCTATCCCACTCCTTGGCCTATACCCAAAGGACTTAAAATCAGCATACTACAGAGATACAGCCACATCAATGTTCATTGCTGCTCAATTCACAATAGCCAGATTGTGGAACCAACCTAGATGTCCTCCAATTGATGAATGGATGAAGAAACTGTGGTATATATATACAATGGAATATTACTCAGCTATAAAGAATAATAAAATTATGGCATTTGCAGGCAAATGGATGAAATTGGAGAATATCATGCTAAGTGAGATAAGCCAATCTCAAAAAACCAAAGGACGAATGATCTCGCTGATAAGAATGGAGGAAGGAGGGACTGTATAGAGGGAAAAGAGGGGTGGGAGGGGTGGGAGGGAAGGAAAAAATAACAGAATGAATCAAACATCATTACCCTATGTAAATGTATGATAATGCAAATAGTATGCTATTACTCCACGTACAAACAGAAACAACATGTATCACATTTGTTTACAATAAAAATAAATTAAAAAAAAAAGAGTGGCTTCAAAGTAAGCATACAGAGAGATCAAATGTTCAGTTTAAGACTCTGCCATTAGTCAAAAACATCTGAATTAGTAAAATAAATACGAATTTCCTTTACTTCATAAACTGAACCAGAAAACAGATCTAAGTGCCTTATTGTACCTTTTTTAGAACCTAAAGCAGCTTTATGTTAAGTGAAACATGTCTTATCCATTTGCTTGTCACTAAGTGGTTTATGACTATTTTTTAAGAACCTATCCCCCGCCTCAAATACACACACACACACACACACACACACACACACACACCACATTTTTAAAATATGTGACACAGGGCTGGGGTTGTGGCTCAGTGGTATAAAACTTGCCTGGCATATGTGAAGCACTGGGTTCAATTCTCAGCACCACATATAAATAAATAAATAATAAAGGTCCATCAACAACTAAAACAAAATTTTAAAAATATATATGACACAGACTATAAATTCAGATCCAAGAGTGTTTTGAATAATGATAGAATGTTTGAAATAAACACAGAGTAAATGAAAGTAACTATTCTGAAGAGGACAATATTCAACTGGCGGTTTAAGGTAGGTCTGGTAAAAGTTACCATACTTTACAAGTTTACTTCATTTATGTCATAGTTTGAAGTTTCCATTCCCTCCAAAACTCATGCTGAACCTTAATCCCCAGGCAACAGTGTTGGGAGGTAGGGTCTAATGAAAGGCATTTATGTCATGAAGACTCCACCCTCACAAATGGATCAGTGCTGCTACAAAAAAGTGCTCAATGGACTGGGTTTGTTTTCTTACCCTCTTCTGCCATGTGAAGAAAATGTTCTTCCCTTGTGGATCACAGAGTTCAAGAGACCATCTTAGAAAGGGATATTGGTTCTTCTCGAACACCAAATCTGCCAGGACCTGGAGCCTCCAGAACTATGAAAAAAAAAAAAAAAATCTGTTCCTTATAAATTACCCAATCTGTAGTATTTTGTTAAAGTAGCACAAAATGGATTAAGACAGTTCAGTAGTCCACTTCATATCAACCATCAACGAAGTAACTTATGCCCATGTTGACTAGTCTGTTCCCAAACTGTTGATCTGATAAGTACTGCATATCATATCAAAAGTGTTGCAGATCCAAGATCATTAATTTTAATACTAGCTAACTTTCAAATTTATCTATTTATTTATTTTGGTACCAAGGATTGAACCCAGGGGTATTTAACCACTGAACTACATATGTAGTCTTTTTTATTTTTTATTGCGACAGGGACTAAGGTTGACCTCAAACATGTGATACCCCTGCTTCAGCCTCCTGAAAAACGGGATCAAATTTCTTTTAACACAAATTGATTCCACTCCAGCTGACAGTAACAGTAAGAACAAAATGACAGCTTTCAGAGATGCCTTACCTTTAACTGAATCTAATCAAACAGAGGATAATGGTAAAAACAATAAAAATAGTGCATACACGTAAGTATTTTCAATATCACCAAAACAGCATCATCACCACCAACATTTTGAAGTGACACCAAGGAATAGTAAAGATGTTCTTGAGTCAAATGAAGGATCAAGTTTTTTTCTACCTCTGTTACTGATTTTCTAGACAACAGCTTTAAGTAAATCTTTTTTCCTGGAAATATAATCATTTGTCCTAGTTTCATAGACTAATAGAAATAAAAAAAACTTCTTTGCACACATGATTATTAAGCAAATGATAAAGTCTTGCAAGACAGTTAATATTCAGTCTAATGAGTGACCATGAGAACAGTAAATTTCCTAGTAACCTGCTAAGCATAATTAACTAATCTAGTACTATTCCATAAAACCCCAACAATTAATATTATTCAACCTAATATCTAGAAAAACAGCTAGGAGTTTTGTAGTAGACGTTTCTATTAAAATAATTCTAAAAGCTATTGCCTATATTTAATCTAAAAGCTCAATTTAGAACATAGAAACACAGAAAATCATAGTCATTGAAGTATTTATTAATCAGTAAGGCTTTTGGTCTGGCAACTCAAAAGTACTCTCTCATTAAATAGCTCCTATCTTTTGCCAACCACTCATCATCAAAATAATGATGCTTAGTTTATTGCCAGAGCACAGTAAAGAATCAAGTATATAATGACCTCATGTGGCAAATGACTATAACTACTGATTTTTTCCCCGCTAAAGTATACTTTTTTTACTGTATATATAGTATATACACACACACATAAACACACATGTAAGGTACAAGTGATATATAATATGTATAGAATGTGGAATAATTAAATCAAGCTAATCAACATATCTCAAATACTAGTTTTTGTGATAAGAATGTTTGAAATTTACTCTTAATAATTTTGAAACATACAACACATTAACTAGTCACTGTGTTGTACAACAGATCTCAAAAAAACTACTTCTGCCTAAACAAAACTTTGTACCCTTTGACCAGCATCTCCCCATTTTTCCTACCACTTAGTTTCTGGTAACCACCATTCTACTCTCTTCTTCTATGAATTTGTTTTACATTCCACATATAAGTGAGATGATGTGTTGTCTGTGACTGGGTTATATCCCTTAGTCTAATATCCTCTAGGTTCAACCACATTATCACAAATGACAGGATCAAGTTATTTTTGTATTTTTTTTTGGGGGGGGGGTTCTTTTTGGCACCAGGGATTGAACTCAGGGGTACTTAACACTCCAGCCCTTTTTATTTTGAGACAGGACCTCACTAAGTTTTTAGGACCTTGCTAAGTTGCTGAGGCTGACTTTGAACCTGCCATTCTCATGCCTCAGCCTCCAGAGTCACAACGATTACAGGTATGTACCACTGTGACTGCGACTTCCTTCTATTTTAAAGGTGAAATAGTAGTCCATTGTGTGTGTGTGTGTGTGTGTGTGTGTATTCTTTAACCATTCATGAGTTGATAAACACTTAAGGTGATTCAACATCTTGGCTGTAAATAATACTGCAAATGAACGTGACAATCCAGACATCTCTTCAATAGCTGATTTCACATTGCTGCTCAATTCACCATAGCCAGATTGTGGAACCAACCTAGATGCCCTTCAGTTGATGAATGGATAAAGAAACTGTGGCATATTTATACAATGGAATATTACTCCGCAATGAAGAATGATAAAATTATGGCATTTGTAGGCAAATGGTCGAAATTGGAGAATATCATGCTAAGTGAGATAAGCCAATCTCAAAAAACCAAAGGACAAATGATCTCGCTGATAAGCGGATGAGGACGTATAATGGGGGTGGGAGGGGTTAGCATTAGGTTTAGGGTTAGGTTTAGAGTTAGGCTAAGGAGAGCGGTAAGAATGAAGGAAAGAAGGACTGTATAAAGGGAAAAGGGTGGGAGGGGTGGGGGGGAAGGGGAAAAAAAAGAAACATCATTACCCTATGTAAACGTAAAAAAAAAAAAAAAAAAAAAAAAAAATAGCTGATTTCAAATCCTTTGGCTATATACCCAGAAGTGGAACTGCTAGATTATATTGGCTGTTTTTAGGGGTTTTTGGTTTATTTATTTATTTATTTAGAGGAACCTCTGTATTGTTTTCCATAATAGCTACAGCATTTTATCTTCCCACTACCAGTGTACAAGGGTTCCCTTTTCTTCACGGCCTTACCAACTTCTTGGTTTTTGGGGGTTTTTTTGTCTATAATAGCTATTCTAACAGGTGTTGAGCTATCTCCTTGTGGTTTTAATTTGCATTTCTCTAATGATTAGTGGCGCTGAGTATTTTTTTCTGCTGACCACTTGTAAGCCTTCTGTTTTAAAAAATACTTTCAGCTATAGATGGACAAAATATATTTTATTTATTTTTATGTGGTACTGAGGATTGAACCCAGTGCCTCACACATGCTAGGCAGGCACTCCATCATTTACCCCAGCCCTGTAAGTCTTCTTTGGAAAAAGACCTGTCAGATTATCAAGAATACAAGCAACAATAAATGTTGGCGAGGATGTGGAGAAAGAGATACACTCATACATTGCTGGTAGGACTCTGGAAAGCAGTATGGAGATTCCTCAGAAAACTTGGAATTTGACCCAGCTATCCTACTCCTAGGTTTATACCCAAAGGACTTAAATACAGTAATGCAGCCACATCAATGTTTACAGCTGCTCAATTCACAATAGCTAAACTATGGAACCAACCTAGATGCCCTTCAACAGATGAATGGATAAAGAAAATGTGATATATACACAATGGAATATTACTCAGCCATAAAGAAGAATAAAATTATGACATTTGGAGGTAAATAGATGGAGCTAGAGAATATCATGCTAAGCAAAATAAGCCAGTCCCCAAAAATCCAAAGGCCAAATGTTTTCTCTGATATGTGAATGCTAACATACAATAAGAGGATGGAGCTAGAGAAAATAGAAGTACTTTGGATTAGACAGAGGGAAGTGAAGGGAGGGGAGAGGGTATGAGGATAGTAAGGATAGTAGAATTAATCAGACATTATCACCCTATCTGCATGTATAATTATATGACCAGTGTAATTCTACAGCATGTGCAACCAGGAGAATGAGCAGTTACACTCCATTTATGTAAGATGTGTCAAAATGCATTCTGCTGTCATGTAAAACTAGAACAAATGAAAAAAAGAAAAAGACCTATCTGTTCAGATCCTTTGCTGATTTTTTAACTGGATTTTCTTGTTATTGACTTGAGTTCCTTAGTATTTTGGATATTAACCCCTTATGAGGTATATGGACTGTAAACATTTCTCCCAGCCTGTAGGTTATCTCTTCACTCAGCTGTTTCCTTTGTTGTGCAACTTTTTAGCTTCAGGTAATCATGTGTGTATTTTTACTTTTGTTGCCCAAGTCTTCGAGGTCAAATTCAAATACTCATTACCAGGATCAATGTTATGGAGCTTCTAGTTTCCTTCTGGTAGTTTTATAGTTTCAAGTCTTACATTTAAATTTTTTGATTTGATTTTTTAAATATATGGTGTCAGATAAATGTCCAATTTCTTTCTTCTGAATGTGGATATCCAGTTTTTCCAACCCTCTTTACTGAAGAGTATGCTTTCCCCACTGCATTCTTGGAACACTTTTGAATACCAAATGTAGTAAATATTAATCCAAATACATCAAAAATCACCTTAATTATCAATAGTCTAAATACACCCAATAAAGAGATTGTGAATTGAGTATATGTTACATCCTCTATTATAACTAGGGATTTTAACACCCCTCAATCAACAATGGAGAGATTCAGCAAGCAGAAAATCAGTAACGCAGGACATATTTGAACTCAATAACACCATTAATCAACTGGATATAATCAACAATAGGCTACTTCAGCGCATTTCTTCTCAGACTAAAACATTCATCCAAACAGACCACCTTCTGGACCATAAACTACACCTAAACAAATTAAAAACAAACAAACAAACAAAAAAAAAAAAAACTCTAAAAAACAGGAATCAGCTAGGAGTGAATCCAGCAATATATTCAGGAAGCCAAAACAGAAGGGTTATAAATTCAAGCCCAGTGTAGGTAACTGAATAAGACCCTGTCTCAAAATAAAAATAAAAAGGGCTGGAGATGTAGCTCAGTAGCAGAGTACTACTGACCTTAGGTTGAATTCCCAGTACCACACATAAACCAAAAAATAGAAATCATATAATTTCTGCTCTCAAACCACAATGGAATTCAACTAGTAATAAATTACAGAAAGATGGCTGAGAAAAAAAATTTCCGAAAACTTGGAGATTAAACACATTTGTACATGAGTCAAAGAAAAAAATTCAAGCAGTTTTAAAATATTTTTACTAAATAAAAATAAAAAATCAACTTACCAAAATTTAAAATAGGATGCAATAAATTGAGGAGCTAGACATATTTCAAAACATTGCATGCAATTTTTATGTAGTAGGTAAAAAAAAATTTTTTTAAAGTAAACAGTGAAAGCAATGCTTGGAGGAAAATTTATGGAATTGAATGCATATTAAGAAATAAGAACTAATAAGAGGGGCTGGAGATGTGGCTCAGTGGTAGAGCACTTGCCTGGCATGTGTAGGCCCTGGGTTCAATCCTCAGCACCACATATAAATAAATAAATAAATAAAATAAAAGATCCATTGATAATTTAAAAAAATTTTTAAAAAAAAAAAGAACTAATAAGAGCAAGGAGAAACAAACTGAATAGGTTTATATCTATTTTAAAAATTGAGTCAATAATTTTCCAAAACAAAGCAGGCCTAGACTGACTGGTGAAATCTACTAAGCATTTAAGGGAAAATCATACTAATTCTCTACAATTTCTTCTAAAAGACAGAAGTGGAAGGAATACTTCCTAATTCATTCAGTGAAGCCATAATTTTCCTAATATCAAAATCAAAGACATTACAAGAAAACTAGACCAATATCTCTCATGAACATAGATGCAAAAATCTTCAAGAATAAGCAAATAGAGTCCAACAATGTGTGAAGAGTTACACACTATGATCAAGTGGGATTAGCCCCAGGTACACAAAGTTGATTCAACATTTGAAAACCCATTAATAATATAATCCATCACTATCAGAGGTTAAAGACTAAAAAACTACAATCATATTGAGATGCTGGAAAAGTGTTTAACAAAATCCAACACCCAATTCATGATTAAAAAATATATATATACAGGGCTGGGGTTGTGGCTCAGTGCCTAGTACATGTGAGGCACTGGGTTCGATCCTCATCCCCACATATATAAATAAATAAATAAATAAATAAATAAATAAATAAAGCTATTTAAAAACAGCAATGATAAAAGAAAAACTCAGCAAAATAGAAATTAATAGGGATTTTCCTCAACTTGATGAAGAATATCTACAAAATACCTGAAAACATAATATTAACAGTGACAAACTCAAAGCTGTCCTATTAAGATAAAAAACAATGCAAGAATGTGTCCTCTCACCACTGTACTTTAAACATCATACTGAAGTCCTAACTAATGTAATGCAACCAAGAAAAGGAAATAAAAGGTATACAGATTTGAAAGAATGAAATAAAAATAAAAATGTTTCTGTTCACAGATGATAAGGGCATCTATGTGGGAAAAGCCAAAAGAAACAACAAAAAGTTCCTAAAACAAACATGCAATAATAGTAAAAGTCTGCAAGATATAAGATTAATACACAATTGCTTTCCTACAGACCAACAATGAACAAGTGGAATTTGAAATAAAAAACACTATACTATATCACCTTAAAAATAAAATACTGGAGTTCCTGCTGTGACGGGTCTCCCTGACATGTCTGATTGTCCTCTGCCCGGAGGGCTGGATGTGGTCAGTCAGTCGGCCCTACCTTTCCTGGTCTGACCTTGTTGGGGAGTGCTCCCTTCCCTTGTCACTGGTTGAGAAGAGCAAGGGGGCTTAAGACCCCGACTTCTGGCACCCAACGTCAGGCCCCTCAAGGCTGATCCGCAGCCAAAGCGAAGAGGCATCTTCGAAACTGAAAGTACCGGCAGATCGGGTCAAGCAAGTTCCGAGGTAAGGCATCCCTGAAAAGATGGGGCAAACACACACCACACATGGTGACCCTACGCTCTCAGCTCTTAGACTCATGCTGAAGAGTAGGGGCCTGAGTAGGGGCCTTGAGTGGTCTGATACACAGGCGGAAAAAGCCTGGGACACCTTTACTTGGGTGGCCCCTTGGCTTCTTGCCGCTAATCTTTTTGACTGGTCCACATGGGATCATGTAGAACAACTTGTTAGGAAGAGGGAAATCAGTTTAGGGGAGGGTCCCCCATTAGGAATCTACCCTACATTATCGGCCCTTAAGGTCTGCTTCTCTCCAGGACCTCCCAAAGGGGGCTCCAAGTTTCACCCCAAAGAGCCGCCACCTAAAGATGATACTAGGAGAGAACTCACTGACTCTAACCTCCCCCCTCCCTGTATGACCTTCCCGGTAAATGTTAAAATGTTAGTTTGGGAAGAAATGACTACCGATCACAAATTATCATGTGCAGGGATGAAAGATCGCTCCTGGGAAGGTGGATTGTGGCTACCAAAGATATTGGCACACAGCTTCCATGAGCGAGCGGGCAGATGGAAAGGGATCCCTTATCTTCAAGTCTCTTCTTTCTTGCGCTTCTCTGCTCTTCCTGCAAACTCGAACGCCTCCTTCTTCTCCCCCTTTTAATCCCTCCTCCTCCTCCAACTTCGACTCAGCTGTTTCTGCTTCCATTCCTGGGCCCAGCTCACCTAGTCCTCCTGCCACGAGGCCCCACATACACTGGTGTGGAGGGAGTAACCAGCCCAACCATCAGTGCATGTCCCAGTAAGGAGTATAATATAGCAGCCCCATTCCCCACAAGTAGTGGGAGATTGTTTCACAATTTTTTGCATCCAAACCTGAATTGATTACTAACCAGGAATAAGGGTTAAAATGCCCTAGGCATCAAGTTTCTGACAGAACATTTTAGCCCCTTTCAGATCCAGATCTCAGTCAAGGCTTACACTGAAATGTAAATAGAGAAAGCCTGAAGGTTCAGTAGGAGACTGGTCTCAAACCCAAGAGAAAAAAAAAGAAAAAAAAGGTAAAAGAGTCTTACCTAAACTCCAGCAAAAGTAAATTTTATGGTGCTTTACTAAAGTAATTAACGGCTGTATCATTTTTCCAGGACCCTTGTTCTTTTTGAATTCTACATTTTTTTGGAGCTCATGACTTTTTGATCAGTTCTATTTTTTTATTCAACTAGATTTTTGAACATTTGTTACATTGCAATGGAGATTCACCTATAAAGTTACAAGGCCTTTGATTTTGTGTTATTTGTATGTCATGCTGTCTGATGTCATGTTTTGAATCAAAACTGAGCGCTCCTAAAATTAAAATTTAAAAATGGATCCAGATACTTTTAATTCACGTGATTTAAAAAGGTTCAATCCAAATTGGGTAAACTAATAAAAGTAAAATGTCTTTGAAAATAAAAATAAAAAATAAAATAAAATACTTAGGGGCTAGGGTTGTGGCTCAGTGGTAGAGTGCTTGTCTAGCTTGCATGAGGCCTGGGGTTTGATTCTTAGCACCACATAAAAATAAAATAAAGGTAATGTGTCCACCTACAACAAAAAAAATTAAAAAAATAAAATACTTAGGCATAACAAAGTACATACAAGATCTGAAACAAGAAAAATTACAAAATTCTTTTGAGAGATGCCAAAGAACTAAATAAATGGAGATATTCTATGTTTGTGGACAGAAAGAATCAATACTGTAAAGATGGCAGTACTTCCCAACTTGACATATGGATTCAACAAAATTCTAATCAATAATCCCAGCAACTTGTTTTGCAGATAATGACAAACTGATTCCAATTTATACAGAGAAGCAAAAGCCTCAGAATAGCCAACTCAACACTGAGACAAAGTTGGAAAAATGACACTAAGGCACTTCAAGACTTACTACACAGCTATAGTAAACAACAGTGTGGTATTGGCAAAAGATTAGATAAACCAATGGAATAGAAAGACAAGCCCAGAAAGAGATCCATATAAATAAGGTCAACCAATCTCAACAAAGGAGCAAAACTGATACAATGGAACAAATACAGTCTTTTCAACAAATGGTGCCAAGATCAGACATCCACATATGAAAAGAAAAAAGAAAAGAAAAAAAAAAAAAAAAAAAAAAAAAACCCTAGATACAGAACATATAACATTTAAATAGTTAACTCAAAATGGGTCATAGAATTAAATGTACAATTAAAAACTATAAAATTCCTAGAAGATAACTTAGTGATCTTAGTTATAACAGTAACCTTTTACTTCAAACACCCCAAAGGCACTATCTACAAAAGAAATCACTTATAAGCTGTACCTTACTAAGAACCTCTGGTCTGTCAAAGAACATCAAGAGGATGAGAAGACAAATCACAGAACAGTTTAAAAAAAATGTTTCCAAAAAACATCTGATAAAGGAATGTTATTTCAAACCTATACTTTTAAAAGCTAACAATCAGAAAATGAATCCAATTAATAAATGGGCAAGACCTAAAGAGACACCTTACCCAAAAAAGACATATAGTTGGCAAGTAAAAATGTGAAAAGATGTTCAACATCTTATTATGGAATTAACATTAAGATACTACTCCAGACCCATAAGAATGGCCAAAATCCAGGCTGGGGATATGGTTCAGTGGGAGAGCACTTGCCTAGTGTCCATGAGATACTGGCTTCAATCCCCAATACTGAAAAAAGGAAGAGAAAGGGGTGGTGGGAAGCACGAGGGCAAGGGCGAGGGCAGGAGGGAGGGAGGGAGGGGAAAGGAAATGAAAGGAAAGGAAAAACACACACACACACAAACCACTGAAAATAGCAAATGTTGAAAAGGATGTAGAGTAGCAGGAACTCAAATTCATTACTAGTGGAAACTCAAGACAGAATAAACACTTTGGAAGACAGTTTAGCAGGTTTTTATAAAGCACTAAACTAAAAATATCCTTGCCATGCAATCAAGCAATTGGGCTCTTTGATATTTACCTAAAGGAACTGAAAAGGGATGCCCACACAAAAACCCACTGTTTATAACATTATCCCAAACTGCAAAAAGTTGGGAACAACTAAGATGCCCTTCAATAGGTTAAGAGGATAATCTGGTACAGCCAGATGATGGAAGATTACTCAGACCTAAAAAGAAATGAGCTATCAAGCCATGAAAAGACACAGAGAACACTTCAATATATTACTAAATTAATGAAACTGATCTGAAAAGGATACAATATCATATGATTACAACTTCTAGAGAAGGCAAAACTATGGAAACAGTAAGAGGATTGTTTGGCAGGGTTGGGAGAAGGGAGGGATGAACAGATAGAGCAGAGTTTCTTAGGGCAGTGAAGTAATGGCAGTTATAACAAATGTACCAACTCTGGTAGATGTTGATAGTGGGTGAGGGCTGCAAAGAGTATAGGGGGTACTTAAGAACTCTCATTTTCCCCTCAATTTTGCTATGAACCTAAAATTGTTCTTTAAAAATTTTATTTTTTAATGTCTACTAATTTAAAAAAAAAAGGTAAAACTGGTAAAATCCAAACTAGGTTTGTAGTTTATAGTGCACCAAAATTAGTCTTTTTAATATACTACGGTTAAACAAAGTGTTATCATTGGGGGAAGCTCAGTGATTGGAACAAAAAAACTAATATTTCTACAACTTTTATGAGTCTAAAATCTTTTTTTTTTTTTTTTTGTGGTGCTGGGAATCGAACCCAGGGCCTTGTGATTGCAAGGCAAGCACTTTACCAACTGAGCTATCTCCCCAGCCCCTAAAATCTTTTAAGAAATTTTTAAAGGACAGAAAGTTTTGTCAAATGATTATTATTATTATTATTATATTATATATATATATATATATATATATATATATTTTTTTTTTTTTTTTTTTTTGTGGTGCTGGGGATTGAATCCAGGGCCTTATGCTTGCAAGGCAAGCACTCTACCCACTGAGCTATATCCCCCAACTCCTTGAAGATTATTATTTACCAAGATTTGTCAACTCTTCTTTTTGGTGCTGAGGATTGCATTTGGGGCCTCACACATGCTAAGCACGTGATCTACCACTATGTTACACCTTTATTCCCCCAAATTTGTAAACACTTTAATGTTTTAATTTATCTAGCAATTTTCTGGAGGTAATAAAATTTATTATCTCCATTTTAGAAACATTTTGGAACCCTGTCCTTTAAAATATGACAGACCTACAATATCTAGGAGGCTCAGGATATAATGTTCTAATCTTTAGGCATAACAAGAGAAAATTCTGGAAGACAAAAATGTCTTATACCTTACCTTCATAGAAGAATAAGTTATTAAAAGAAATACATGGGCTGGGGCTGGGGCTCGGTGGTAGAGCCTAGCATGTGTGAGGCACTGGGTTTGATCCTCAGTACCACATTTTTAAAAAATGAAGAAATAAAATAGTTATTGTGTCCATCTACAACTAAAAATGTATTTTTTAAAAAAGTAATACATATACTCTACTGGAAGATAAAATGTGGGAAATAAAATACAATAAATAATTCAGACCACTAGGCTTTTTTTTTTTTAACGGATATTATCTTTATTTAGGTTTAATTCTTATAAGCCTATCACACTAGTACAACTTTTTAGTCATGACAAATAAATAATAAATTTTTATTAGCTTTTTTTAATTCTACAGAGTAAAAGTCATTAAACTATAAACATTTTTAAAGGTCAATGAAGATCACTGAGTTACAAACCTCCATAATAAAATCAATGTAATTTACAGACCATTATTAACTTTTTAAATTCATAATTTTGTATTCAAAAGTAGAATTTGAATTCTAAAAAAGATGTAATAATAGCAATGAGTTTACCTTCAGCATAGTTTATGAAATTCAAACTTATTTAATGACAAATAATTAAGTAGACAAATTCATTTATACCAAACAACCAAAAAGCTCACACATATCATGATACCATTTAAGTATTTATGGTTATT
This sequence comes from Sciurus carolinensis, assembly GCF_902686445.1. Taxonomy (NCBI): domain Eukaryota; kingdom Metazoa; phylum Chordata; class Mammalia; order Rodentia; family Sciuridae; genus Sciurus; species Sciurus carolinensis. Next base: position 83,898,072 of record NC_062222.1, read on the forward strand.
ACTGATTTGAAATCAAGTCCCCTTCTCAAAGATCAGTGCATCAATATTGGTGAATCCACAAAATTATCATCTTCGAACAAGAAACCAAAAGCAAAAGATGACATAAAAGAAAAATTACAGTTTCAAAAAAAGTAACTGCCTCCCATTTTTTAAAAAATGTACAAATTTTCTAAAGTATAAAATAGAAAGGTTAATTACATGGAAAAGACACTGCACACCTTAACTTAAATAACTAGGAGGGAAAAAAACCTCTTATTTATATACAGACCTAAGATGATTATATGCAAAGTTTTATAACTACTCCCATAAGTAGTTTACAGAGAAATGTGCCTTGTTAAGGAATCTTTCAACCCTTCCCCATATTTGTTAGTTTTATTTCCTAGTTCAATAAAAAATGATAATGCTTTCATTACATATAAAGCAAAATAATTTTTATTTGTGATTTCTCTGAAAGGTAAGAAAAACTTACAAAGCAAAGCAAATTATGAAGCAAAAAGTGATCATAATGTTTTCAAAGAAGAAATATGTGGCATTTGAATTTGAAACTAGCATACTGCCTAATTAATTCAGAGTAGGAAAAATAAGAATGAGGAAAAAAATAAGAGGTGAGACTAAACAGACAAAACTGCTAAGATACTCCACTTTGGCTTTAGTTTCTCTTTTGAAATATTCACCAAGCAGAAAGGCAAAGACTGCTCATTTCCACTGCAGTAACAATAGAAAATAAAATGGAAAAACTTATCACTCACTATGTTCTACTAATATTTCCTATAAAAATGAAAAGAGGGCTGTAGCCCACTAGTAAGATACTTGCCTAGTGCACGTGAGGCCCTGGGTTCAATCCCTAGCACCACATATACATACATACAACAAAAGATACAAAATGAAAAGAAATTTAAGAAAAACTACACTTCCACCTAAAATGATTTAAGGAAAATCATAGTTTTAATAAATCTTTTAACTGTAATAAGAATATTCCTTTCTAAAACAAGAGTCTGAGAAGGGAAAAGCAGGTAGCTATTTTAAGCTCCAGGTAAACTAATCTTTATACTCAGGTAATAACTTTTTAGCTAATCCTTTAAATATATAAAAATTTTCTCCCTAATCCTCCAAAATCCCATGTAAAAAAAATGAAGGAAGTATCACTTATAACACAGATGAAGAAACAAAGGTAAAAGGTGAAATTACTAGTAAAATAGGTTATGTTACTACCAAACCAGCAATCAAGTCTAACCTACTCCTCTATAAATGTGTTATAGACACATTGGTAAGTATCAAGTGATTAAATACTAAACTTGGTCTTATCTTCAACATAAATTAGGATGGAAAGAGAGGCACCTGATCAAAAACATTCCAAATAAAACTTCAGGGGCAGGAGGTACAGTTCAATAGAGCACTTGCTTAAAATGCAGGAAGTCCTTAGTTTGACCCCCCAGCACCTCTAGAAAGAAAATAAAACAAACAGAAATTTTACAAAATAGAACAGAACAAAATAAACCCCACTTCAGAATCCTTATTCCAGGAATTCTTAAATTCTATTTCTCAACTTTTAATAAGTACACTCATTTACACATCATTTACTCTGCAACATTAATGTTTCCAATTAAAAAACTGGTCAACCCTGAGGTGAGAAGCACTATGGAAAAATGTTAACCTGCGGAAAAAGAGGAAAAAGACAGAAGGAGGCTGGGTCTTTTATAATATAGTTTAACCACTATTCAGACATTGGAACCATCTACCTCCAGACTTCCTGTTCTAAGAGATAATTAAACATCTTTGTTTTTAAAACCATAAAAGAAAGGAAGAGAGGGAGGGAGAAAGAGAAAGTTTTACATAGGATTCATAAACAAACAAAAACACCTTTTTTTCCTTGGGAAAAAATGATTAAAAACTTGAGTCTTATGAATACTTGAGCTATGAAGATACACAAAACTGAAGTATTTGGAAGCACTGGGCTGCCTGGAGTCTTCAGCAATATCACAAAGTACTCAAAAATTCTTTGACCTGAGGGAAGAAAAGAATATTAATATAATTCTTTAACTAATTTGATATATCTAATATTTGTCTTTATTAAAGTGTATGTGATAGTTGAAATACCCCAAATACATTAGTAACTCTATCACAACACCACAGCATTTATTTTCCAAAGAAATATTGTTAAATACTTCCATAGTAAAAGATCAGTGAGCTAAAAGGTCATCATAGGAATTACTTAATTTATATCTAAGATAGATGTGGTTCTATATCAGCCATAACACTAGTTTTATAATCTTTTCATTCAAATACCAAAGAATAGCAATGTGTGCAGCTTTAATAATAATCACAATAGTTGAAACAAGCTTTGAAGATCAGATAGGTAGTAGATTTGTAAAGTTTCTGAAGCACACATTTCTGTCATACACTATGCAATGTCAGTATACTGGGGAAGTTTATAAGATCTGAGTTGAATCTAACCAACTGACCAACATCACAATGCAGGACTCATTCTCTACATTTCTAGACTACACAAAAATTCTCCTGAAAAGACAGAAGGTATTGCCTTATAAACATACCTAAAATAAGAAAGACAATTGTTAGTATTATCAATAAAAGATAAATAATAATATAAAATGATTCTAGGCAAAACAGAGTAAGATAAAATTAATAAGATTTATAGACTCACTTAAATTGATGGTTAGCTGTTAGTACAATGACCATTTTAACAGTATCATAAATTAATTTTATCCTTTATTTTTGACATCACTAATAGTAAGAAAAAGTCACTTCAATTTTACAGATCTGTTTTACTTTATATGATGAGGAAAACATCATATGACAACTATATACTGTAGTAATGAAACTGCTGAGCTTTTCAAAATTCTTGAGGTATAGCCCTTAAAAATATCAAGTCCCTATTATAGTAAACAGCTGGCATTCTGTGACAGAAGAAAGTCAAAGTTGCTCCCAAAAATAAACAATAAAAAAATTGTGATTCCTCTTTAGACCTTAGATCAGTAGGTTTATTCATGTGGGTACAGGAACATTTCTTATATAATTCCCCCTACTGTTGTCTCAAATGTTTGTTGACAGATTCTGTGCCTATTCCTTTATCAATATGGCACCACCAACACTTAGAATATGATCAATTTCCAATTATCAAAGAAAAAATTAATTTTGAATAAGACAATAAACGATTAGGTAATGTCAATTTACCCTTAACATGGTTCCATCAAAACTCAAAATAATATCTTAATCCCAAGACTACAGGTAAAAATGAAGTTCATAGCCCACAATTGTAAATATCCTCCATATTGAATTTAGATGAAAAAAGTTAAATTTTACAAGCAGTTTAGTATTAAATTATCTAAATATTGGTGGTGTGGATGAATAAAAAGGGAAGATGCAAGGAAGCGGGTGAGAAAGAACATATCACTGCAATTATCCCTGTTTTATAAAGAAAGAAAATGATAAAGGAGATTTTTCAGGCCACAAAACTAGAATTTAGTCAGGATTTAAATCTAAACAGTCTAAAGTCCTCTAAAGCTGTCTCTTAAGGCAACTTTATATAAGCTCTCCTATTAGAAAAGTTTCTGAAGTTACTACTGTTTTAGGCAAGGCAAACAAATACTAGTTTAGACTTTGTCTAAAACTACCTTTTCAACCAGACTTTCATGTTTGTCTTTAAAATCTTCATTAACATCCAGTGTTAAGATAGGCACCTCTTGTAGATAATCAAAGTTTGTTCTGTTTAAAATGAGAAACATGAACAAAATTAGAAATGTAATAAAAGAAAATTTAAAAAAAGATTTTTTGGGGGGGGAGGCGGGCATTGGTAGTACCAAACTAAGGCTTTGCACATGCTAGGCATGCTCTACCTCTGAGCTACATCTACAGGCCTTTATCACTGGAAAACCAAAATGGTATCAAACATTTTACACTAAAATTATCCTGCAAGTAATAAAACCAGCAGCTTCTTTCTTCTCATGTAGATTACTGTATGTAAAGAATTAACATATAAGAATATATAGAAACAGGCCTGAGATATATGATTCTCAAACAAAAAACATGATAATACATTCATGCATTGCTGGTGGGACTATAAATTGGTGCAACCACTCTGGAAAGCAGTATGGAGATTTCTCAGAAAACTTGGAATAGAACCATCATTTGACCCAGTTATCCCACTCCAAGGTTTATACCCAAAGGAATTAAAATCAGCATACTACAGTGATGCAGCCACATCAATGTTTACAGCAGCTCAATTCACAATAGCTAAACTTTGGAACCAACCTAGATACCCTTCAACAGATGAATGGATAAAGAAAATGTGTTATATATACACAATATAATATTAATCTTAAAGAAGAATGAAATTATGGCATTTGCAGGTAAATGGATGGAGCCGGAGAATATCATGCTAAACAAAATAAGCCAGTCCCAAAAAACCAAAGGCCAAATTGTTTTCTCTGATAAGGGGATACTGATCCATAATGGGGGTGGGTGGGTAGGGAAGAATGAAGGAACTTTGGAATGGGCAGAGGGGAGTGAGATGAGGGGAGGAGGTGTGGGGGTGGGAGGGACAGTGGAATGAGATGGACATTATTACCCATTATACATGTATGATTACACTACTGGTGTGACTCTGCACCATGTACTGCCAGAGGAATGAGAAGTTGTGCTCCATTTGTGTATAATATGTGAAAATGCATTCTACTGTCATGTATAACTAATTAGAACAAATTAAAAAATAAATAAATAAACATGATAAATTAGCATTTTAAGCTGGGTGTAGTGGCACACACCAGTAATCCCAGTGGCTTGGGAGGCTGAGGCCAGAGAATCACAAGTTCAGAACCAGCCTCAGCAACTTAGCAAGGATCTAAGCAAGTTAGTGAGATCCTGTCTCAAAATTTAAAAAGGGCTGGGGATGTGGCTCAATGACTAAGTGTCCCTGGGTTCAATCCCTTGGAGGGAGGGAGGGAGGGAGGGAAGGAAGGAAGGAAGGAAGAAAGGAAGGAAGGAAGGAAGGAAGGAAGGAAAAAAAGGAAGAAAAGAAGGAAGGAAGGAAGAAGAAAAAAAGTTAGCTTTGCATTTTAAAGATAAGGAGGGCTGGGGATGTAGATTAGTGGTAGAGCACTTGCATAGCGTATGTGACACCCTTGGTTTGATCCTCAGAACTGCCAAAAAAAAAAAAAAAAGGGAAAACTCATACAAATCTTTCTGAGATTCAGAGACTATCTAAGGTTTTGTACCAAAAAGTAAGACTAAACTTGAGCCAAAAGCTGACTAAGGACAAAGTATTAACTCAACAACTATGCCTTATTACCTCCTAAGTCATGTTCTAAAAAACAAACTTGAAATATATTACAGTAGTCCCCCCATTCTATTCAGGACACATTCCAAGTCTCCCAGTAAATTCCTAAAAACACAGACATACAAATCCAATATACTGTTTTTCCTTATACATGCATATACAAATCTAATGCTTTTTCTATTTTTTAATACCTTTATTTATTTTTATATTGATGCTGAGGATTGAACCTAGCATCTCACACATGCTAACCAAGTACTCTACCACTGAGCTACAACTGCAGTCCCTGCTTTTTCTCTCTTAAAAGTGGAGATTATTTTTTTAAACCCCTTTATTAAGTTGAAAATTTTCATTTTCACACGTAAAGGAAGCTATTTCTGGCTTTTTTTTTTTTTGGCATATCTGAAAAGCAAGTATCATTCATAACTCATGTAGTCTAGGGCCATTAGTAAGTAAAACAAGGGCAACTAGATCACAAGTACTATGGTATTATGAGATATGGTGAACCAAAGGAATGACTCATGTCCCATGCTATACCACATGAGACGGGATAGGACAAGACAGCACAAGATTTCGTAACACTATGCAGTATGGTAAACAATATTTTAATTTTTGAGACAGGCTTCACCATGTTGCTCAGACTAGTGTCAAACTCCTGGGCTCAAACAATTCTCCTGCCTCAGACTCCAAGTAACTGGAACTTACTTGCACACCTGGAGTGGTGAGCAATTTAAAACTTGAAATTTTCCATTTAATGTGGTTAATAACTAAAACTAAGGAAAGCAAAATCACAGATAAGGGAGGGAATACTGCATCCTAAATTATTTCTGAAAGAGTACCTACATAAGGCACAAATAGATAAATTCTTACTTATCAACTGAAATAAATGCAATTTTATAAAAACTAGGAGACACTAGTTATAAAAACGTCAAGGAAATGAGATCTCATTACAAACCACAGAATCAAAATCCACAACTAATTCTAGAAGATATAATAAATAAATGATTAAAAATGAAAAACTTACAAGTTTCTATTCATATATTCCAAATTTTAGATTAAAATTTGATTTAGGTATTCAAAATGAATAGTAAATAATAATGAAGTCTTACTTCAATGTTCTATGCAGGAGCCAACTTTCATGTTTATAGTGAAGCTTCTCTAAATATTCAAGAGGAATGCCTTGCTCTTCAGTTCTTCCTCGTAAATATATTCTACTTAAGCATTTCTAAAAGCAAGCAATAACAAAAGATAAAAAAAGGGAACAATTATTTTTTTCTGTTTCCATTAAAATTTTCTTTTCTAGTGCCTCTTAAGTTATGCTAGTCAAATTATCCTAGAAGTTGAAGTAGTTCACTTTTCCTTCCATGTGGTTTTTTCAGTCATTTGGCAGCTCTACACTAAACAGTACTTTCAAAAATAAGTCAAAATAACTTTAATTTTCACTATCTGTACATACACTATCTGTAAATACACTAACCAATGTAAGTTTGGTAAAAAAAGGGAGAAAAAGTTCATTAAACATCTACTTAAAATTTTTATAGGACAGCTAAAAAGTATGGCAATCTATCAATCCTACTTTTTTGTTAATCAAACTTGATTACGAAATATCTATGTTTAGTTAATATAAAATCACTAAAGGCAGTGGTTCTCAATGTAATAACTCTAGACCACCACAACCAAAAAGAACACTGGGACGTCTTATGCCTGTTCCACACCTGCATTATTGAATAAAGCAGCTACTAGCCACCTATGACTTTTAAGCACTTGAAACATGGCAGTGTAGTGACTAAAGAATTGAATTAATAGCCATAATTTAAATAGTCACATTGTAAGTATGGCTCTAGATCATTTTCCCCTGAAAATATACATAAAAACAAAATTTCACATAACTTGTGGGGATTCATAGATCCTCAGAAATGTATTTATGTATCCAAAGACATAAGAACCTCCAACTTCCCTACCCCAGTGGTAAATCATCTATGCAGCTTGCAAAGGTCCCAGGTTTGATCCCTAGCACCACAAAAAGGAAGGAAGGGGAAACTTCAACCTAAATAACATGCGTAAGACTAGCAGCATATAAAGACTAGCAGCATACAAAGACTAGCAGCATCTAAACTGTCCTTCAAAGTCTATTATAAATTCTCTTTTCAATAATTAAACATTTAGGGCTGGGGAGATAGCTCAGAGGTGGAGTGCTTGCCTCGCAAGCACAAGGCCCTGAGTTTGATCCCCAGTACCGCAAAAAGAAAAAAAAAATTAAACATTTAGTCAAAACATATCATAAACCACACTGATGAAATAAAATTGTAGCTTTGTGTTAGTCTGTCCAGCAGAATAAAATCATTAGTATTCTTTATGTTCATTTTTAACATTTGCATTCAAAAAGATTCTTCTCAAAAATAAAAGTGAATTTCAATATTATAACTGCTAAATTCTGGCTTATCTGACATTAAAAAAGGAAAAAAAAAAATCTATTGGAATCAGAAACCTAGATCCATTGTCTTACCCAAGAAGTAGAAATTTAAAAAACAGAGAAACAATGGGTATGCAAACATTAAACTCAGAAACCTTCCTGTTAAATGTAAAATCCTATAATTTAAGTTAGTTTCATGAAAAACATCCACTTGATCTTTCTGGAATCATTACATATTATGGTGTAAACAGAAGACCTGTTGCTGTTATGACCTATCATGAAAGGCATATTTTCAAGGGAGTTCCCTTAACTAAGTCTCTTCTCAACTTGGCAGTTACTATCCACTCATTCAAGTCACAAACAATCATAAGAGATTTTTTGAAATGAACCTCCAACTTTGTCATTCATTCAGCTAATATTTACTTATCTCCTACAGCATACCTAGACCGTGTCCCAGGCACTGGAAATTCTACAATAATTAATAATATCCTAAGTCCTACTTTATGCAGTCTATATTGTAGAAGTTGCTTGAATAAAATGGGATAAGAAAGTCTGAAAATTAGGAAGAAATAAAAATGAAAAATAAAATAGAACTGAACAGATTGTAAAAGAACAATCTGCCAAGTCTTGCTTCTAATCTGTCAAGAAACAGAATGTTTCTATCAATAAAATTGTGAATTTGGAGATGGAGGCACAGAGGGCTAGAGTTAAGTTATATTGACTTCACCACACACCATTGAAAAGATTTCTAAATATGACTTTAAATTTTCAATGGAGCAAACTAATTTTTATTGATTCTTACCTCTGGAGTAGCTCGAAGATAAATGATTCCATCCAATTCAAGGCTTTGGCCAAACTGGTTATTCATCCAATCATGCCAGTCTTGATATATTGTCCATTCCGTTTCATTCATGCAGTCAGATTCATACAAATTAGATGCAAAAATATACCTGAAAAACAGCCTTCATCAATACACATATTTAAAAAAAAAACACAAAGAAATAGAAAAAAGAAAATAAATCTATTAAATGAATATGAAATATTCTCCTAAATCCTGTGGCAAGAATACAGAAAAAAACAAGAGTTTCTTGAACTATGGGAAATATGTTCTTGGTCAGTAGTTCTCCCAAAGTCATGTGAGGATCCCTGGAAGTCTCAAAGATTCTTCCAGAAGTCCTATGAGAGGCCAGGGTGCCTCACATACTACATTTCAACAAAAAGAAGATATGAAATTGAATACAGAAGCATAAATTAAGATCTAGCTTCTTCTATTGAATCAGACAAAAACATAAGCAAAAGTATAAAGTATTGCTATTCTTATCACTTTTGTTTAGAAAAATATAACTTTTTATCAAAAGTATGTTATCTATGGTAGTATGAAAAGGGTGTATTACTAATTTTAAGTAAATAAATTTTTAAATATTTTTCAATCTAAATTTCTAACAAGACATACACATCAGTGAGACACAAAGTGCTTTGGATGCATAAATAATTATTAAGGATAAAAAGGCGTCCTGAAACCAAAAAGTCTGAGAGACTCTATTCTGAACTAATTTGAGAATTCAAAGAATTCTGACGTAAGCTGGAAAATTCTTAGGCCCTTTTAGAAATTTTTATCTCCTTGTTTTAGGTGAGAGTCAAGGATATAGAACCAGATTTAACCAGAGCAGATGAGAATTTTAAAAGGGTTGTGGGGGAACCCAAAACAAAAAAAACTTCTCTGCAAATTTGGATTAAATAGCCATTTATTCCCTACCCTTTCCAGAGAAGCTAGAAGTTATAAATGCTAGAACTTCTCAATGCCATTAATACCAGAATGCTGAGGAGATTAAATGTCATTCTGTATCTCAAATCCTCAACTCAGTCTCTAATATTACTTTAATTCCCAGGAAACAGGAGGAAAAGAAAAAAAAAGATGCCTAATTCTAAACCAAGTTTCCAAATAACCCAGTATAAGTCATTTATACCTGTCACTATACACAGACCGTTCAAAAAATAGTACAGGTTTCTCTGCATCTTTGAGCTTGCCATTGAGAGAGGCAAGCTGAGCTCGTATTCGACTGAGACAGGCATAGGATTGGAAGGTAAAAGACCATCGTTCAGGTTTCTCATACATCATCTGAAGAACATTCCCACCACTTTTCTGAGACGTTGTCAGTTCCTATTTTGAATATGCAAAAGGAAAAAAAAGCAACATTAATGACTAATGAGCTATTTGAACTTTTTAAAGGTTCAAAAGAAGAAATACAAATAAATGCATCATGATTAGTAAAATCAAGTTAAGTTCCCTTCCTTGTACTCTTTCCTAGTATATTTTTCAGTTTACCTGATCTGAAAGAATCTTTGACTCTTTTTCACAAGAAGTCACAAACTAACAACCTATGAAAGAAATTATTTATTTAGCTAAAATGGGACTTTTTAAAAATTTAAATTAGTTGTCAATATTTAAAAGCTAAAAGAAACTATCTGGATTTATATTTTCTTTTTAAAATGGAAAGTCAAGAAATATTATCCTTTTATTTCCTCTTGGCAAAATAAACTGGGACATGTGCTCTCCAGTTTATCAGCCTCCACTATTCCCAGATGATTTTCAAATAGACCTAATTAATAGATGCTCCTCATTTCAGATGGGATTGTGTACTGATAAACCAATTATAAGTTCAAAATATTGTAAACTGAAAATGTACTGAATAAATCTAACTTACCAAACATAAGAGCTTAGCACACAGTGTACTATAGAGGACAGGTTGTATACCCTCACGATCCTATGTCTGGCTGGGAGCTGGGAGTCACTGCTGCCACCCAGCACCATAGAGAGTATAATACCACATTTTGTTTGTTTGGGGTTTTTTGGTTCTGGGGATTGAACCCAGCGGTGCTCTACCACTGAGCTACACTTCCGGCCGCTTTCTTGAAATTTTATTTTGAGACAGGGTCTCACTAAACTGCCAAGGATAGCTTCAAACTTGTGATCCTCCTCCCTCAGCTGAAATTAAAGGCATATGCCCCACTGTGTCCAGCATCATATTAGCTGTATTTTTAAAATGTCTCTTTTATTGTTTTTTTTTATTGTAACTATGTATGTATATTTCCTTTATAATGACAATTTGTTTTAAAAATGTGAGTTCTCCATCTCTTTATGTCCACTAAAATAGGTACTTCTTTCATTTCTAAATAAGTATTTATATTTTTTAAAAGACCACAACATAAGATATTATGCTAAGTGAAATAAGCATAAGGACAAATATTATATGATTCCATTTCTAAGAGGTATCTAAATCTGTCATATTCTTAGATATACAAGTAGAATGTCATTCACCAGGAGCTGGGAAGAGGGGGCAAAGGGAGTGGTTGTTTAATACGTATAGAGTAAAACATTTTCAAAGATGCAAAAATTCTGAAGATTTGTCTTACAACACTGTAATATGTACTTTAGACTATTAAGCAGGACACCTAAAAAGCCATTTAAGATGGTAAATTTTATGTTTTAATAACAATAAAAAATTAATAACAGGGCTAGGGTTGTAGCTCAGTGGTAAAGTGCTTGGCTAGCATGTGCGAGGCACTGGGGTCAATCCTCACCACCACATAAAAACAAATGAATAAAATAAAGGCATTGTGTCTATCTACAACTATTTTTAAAAAAATAACACACACAAAAAAAAAAAAACATCTTTTACCAGGTGTGGTGGTGCATGCCACACCACCCAATGGCTCAGGAGGCTGAGGCAGGAGGATCGAGAGTTCAAAGCCAGCCTCAGCAAAAGCAAGGTACTAAGGAACTCAATGAGACCCTGTCTCTTAAGTAAAATACAAAATAGGGCTGGGGATGTGGCTCAGTGGCCAAGTGCTCCTGAGTTCAATTCCTGTTACCCCTCACCCGCCAAAAAAATATCTTTTATTGAATTTCCCAGTAAATGTAATCTCTCTTGCCCAAAGTAATTCCAAAGTCTACTATATTAAAAGAATTTAGAGGATAGATCCTGGCTCATTAGTTAAAAAAATAATCATCAGCTAGTTCTAAAAGTACAAATGCATAATCTAAAACTAAAGCAAAACTTTGTAATAGAATTTTATAGATATAAACGTAGCAGTTTAGCTACTTTAAAAAAAAAAAACGGTAACTTTTGGTCCAGTTAAGTCCACTTATAGAATTTTATTTTAAATAATTTAGAATACAGATTCAACTGAAAAGATGTTTATCACAGTGCTAGGCAAACAGGAGGTTATCATTCCATTATTATTAGGTATTCATATTAAGTAAATAATGGTACATACAATAAATTAAGCTGCTTTTAAAAATCATTTACAGAAAATTTTTAATGAAATTTTAAATTGCTTGGTTATAACCATTATAGCTAAAGAAAACAAAGTACAAAATCTTATACTGTTTTATCAAACAGGATCTGTACTTATCTCTGGGTGATAAGGTTATAGGTAAGTTTCATTTCCCTCTTTTGATAATCTGACATTTTCTTAACTATGAGGAGGTATTATTTTATAAAATAAAAATTGTATTTCCCCCTACACAAACTGGATTTAGTAATTTGTTACCTCAACTATATAAATGAAACATACAGCATGGTGGGATTATAGTAATTTTTATTCTGTTCTGATTCATATCTATTGTCACTTCATGACAGAATATTTCACTATTTTATAGGAAGTATAGATTATTGCAAAGTGAGAAACAAATTTCAAGGTATAAAAAAATAAAAAAATAAATTGTTTCAAAGACAAATGTATATACCTCCTTTCTCACAGTTATTAATTTCTCACTGGTTTTAGTAGTAATAACTTTCAGATAAAAGTAAAATAGCTCTGATAAAATCTTGACAGCTAATTATTTTGACAGCCTTCCACAATGTATACATATTTCAAAACATCATTTTGAATACTATAAATGGTTTTTCATTGTTGTTGTTTTTATTTGAATTTATTTTTATTGTAAACAAATTACTATAAATGTTTTATTGGTCAACTTAATTTTAACAAAACAAATTTAAGTCATATAATACTTCACAATTAATAGTAATCTCAAAAAAAAAAAAAAAAAAAATCAGCTCAGGAACAGTGGCAGAGCCTGAAGCTGCTGCCCTTCCACCCAATAAAGCAGACCCCTGAAATGTGGCCAGGTGTAGGTGGACCTCGGGAGATCTGGAGCAGCTTGACACTGACAGCTTTGGGAATGTCTGTCTGTACCAGCATGGGGAACTTGATCTCAAAATAGCAATTCAATCTTGTCACCTAGAGCTAAGCACAAACAGAACAGTGGTGACACGAAATCAGCATGAAGTTGAATCATGCCAATGTTGTAAAGGCCTATGATGCTGCTGAAGAACTGAATTTTCTAATTAATGATATGCCTTTTCTAGCAATGGAATATTGTAGTGGAGATCTTCAGGAGCTACTCAACAAACCAGAAAACTGTTGTAGATTTAAAGAAAGCAAGATGATTTCTTTACTGAGTGATAAAGAATCTGGGATTTGATATTTGCACAAAAAACAATTATACCTCAAAATTTAAAACCTAAAAATACAATTCTTCAGTATATTGGTAGAAATTTTGGTACAACTCTTGTGGGAACACTATCTGACCCCAGAGATCTTTAAGAATAAACCTTATACAGCTATTGTTAATTACTGGAGCTTTAGGACAATGGTATTTGAATGTATTACCAGACATAAGCCTTTTCTGCATCACCTACAGTCATTTATCAGCCATGAGAAGGTTAGGGATCATGCATGCATGCTATCAGATGATAGGTTTAATCTCATTTTTAATTTTACTGCACATTCAATAATATCCCCTTCTTACAGACAGGATTGTGCACCTGCACCTTTGAATACTAACTACCATACATTATATTGTGTGCTATGTGTACCTGTATTTAAGATTTACATTTAACAAAATCAAAGAGAAGGTGTCTGCTAATTTATAATGTACATGAAAGCGTACTTTTTTCAAATCTTTCATGTCTTGTCATACAAGCTCAAAAAGGTCTCCATTCCTTTATCTGCATCTGTAATTTCAAAATCCAAGAAGCTCTGCAAACAAGGTTTTCATAAACTTGGTGACAAAATTCATTTGCTTACAAATCTAATCTGAACTGTATACATGTAATGATACATGATTGATTGAAGGTTCATGTAGAAGGTATATACACTGAGGGGTTAATAATGAGGGTTTTAGTGGGGCACAGAGGCATATGCCTGTAATCCCAGCAGCTCAAGACTGAGGCAAGAGGATCTCAAGTTCAAAGCCCACCTCAGCAACTTAGCAAGGTCCCAAGAAATTCACTCTGACCCTGTTTGTAAATAAAATACAAATAAAAAGGCTGGGGATGTGGCTCAGTGGTTAAGCATCCCTGGTTTAATCTCCAGTGCCAAAAAAAAAAAGGATTTAAAAAAAAAAAAACAGATAGATACAGAGAGAGTATGTGAGAGAGAGAGAGAGAGAGAGAGAGAGAGAGAGAGTGTGTGTGTGTGTGTGTGTGTGTTATGGTAGCAGTATGGTATACACACTGAATTATCTTTCTGAATTCTGAAAATTTCTTAATTCTGAACATCTGGTCCCCAGGGTTTCAGACAAAGGAATACAGATCTCCGACTTCTGATGAATAATTTAGAAGATATTCTTTTAAAAATGTGAAATTCTAGATAGTTTGTTTATTTTTGGTTTTGTTTTGGTACTAAAGATTGAACCAGAGGTGCTTTAACACTGAGTCACATTCCCAGTTCTTTTTTTATTTTAAGACAGGGTCTCAATAAATTGTTTAGGGCCTTGCTGAGGCTGGCTTTGAACTTTCAATCCTCCTGCCTCAGTCTCTTGTGTTGCTGGGATTATAGGTGTGCGCCACTACGCCCAGCTTCTAGATAGTTTTTAACTTTGTATATTAAATGACTTATAAATTTAAAAAATTCAGCTCAATGATTTATAAATGTAAAAAATTCAACTCAGTGAAAAAGAACAGAGAGATCTCCTTAAGTCTGTATATCTTTAAAAAAAAAGCTAAAGGAGGCAATTAAATCGAATCATTATTATTTAGAAATAAACTAATACAAAAATTGATAATCATCTGGGTGGTAAGTTTTAAAGATCATCTTTATCACATGAGGAAAGGAGACTATGTAATCATTTAATTACTTCATCTCTTAACTGAGTCAAAATTAGTGTAGTCTATTAACAGTACAGCAACATTTCAGCCACTAGGTGGCAAGTTAAAAAAAAAAAAAAAAAAAAAACAGCTAAAAAACCAAACCAAGCCACATATGCAGGTGCATATTTATATACTAGAGGAAAAGATAAGATTTACTAATAGCCTAACTCTTCTAATTCTACAACTTCCAAGCAGTACAATCAAATGGATAACATAAAAAGTAGGGCTGGCCAGGACTGGGAATGAAAACAGTCCAT
This sequence comes from Sciurus carolinensis, assembly GCF_902686445.1. NCBI lineage: Eukaryota > Metazoa > Chordata > Mammalia > Rodentia > Sciuridae > Sciurus > Sciurus carolinensis. The sequence goes on from NC_062222.1 coordinate 83,913,192, forward strand.
TTCCCATTGTTGACAGTATTCTAATAAAACTAAGATTTGTACAGTTGGTGTCCAAGGAATAGATCAGGGATGGGTTTGGGAAAGAATTGTTCTAAGATGAAGAAAAAAAAAAAGATAGAGGGATGCCACCCTGCTACCCGCTCCTAAACATTCTACATCTTATCCCCAAAATACTGTTCCTACATTGTTTGAAACTCTGCCTAGAAGTACAGAAGACTAATAATACAACAGCCCTCAACACACACACACACACAAAATTAAGGCTACCCTCCATGAGTATTCATCAAATTTCAATAAAGGCAATCAAGCCAGGTGTGGTGGCATGTGCCTATAATCCCAGTGATTCAGGAAGATAAGGTAGAAAGATTCCAAGTTCAAGGTCGGGCTCAGCAACTTAGCAAAACCTGTCTCAAATAAAAAATAAAAAGGGCTGGGGATGTAGAGTGGTAGAGAGGCCCTGGGTTCCACTCCCAGTAACCACCCCTACTAATGATAACAGTATACTAATTACTTTAAAATTGCCAGCTTAGCATTCTGACTAGAATATGGGAAGAAAATGTCCCAGCCCATAAATGTAAGTACCAGATTCATGAAACCATAAAGTTTTTAAATGCAGATACATCAATGTGTCATAATCTAATGATGTCAGTCACTAATTAATCTAACTAATCTCTAAACTGATTCCAAGTTCAAAGACAATCTTCTTATTATAAATTATCTTCCCAAGTATATTAATACAATGTTTTCAACCTCTCCTCTGCAACATTACTAAAGGGTTAAATATATTCTGAATATTAACAAGGAAATAACTTGCAACTAGGAGGTATCTCACATATTTGAACCCTTGTTCAGAGATATGACTGGACAAACAGGGATTTCTGAAATGATAATAATGTTCTATTTTTGACCTGGATGATCTGCTTTGCAATTGTTCTTCAGACTATACACAGATTTTATATATTTTTCTATAGTTACATCATGTCACTTAGAAAGGGTTAAAGAAACAAATATATTTACCCACTTCAAAGTTCTTCTTAAGGCTAACCCTGCCTTTCCCCAAAGATCCCAAACATCAATTTCTTAAAAAAATAGGGTCCATCTGGAGAGGAAGTCCCTCTAAATTTAGTTCTAAAGATGGGATGTATTTAATTGGCCTTAGGTCTAAAGTAACTATGCTTGGCAAGTAGAAGGTAATGTTAGTAAAATATTTTTACTAATTTAAAATCATATATATTCAAAGTCTACAGAGTCTCCTGCTAGTAATTCCCCCTTGTGTATGTGATTTGCATTTTTAATATTCAATTATTCACAGAAATCCTCATACCAACAGTTAAACTTCTAAAACCATTTTTTCACTTTTCTGTTCTGCTCAGTTTAAAGTTTCTAGCACACATTTCACATTCCTTTTTTCAATTTCAATTCCCAATTCTCCAGAAATGAAAATCTTAGCAATCATTCTCTCCTCCTACACAAACAACCAAAAATTCTTCCTATAAAGAGGAAATATAAGTTATTCCCTTCCTTTCCCATTTGCAAGGCAATGAAAATGAAGCTTGTGCCCAATAAAAGTCTCTAAGAATGATAGTAATGATATAAAGAGATCTGAAATAAACTGCTTTCTCTATGACAAAAGGCTTGAAAGGTAAACTAACAATTGTTTTTGTTTCTGATTTTTTTGTTTGCTTGTTTTTAATTAAAATATAAAAAGCCCCTTGAGAAATTTAACTTGCAATTCAATTTTTTAAAACTTCATTAATTTTTAGACTCTTTAAACACTTAACTTTGCTTAGATGCAATAATAAATCTCAACTGCACAGGTCAACAAAACTTTATGTTTATATTTATAGAAACATTTATGTAGTACTTCCATGTCGCAAGATATAGATTTATTAAAGCTAGATTTGAAAATTTTATTGGAAAAGTAAAAAACATTGCTGCTCTAATCCAAAAGATTTTTATTTTATTCACTTAATTTTCATACCTCAAATTCATCTTGAGTACTATGAACATTGCACCATCTAGCAACAGGTTCAGGAACCACTTCCCATTCCTCACAGACTTGTTTAAGGATATTCACAAATGTTGACTTCCCTGCAGCTGTGATGAAAGGAAAGGTAAAATTGAGAAGGAAACTTGTCAGGAAAAAACAAAACAAATAATCACCAGCTTTTACAAGATTTATAACAGTAAACAAATGCAATTTCTTAAACTTCCTTTTTTTAAAACATGAATATAGGCCAGGCGCAGTGGTGCATGCCCTGTGTAATCCCAGGGGCTTGGGAGGCTGAGACAGGAGGATCATGAGTTCAGCTAAAGTAAGGCAACCAGCAACTGTCTCTAAATAAAGTACAAAATGGGGCTGGGAATGTGCCTCAGTGGTTGAGTGCACCTGAGTTCAATGCCCAGTATCCCTCCCCAACAAAAACTGAAAGGGTTCCTGTCCAACTGTGCTGAGCACACTTGTTACTGTTTTTAGATCAGCCAGGCAAACAGAGGAATTAAGAACCTAGTGAAATTTTAGGTAAGATGTTAAAGCAGAAAAAAAAAAAAAACCCCTCCAAGACATGTTTTCCTTACAAGCAATTCTGGGAAGCAGTTAAGGCTATTCTCCTGCTTAAACCAGTGTGAGGGGCCTGGGGTTGTGGCTCAGTGGTAGAGTGCTTGCCTAGCATGTGTGAGGCACTGGGTTTGATTCTCATCACCACATATAAATAAATGAATAAAATAAAGATCTATCAACATCTTTAAAAAATTTTAAAAGAAAAACAAAACTAGTTGTGTGAAATTGGGTAAATCCCTAAACCTCTCTGAGTCTGTTTCCTCAAGAATGGTAATAGTACTTTCTTCATGGAAGCTTGTGATAGCAAATGAGCTATCACTACAGTGACAAACATTCCATGCTCTTGCATTTTTAGAACCTTCCTCTCTACCAGGTCCACTCTCTCAGGTCTACAAAGAAGCTTAGTTTTCTCCTATCTAAAACCAATTAAGGGGCTAGTGCTGGGGCTGAGCGGTGGAGCACTTGCCTCACATGTGTGAGGCACTGGGTTCAATCTTCAGCATCACATAAAAACAAATAAAATAAAGGTATTGTGTCCATCTACAAATAAAAATATTTTATAAATAAATAAATAAATAAAACCAATAAAGGACAAATAAGTAACTATAATATCAGTATGAAGATACATCCAATGACTAGGGTTTTAAAGTAAAGACTAATGATAATTACTAACACTAATAAGCACTATAGCTTATAGATATTATAAAACATTTCTGCAAAGTACTTCCTAAAAATGGTAATTATCATGGTTCTGTGTTCACTATCAAACCTTTAAAAAAAGAAAAAAACAAAAGATGTTCTTTACTTTTCTGTGACCATACATTAGTTTCTGAGATATGCAGGATTGGGGGGACACAGGGACAGCTCATGTGTAATCAGAGTATACAATGTTTACTATGCTAAAATTACCCAGGAATATATTATATTTAATAGTAGGGACAGTCTTGACCTAGAACCTAACGGGGCAGAGCAATATATCTAATGATCACCACACCCTTTCTATCTAAAGGCACCAAATGTGGTTACATTAGACATTGCTGTTTAGCATAATGTTCTCTCTCTCCACATACAAACCCACACACAGATGAATATATAACTTTAATATATTTGCAAGCAAAGCTTCCTCTTCCTTATAAACTGGTTCTAAGATGGGCAAATACGAACTTACCTTTGACTTGCAGAACTATATTCAAAGCTTCTGACATTATGTAGGGCAACAGAAAAGAACAAAAGGGATGAGGTTGTAGCTGAGTGGCAGAGCACTTGCCTGGCATGCACAAGGCCCTAGGTTGAATCCCCATTACCACACACACACACACACACACACACACAAAAAAAAAATATATATATATATACACACACACACACAAATAAGAGCTTTAAAGGATGACACAAAGCAAAAAGGGAGGGGTTAAATAAGAAGCTGACACAGAGAGAATAAATGATAAATGAGACAAATAAAATACAAAAGCCCTATTTTCTCCAGAAGAGAGGAAAAACTTTTTAAGGCTAAACTGGGTGACTATTAGATTTAATCATAGGAAGAGCACTGGTGACCAACTTAGGGATTGGAAGGCATTTAGAAGAATGGTTTAAAATGATCACCAAACATTCCCTGAACAAGGCAAAAGAGGGAAAAGAGCACCCAAGGAATACATTAAAATATAAGGCATCAGTTCAGAGTCTAAAAGCACTGAAGGCTAGTGCTTTCAACTTCCTTCTGATACTGCCTACAAGCAGAATCCTGTAGTCTATTTTTAAAGTTTAAGTGTAATAATAGCTACATTTAGTTCACACAGAGTAACTATACTTAGTCCTAATTCAGTTCCTTAATTTTTTGGGGGAAAGTTGGAGCTGGAAAATAAGCAAATTAATAAGTGAATATTCAACAAAGGACAAAGGCAAAGGAGAACAAGAACTATAGACATTCACATTAATCCTTTTTTTAAAATGCTGGGAACTAACTGAATTGTCAAGTAAGCATTATGGTGCTAAAAGTCATTCTGAACAAAGTGCTGAGGTAAGAAGCAAATAAGCCCTCCATATATCTTTTTTGTTGTTGTTTTTGTAACAGGGATTGAACCCAGAGGGGCTTAACCACTGAGTCACATCCTGAGCCCTTTATAATTTGAGGCAGGGTCTTGCTAAGTTGCTTATGGCCTTGCTACACTGCTGAGACTGGCTTTGAACTCTTGATCCTCCTATCTCAGCCTCCCAAGTTGCTGGGATTATAGGCATCTGCCACCACTTCTGGCTAAGGGCTCCATAAATCTAAAATAAGGGAGTACTTTAGTAACACAGAACATGAGATAATGTGCTACATTAGTACAAAACTAAAATAACCTGGTAAAGTTTACATTGTAGGGTTGGGGTATAGCTCTCTATTAGTAAAGCACTTGCATAGTATGCAAGCAGACTCTGATTCCCAGTACTGCAAAAAAATGAAAAGTTCAAATTCTAGAAACAGTATCATAAAATAGAAATAATCTTTATTATTTTGCAGTATTGAGGATCAAATCTGGTCCTGTTTTTTTTTTTTTTTTGGGGGGGGGAGACACAATCTTGTTAAGTTGTTGAGGTTGGCTGGCCTCAAACTTGAGATTCTCCTGCCTCAATTTCCCAAGTCACTGGGATTACAGGCATGTGCCACTGCACCCAGCCACAAATTTGTACAGTGATAGCTTGTTTGAAGCTGGCAAATAAGGTGGAAGAGACATGAACAACAGTGCAAGAGTAATAATAAATATCAATTGACAAAGCCTTAGTGTAAGGGAGACAATAAATGGTGAGGAACATACTCCATCTAAACAGCAACTGTTTTCAACAGAAACACAGGCCCAGTGTTAGTAGATCTTTAGATTTTTTTATAAGACAAGAATCTAGATATTTATGGGAAATCTCAAATTTTTTCACTTCTAGTAACTAATTCCCCCACACACACACAAATGCAAGCATCCTTTCAGTATAGAGAAGTCAGGAATTTTAAGCAGAGTATATAACATGATGCTATCTGTATACAGAATGAATGCTCTGGAAGTAATTAAGAGAAATTGGAGATGGAGTAACACACTAGGAAATTATTTCAGGTGCTAAGAAGATGCTTGCAAGGAAAGTAGACTTCTAGATATGATATGTTGCCTAACTGAATTTAAGAAGAGGAAAGATGACTAGTCCATTGTGGTACTAATCTGAGGGGCTGGCTGTCCGTTCAAAAATATTTTTATGATGGCATTGTTAACTATTTTTTCTTTTCTTTACAGATGATCTTCCTCCACAAAGAGGGCATAAGGAATCATACTAGTAAACAAGTATTGTCAAAGAACTTATACTGCTAAGGGGAAATAAGAGTCTTTTCCACTGGTGCCTTAAAACTATAGCAATAAGACCTTCTTGAGGGTGTTCAGTTTTCTTCCATTCTTTTGAATGGGGTAAAGCATCTACTAGCCTTGCCTTTTTATAGAAAGTGCTTTGAATGTAAGGAAAACCATACTATATGCATGAATGGCCAGTACCCAACCTGCAACCAAAAAATTCTATCAAAACAGGAAGTGTCAGGAGTAGATTTCCTGTGGTAGGAAATATAGAAGAATCAGAAATTCATGTTCACCTTGCACAGTGACATGCATGGAGTGGTTTGCCCCATGGGACTTAAGGACAGAAACCTGCCCAAGGAAATGGCAGAACCTATAACCCCAGCAACTTGGGAAGGTGAAGCAAGAGGATTACAAGTTAGAGGTCAGCCACCCACACCCAGTGCAATCTAGGGAGATTCTGTCTCAAAATAAAAGAAAAAGGACTGAGGATGTGGCTCAGTGGTAGAGGGCTTCTGGGTTCAATTCCTGATACTTCAAAAAGAAAAAAGTAAAAAAAAAAAAAACCATAGTGGTCTTTGAATCATAACTCCAGTTATTACTTGGATGTGAAGTATCCTTGAGGAGTTCCATGCTATTTAGATCATTAAAAGCCTCTTTCCTTGAACTTGAAAGTGTATAACAGTTTCATCATTGCTCGGCAATAAAAAGGCACTGCAGAAATAACATGAATGAAACTCAAAAGCATTATGCTAAAAGAAACAAGACACGAACGAAGATAGACACTGATTATGTTTATATGACATTCTAGAAAAGGCGAAACTTGCAGGAATTAGAAAAAAAAAAAAAGAAAAAATCAGGTCAGCAATTGCCAGAGAGAGAGAAAGGGAGAGGATGTTGACTACAAAGAAGCACAAAGGAACTTTTGGAGGTGAGGGAAATGTTTTCTCTTAGTGTAAAAAGGCATTACGTTTGTGAGACCTCACAGAACAGTACACCTTAAAAAGGTGAGTGTAACATACCTAAATCACACCTCAAGAAATCTGATGTACCTGATCCCCTCTCCCCCGTCAAAAAAAAAAAAAAAAAAAAAAAAACCTTCCCTCTGCTAGTGCCCAACAAAGACCGCGCAGCGGTCCAAAGCGCGCCCCACGAAACCCGCCCGTCCCGCGCTCAACCTGACCGCGGCCGCCACCCTCCGGCGTGGGAGGATAGCTGGGAAGGGCAGGCAAGGATGCATTGGGCGGGAAAGGAAACCGGGCCGCGTCCGCGCCGCCAGGCTGGAGGCAAAGCCCTCATCCAGTAGCAGAGAGACAGCGAAAGGGACCTTCAGCCACTGCCGTGACTGCCCCTGCTTTGGGCCTAACATTCGCCGGGGTCCTTACCGATGTTCCCTTCGATGGAGATTTTCTTGATGCGGGTAATCTCGGAGCTGGTCGCGGGAGATGGGCAGTTTCTCTTAGGCGGGGTGGCCATTCTTTTGGCTGCCCAAATCTTCGGGCAAGGAGGGCAGCACAGGTGCGCGCGCACCGCGGAATGGGTCCAGACCTGACCCTGCTTGGCTCCCCGGCCGGCGGGTCGCTGGGTTTGACTTTGGCGCGCCGAGGCAGCTGTGGACGGAGGCGGACCTGTAGGGTGGCTCCGCCCCCCGCAGCCCTCCTCGGCCTCTCGGCCCTCTCACCTCCCGCGCGGGCCCCTGCGCACGTCACGTCGGTCACGCGGGGCCGCGTGTGCGGCGTCGTGCGGAGGCGGTTCCAAAAACCGGTTGGCCAGTACGCCCGGCCACGAGCGGGTGAGGGCGGGCCGCTAGCTGCAGTATTCCCTGTCTCTCCGAGTGGCTTGTGGGAATAAACTGAAGCGTCCCGACAAAATTATCCTTGAAATTTTGAACTCTTTAGGGGAGAAAAATTTGTGGTGCAAAATCAAATGAATTACCCTATGTTATACTGGAAGATCCATCAGCAAAGGCTTTCAGGAAATGCATTGCCCTTACACTGTTCTACGCGCTTTTCCCTTTTGTTTTTCCTCCCCAGAAGTTGAATTTTTGTTGTGTACTTATTTTAAAACTTTATAGGCATATATACATGAGTTATTATAAAAATACATTGGTTGAGTCTAAGCGCTTTTCGAGTTTAGTGAGCCAGTGCAGGGCGTTATCCCCATTTGCCATTGAGAAAACAGGCACCAAGATGCTGTTTCCTGTCTTGAAGTGGGTGAATGAAACTGAGTTGAGAATTTGGGGTCAGACACCATCCCCAGGAGCCTTTCTTATTGTTCCATACCCCTCTCCATCTGAACTGGATGCCCTTCTGTGTTGTGTAGGGAACTACAAGACTAGGTAGGTTTCTTTCAAGCATGACGATGGCATAATTAACTTTTCACGCCCATCATCTGGTACAGTTAAGACATGTATTTTTAACTTTGGGATGTCTATTTGTGTGCCTCGTACTCTGCCGAAGACGAATCAATCGATGTAGAAATGTCCAGAGGAGTTCATTTTTAGGATGGATTATACCAGGTTATTACCCATCCTGGAAGTAACCAAATTCAAAATTGTCTACAGAAATCAAAAGGGTTAATTTTTACCTTGCAGCTGCCATCAAACTTAAAATGCATCCTAAAAAGCAGAGCTAGAACAAGGGGAGAGTAATAGTAACTCCATTCTCAAAACTAAAGAGCAGAAATTAAAACGAGTTCATGGAGGAACTCTGCTGAAAACAGCAAAAATTATTCTTTGTAACTTTCTTGTATAATCTTGTTATGCTATTATTTTACTTTTATTTATCCCCACAATGATTAGCAGCTAGACCCTTGAAGCTGAAAAGACCTGAGCAGCTATCATCAAGTATGGCAGTGAAAAGATAGTGGGGAAGCTACTAAGTGTCATATTCCACACCCAAACTTGGGGGGAACCCATGAAACAATGAGTATTCACAGCTACTGAGAAAAAAGTAAGACAAGGTGAGCCTCCAAGACCTTCTAACAGGAGAAAACCACCTAAGTTCCATATTGATCAGATGGAGAGATTCAGGGTTGAGTAGAAGCCCCCAAGTGTGGTTTCCACACAAAAGCATTATAGTGCAGTATTTAAGGTTAAGCACTGGAAAATAAAAATAATAATAAAAAAAATAAAAACTGGCTTCAGATTCTAGCTTTGCTAGCTTCTGGCAGTGAGAATTTAAGTTCCTGTAATTTAAAAGTATACTTCAAAAATAAAAACGAATGGAGGAAACAGGGAACTTCTCAGCATTAAGTTCAGCATAATTTCCCATTTTCTTAAATATCCTATGGATGGCAGAGACCTGAGAAAAGCACTTTCCTGATACTGGTTCACAATCCCTTACTGGAAACCCAATGTTTCAAAATTCAAAATTTCCAAATTCAAAATTTTACAAAAGAAATGCACACATTTTGTATATCAGTAAACACATAAGTAAAATCACCCTAAGATTTCATCTAACTCCAATCAGAATGTCTATTATCAAGAACACAAAGCGGTGAATGTGGGGAAAAAGGCACACTCATACACTGCTGGTACAGTTGCAAATTGGTGCAGTCACTCTGGAAAGTGGTATGGAGATTCCTCAGAAAACTTGGAATGGATCCACCATTTGACCCAGCTATCCCACTCCTCAGTTTATATCCAAAGAACTTAAAGTCAGCATAGTACAGTGATGCAGCCACATCAATATTCATAACAGCTCAATTCATAGTAGCTAGATTGTGGAACCAACCAGATGCCCTTCAATTGACGAATGGATAAAGAAACTGGTGTATATATATATATATATATATATATATATACACACACACACACACACACAATGGAATATTAGTAATAAAGAAGAACAAAATTATGGCATTTGCTGGTAAATAAGTTGGAAAATATCATGCTAAGTGAAATAGGCCAAGCCCAAAAAACCAAAGGCCAAATGTTTTCTTTGATTTCAGTGGATGACGACATATAACGAGGGAGCATGGTGGGGTGGGAACAGAATGAAGGAACTTTGGATGGTGTAGAGGAAAATGGGGCGGGGGGAGGGGGGATAGAATGAAACAGTATTACCCCATGTATATGTATGATTACATGAATGGTGTGAATCTACATTGTGCACAACCATAGAAATGAAAAGTTGTACCCCATTTGTGTACAATGAATCAAAACAGTCTGTAAAAATAAAAAAACAAATTAAAAAAAATGACAAAAAAGCATATATTTTGTATATACATAACTACTACCCCACCCCACTGTAGAGATGTTAAATCAAAAACACTAATAATAATTTGCACTCTTTGAGGAGACTTTTTTTTTCCCTACTTCAAGAAAATACTTTCCATTTTCAGAGTTTTGGAGATTTTGGAACTTCAAAGAGATAGAATACTGAGCATGAAACCAGTCAGGAATATAATACTGACCTATCCCTGAACTTGCCAGAAATTTACTACTCCTTCAGTTTGGGAATTTATTTCTCTTCTGGGAATTTTAGTGTGTGCCTATAGTCCCAGCTACTCAGGAGGTTTAAGCAGGAGGATCACTTGAGCTCAGGAGATTAGGGCTAGTCTGGGTTTCATAGTGAGACCCTGTCTTTTAAAAAAAAAAAAGAAAAAGGAGACAGGATTTAACTGATAATCATTCAGATAACTTAGAAAATGAGAACAAAGGCAGGAAAAATAAAAGGTCCTGAATATTGATGTTAAGTAGTGGCTAGAGAACCCATGGATTTGTCCATACCATCCCAACTCCTTATATAAAAGAATGTTTTTCAACTAAGCTTGGTTATAAATTCCACCTGCAACCTTCTTGATTGGCTAGAAAACAGAGGGTTACAGAAGCCATCATAAAAACAAGACCAGGGCAGTCAGGGATCTTCTAGAAAATCTGACATGTGAAAGCAAAATAGTATACAAGAATATAGGTGCCACCAGATGTATATAGTTTAAGGAAAGGAAGCTTATTTGCTGCATGCTTATAAAAGTGAACTGAGGTCATCAGGAAAACGTGACACTGAACTGATAACTGTTTTTAAATAAAGCATGTATGATCTTTTGGTAAGATTTCTATTAACATAGCTATTTAAGCCTTAAAGGAATAATTATGTAGAAACTCTGTGTTGCCAAAAGCATTATTCCAGACAATGTTATATGAGGAGTTAATAACTTGCATTTAGTACAGTGGAGGTAAATTAACATAACTATCAAAATGTAGTTAATTTTACTGTATATGTGTATATTTCTTTACACACAGTAGATGCTTTATAAATACTTTACTGTTCTGCAGTATAAAGTGTTTTTAAAGCATGCAGACACAGTCCCCATCAGCATGGACTAGCATTTTGACTCCTAGTCTTCTCCACAAATACCATTAGTGACTTCAGACAACTGTGACCACTACCAACCTGAAGATCCAAGCACGAATGCCTCTAACATAAATACCTCTCTATAATAATATGCATATTACTCTAAAATATACATTTCTTTTGAAATCTGAATATCAGGGTAAATGATTCTCTGATATTATTTATTAATATTCCCTAATGATCGAAAATGAAGATAAAATATTAGATATTATCTTAGATTAATGGAAAGGTCCACAAGTAATTCACTGTTTTGCAAACTGTTGTCACTGTAATTGTTATCTATTAAAGAAAAAAACAAATATAAACATTAGCTTTAAGTTCAGGCATATAAGAGTTTTTAAACCATAGACCAATTTCTGAGCTTTAGTTTTCTAGTATATAAAAAACTTGAGATTTATGAACTTCTAGGGTTGTGAACATTACAGAAAATAATACCTAACATTTAAAATGTTCAACATACTCCATGTATCTGCAGTTTCCCTTGGAATGTGTTCAGTGTGGGAATACCTATAGTAAAAATAAACAACAATGCAAAGTCAGGTCATGGCCAAACATAGTAACTATTTATTAATTTTTTCTTAAAAAAAAAAAACCTAAAATTTAAATACCTCCCATCCCATCACATACAAGTCTGTATACATTATTTACATCTTTCAAATAAAACATTATCACAGATTTTCTGACATTCATTATCCCCTATTGAAGTAAAAATGATGAAATAAACTCTGATCAATAACAACTACAATTTGTGTAATTTTGGCACAGCTTACAATATGGCATCCATGCTGCATTTCATATTTTAGATCATTTTTACCCTTCCAGCTACTTTAATAGAGAAACTATAGCCATGAAAGTAGGATCTTTGTCTTTATGCATTCTCTTAAATACTTGCAAAATGTGAACACTGCCTTTGTACTTCCATTACTTGGCAGTGGCAGTATTCCTCTCCTTTTGTCTTCAGAAATAATACCTATTCAAACTACATGTTCTCATATTTACTGTATTCACTCTCAACCTAGAGTTCTTGACACTGTTCCTAGTGGTAATTTTAAGTAATAAATGTATAGGAAAAATTTAAATACAACAAAAGTATTCCATAAAATATTACTTCCTCACCACCCTGGTTATGCATGTACAAAAATAACAAATACAATTTAGTGGCTATAAAAAACTATTTTCCCTAAAAATAGTCATTTCTGCAGAACAATTTAAGGAGGAAAGTGTTCTTAAACGAAAATACACAAATCTGTTTTTACAATCTGCACAAGTATTTCAGAAAAATAAAAATGAAAACCTAAAAGAAACATCCACCTGTAAGAATGTAATAAGAAAATTAAATATTAAATGTTTAATTTTATACAACTAATATCAGTTTCAGTGACATAAATTAAAGAAAGCTGTCAACCAAAACAAACAGAAACCTATATTCTAAAAGTACTAAAGAATCACTAACAATGAAGACCTCAAAATCAACCTAACTGCTTTGTTTTCAAGTGTGTGTGTGTGTGTGTGTGTGTGTGTGTGTGTGTGTGTGTCTGTCTGTCTGTCTGTCTGTCTCAAACAGAAGATAGAGGATAGGAAAACATATAGCTAGAAAAAGGCCAGTGATTTCACTATTTGTCTTTAAGAATTATAGTCCAAAGTTTTAATCTATTTTTTCTCTTTTGTCTAAATGAGTTCAGCTATGAGTGACAGACATGGGGCACAGTGTTACGCCTTCAAAATAAATTTGCTTTAACTTATTAGGAAAGTTTCAAAAATTCAAATAATCTACAGTCAGAATTTTGTTACATGTTGTAATTAAACTTGTTTATTAAATCTTCATATAGCTTTACCTCTAGCCATATATCATCTCATGCACAATTAAGTTGATAGCTGAACAACAGTGATTCCTCAGTAAATCCTAACATCATAACAAAAATGTCATTTTAATTATTTTAGGAATGGTCCGTAAAGTGTATATCTGTGTTTCTAAGAATTGGTATATTCTCTAATATTCTAGATAAGTTTCAAAATAAGATTGTATGCAGTCACATTTCAAAATTATAAATATATTTTTGGCCCCCATCTTTCTAAAACAATGTCAAACTTTAAGTTATAAATGATAAATGAAATAGTTATAAAGTTCTAAATATATTATTTCTGACAGGCTTAAAATCCAGCATAATTAATACATAAGACATTACAATTTCTTTGTACACAACCTCTAGTCTTTAATTAAAGTCAAATTTTTAACTTGAATGAAAACACATTTTAAAAAAAGGATAGAGGTAAAGGCTCTATTTCCTTAAAATACTGCTATTTTAAATATTGGATTCTTTTTCCCATAGTAGCCATTCAATCAAAACTATCCCACAATAGTCAAGATGGAATTGAAAAGTTTTCAGGAAAATTAACAAAAAATAGTAAATTCTAGAGGAAGCTCTGGCATTTTTAAAAAATAGTATTATATTTAACTACACTGTAAGTCAACTAAATTTAGAAAATTTAATCTATACATCCAAACTATACTGTCCACTTCAAAATAGTAACATTAGGAAATCATTCCTTTATTCAGTGATACAACTGATGCTTGAAACATTCTCTTCAGCAGATTCAGAGCCTATGATGCATTCTTTTGAATTTCCCTATTGGCTTAGTTCTCAGAGAACAGCCAAGTTGTTAGGCTTGGTTTGGTGATTAGGGTGAATATTAAGCTGCCAAGAAAGTTTTTGTGTAACTAAGATGATGAAATTGATTTTCTTGCATAGTTACAAGCCAGTTCTTGTGGTATCTTTAAAAGAATTCCAAAACACTACACTTTCGTAGCACAGCTGGAATAAGTAGTGCTCCCAAGGGAACTACTCTGAAGATCAACTTTCACTGGATGTTAAGGTATGACATAACCATTTTAAAAGGAAATTCTACAACATAATATTGTATCACACATATTCTACCATTTCAGTGGTTATCAAAACCTCTCTCAGAGAGGGTGTAGACAAAGCTGTAAAAGAAATGTCATTTTTCTATTTTCCCACAAGTAAGGAAAATACTAATACATAAAATGAAGTCTGGAGATTACATATGTAAAATATAAATATCCACATCATCTCTATTTCCTGATAAGAGATTGCAGTGCTTTATCCATCCTGATAATGGAGGCAATAACTCAGTCTGAAATATATTATACTTATCTTCAGTTATTTAATATGTTTTATGCTGACCATTTAGAATTTACAAATGTCTAACATAGGGAAGGTAGAAAGAGACAGAAAATCTAAATCTCTCCTTTTAAGGTATATTGACCTCCGAAGTCACCAGCTAACTAATACATACTTACTATTTTAGTGTAGTCCAATGCCATGGTTTTTACTGAAAATGGAATTATGAAGTCAGCAAATGAAAACCAGTAGCACCATCTACTGCTAACTAAAATCTTTTTAACTCCTTCTATTACTGATTTATGTCCACCACTACTCCATCATTTAACATAATTCCTAAAATGTGCTTCATGTCAACATTTAACCAAAAATCTTAAGTGACAACAATACCATGTTAGCTTACTACTTTACATTTTATAGGATGCTTTTATCAAAGGGTAAGAAAAAAACAACTTTATAACTCTGTATAAAAAGCAAGGGGGAAAATTATCTTAGTTATTTTTAATTAAATAAAGAAATTTGAAAAAATATAATAGACATTTGTAAGCAAGTCTGCTCCAAAAATCAAGCTTTGATCCTTATTTTATAAAGGGCGTCTTTCTAACTCCCAAATGAATCAACCAAATCAAAGCAACTTTTTAATCAAATCAGTTCTTTCTCACTGGCTCTGGTGTTTACTTACTTGTAACCATCTAACACCTGGTACAATGCCAGACTTCTCTCTGGGAAAACTTTATACTTTGTTATCATATATATACACACATACATATCTCCCTATTTCCCAGTAACTTGTTAAGTGAACACTCAGACACAGGTACCTGAGATTCTGGCACAGTGAAAACAAACTCTTACCTACATATATAATGGAAAGGTAAATCCTACTATCAAATACTAGAGTAATATTTTTCCATCTTTACAGTATACTACTATATAAGGCTTAAAAGAACTAGAATTTTATTTTCTACTATTTCCTCTACACTTGACAACTGCAACCCTTTTGTAACTAGGTGGATAAGAAGTAAAACGCAGTATGGAAGACAATTTGAGTAATTGTATCTTCCATTTCCTACATAGATATGACTCAAAAATCACGACACCCAATTTTATTTCTGAATTGCCTCATAGTGGTTGATATTATCTATTTGGACATTGAAATATTTGTTTTAAGGAAATCATCTAGCTTTCAGTACAATTTATAAATGTCCAATATATTTACCCCTGTCAGGATCTTCCATTACTTCTACTGTTGGTACTTGGTGGATAATTGCTAGAAATGAAATGGAGAGAAAGGCAGTTCCCTAGTGATCATAATTATAAGAACATTAAACTATATCACCATTCTACTTGTTAATAACACAAACATTTCATTTTAGATTTTTGTTCACAAAGCCTTTGTAATCCATATAATTCCAGAGCAAACATTTCTATTCTATTTTAGGAAAAAAGTATGTTTCTAACCAAGGGAAGAGTATATAGTTCTAATTGAAGAAAGCAGATTTACCAAATACATCAAAATTAAAACTGGAAGTCTGAAAAGGGTATTTCTCAATCTCAAGAACAAATCTGAAGTGAAGCAAATTAATATTTATTCTAAAAACTAAGTTTCTAAACTTACTGATGGTAATAATTCACTAAAAAGTCATGGCAAATAAAATTTAAAAATAACTACTGAATGAGCATTTTTGTTGTTTGATATTACTGTAAAGAAAATGATTTCTTTCACAGTGGAAAAATCAGAAGTCAGAATGCTTCAATCTGGGCCTGTAATAAGCAAAGGTACTGTATCATTTTAAAATGATAAGCAAACACCTGCTCCATTCACTGAATGGAAATGCTACAAAGCGATCAATTTCCCCAAAGTCCTTAAATTCCATGTTTAATGCCTGTACCTAAAATTAATAATTTATTTTTAATTTCTCATGGAAGTTGATTCCAAAAGGAAATCTCTTTAATAGACTCTGTTTACAAATAATTGATTAAAATCTTCACAACTTTCTATTCAAAAGTTTGTAAAACAGGACTTTCTAGAACTTGACTCCCTACACTTAATCCCATCCCTAACTGCCCACAGAAATTAACTTCCCTCCCAACCAAACACACTCTTTGATCCCCTCCTCTTTGAAACAGAAGGGGATTCTGCAGACATGGCTCATTTGGCAATTGCTAAGAAACTTCACTGTTCAGCATCACCTCTGAAGATGGCAATCCTAATATAACCTGAAGTTTTACACTACAGTGCAGTTAACATGTAGAAAGAAGTCAAAATGCAATGGGTATTACATTTCAACATCCTCAAGTTTCAATATCACAGATATTAAAAGATGGAAAAAGATCTGCTCGAACTTTTAAGTATTTGTTGAACAGAAATATATTACCATCAATATCAAAAATAATTAAGAAATACTAATTTTTATGTTCTACATGCACACCTTTACAAATTATGTTTCTTCAATGTAGTAAAAGCTGGAGATCACCAACTTAGGTCAACTATGGCTTTTATCATAGATTATTTTACAACATGCACCAGTAAGTGCCCTGGGTAGTGATCCTAATATTATTTGAGCCCTGCTCAGTCCTATGTCTGTGCTTTGCACCTCATAAGTGGGCCTGCCAAGGCACTTTAAAAACATGTCTTTTGGGGACTTCAAAATGGGCCACAATTTACAAACACAGAACCCCATCCATCAGCAGTTCAGTCGGTAAGCATTTTCTTTCAGCACATACAGTATTATTAAAAAACTCAAGTAACCAAAACCAGGTTAAAAAAAAAAAGTACTGTATGCTGCTAAGACAAAATTTACCCCTTTTCAAATGTAGAGAATGGTTCTTGGTTTCCTCTAGCAATATAATATGGTTTCATATATTCACAATAAAGAAAAGGGAACCCAAACAAGCTCCCCCAAACCTAAGACAAAAACAATCCAGATAGAAACAAAATATAACAAAATCCAAATACACTCCACACAGCTTCAATTGAGGAACAATTTGCACAGCTCTGCATGCTTTTTATCTGTCCTTCGAAGTGAGTTTTTCAATCAGTTCTTGGAGTGGTGCAAGTTCTCTTCTATCAATAAGATTGAACTCCTATACAGAAACAAAGAAAGAATAGCAAAAACATATTATTCCAAACATAACATTCCAAAGCATGTTACCATTAAATATAGATTTTTTTCCCTATTCACTGGCTGTGTCTTAGGTCTGATGTTATGTTTTTATATCATAGAATAAATTCCTCTATCTCATGAAATTATTGCAGGAAACTAAATGTAACAATGGATGTTAACCATTTTATACAATGTCTGGCACAAAGTGACAGTCAATAAATGGGAATCATTTCTTCCTATTCAAAGGAATAAACTGGACACCATTTAAAATATGTAATCAATAAATAGAAATAAAAAATTTTAGCATATTAGGCAAACTTGGGCATCATATAAAGAGTAAAAGCTTATTATAAACTGACAGATCTGCAGGTTATCATAAAATGGTATGTGAATAACATGAATAAGGTGGTATACACAAGGATAAATTAAAATCCTGCAGAGGACAAATGAGAGTACTTGGATTTAATCTGTGCTATTGCTGTTTTTGTTTTTTGTTTTCCTTAAAATGCTGGAGATTGAATCCAGGGCTTCCTAAATATACCACCAATGAGTTACACTCCCAGCTCCTAATCTGGGCTTTCTTCTACAGGCCAGGGGTGTTGCTCAGTGGTATAGCACATGCTCAAGCATGTGCACAGTACATATTCAATCCCCAGTATTTAAAAAAAAAAAAAGTAGTAGTTCCACCCTCGTCATTCTGAAAGTCATTCCTATATAGATTTCCCCTGAACTACAAATTATATGGCTAATAAATAAAGGCTCTCTACACTCCAAATCTTTTTCCAGGGTGGGGCATTCTCAACTCCCAATTTATTAGCACCCATCAGATGCTGAACACTACAGTTAGAACTTCGGAGAAGCATTTGGGGGCATTCAATAGCAGAACTGCCCCTAAGATTTGTGTGGTCTGGGAACACAAATGAATATATACTACGCAACTAAAATCCTTAAATAAAAACATGTTCTATCCTCCTATCTTAACAAATGTACCTTCACAATGACAAGGAAAGGAAATTCAGACTTCTCAGGATTTTACACTAGAAATCATGGGCAGAGTCAGCCCCAGGTCCGTGGTCCTCAGCAAACCTCTATGCACTTCCAATCCCCCACTCCATCTTGCACCTCAAGATGCCTCACTCAAATGAGAGTGAACATCTTGGCTGGTACATATGACTAATGTCCACATACCCTTACAAACTGCTGTCATCTGGCAATACATTTTGGACCATATTGGCAGGGAATTCTAAAGTATCAGGAACCCAAGAACCTACCTTAGGGATCTTGGCCTTGTGGATTCCTCATATTGTGGGTAAAGCCACAGCTGGAAAAGGCTCAAAACAAGATTCTCTAAATTGTGGGGCCCAGTAAAAGCATCCCCTTAATCAAAGGCTGATACTGTGTAACTAATAAGAAGCTCACAGTGTCCTGAGATGTAAGTAGGATCAGATGCAGTAAATACAATATATTGAATCCCCACTATTTGCTAGAATTTAGGAAACTGTATTTGAAGATTAAGAGTAAAGTTCAATCTTTTAGAAGCAGCAGCATTCTCCTAAAACAGCAAAACCACAACTTTAGCAGTCATGTCTGTCTAAACCAAAAGCACAGATGCAAAATTTAGGATTTTATTTTCTTTGGGTCTGCAGAAGGGATACCATGGCAACAGTTTTAGCAAACTACAACCTTATAAAATGTGTTTATATAGGTGAAATTGAATATAAAATGGTGTCTTCAGTGTGAGGAGCATGTACAGAAGGAAAAGGGACACATTTTTCTTTAAGAGAAATGCAATGTAGAGATGGCATTTATAAACATGCCCACAGATATACAAAAACAACAAAAATTCAAATCTTGGGGGCTGGGGTGTGGCTCAGTGATAGAGCACTTGCCAAGCAAGCATTATGCCTGGGTTCAATCCCCAGCACTGCCAAAAAAACCCACAAAACTTGGGCATGTTCTGACCACCACTGTCCCTCTCTCAACCTCTACAAAAATAAATAATAAAACTGGTTAGCTCTTCCTTTCCAAAACTTTTTTGACTTCTGCTTATTATTTCTCTAATTATAGAATTAGGTAAGAATATTCTTAGTTGGGCACAGCAGCATGCACCTATAATCCTAGAAACTTGGGAGGAGGAGGATCACAAGTTTGAGGACAGACTCAGCAACTCTGCAAGACCCTCAACAACTTAGCAAGACCCTGTCTTGAAATAAAAAATAGAAAAGGCTATGGATATAGCTTAGTAGTAAAGCAGTTCTGGAATCAATCAATAGCACCAAAACAACAACAACAAAAAATTATTTGTTCAATGCTTTTAGACTTAGAATTATAAGTCTAGTTCTTTGAGGACTAAAAAAAGGGGGGTTCAACTAGCAGGTCAGATCAAAGACTAATGAACAGAAACACTCTCTGTGGAATATTTTTTCCCTCATACATGATAGTCCTTAACTTAAAAATTCTTTAGAATGTAGCCTTAAAAAGAAGGGGAGTGGGGAAGGGTAAGATATTCAAAGTGTATTTCCAGGACAGAGTCCACTAATAAATAGCCAGGGCAAACAAAAGTGGAGTATTAGGAACTAAAGGAGTGCCAATATACTCAAAAGACCAAATTCATCTATAAATTCTGCCCAACTAGGCAGGCTTCTTATTCTGCCCCTCCATATGGCATGGTAATTGAAGGCAAAGCCTCTCAGATCCATTTTGGATTTACTTGCCATGAACTTGGAGACTAATGAAATTCAGAAACAAAAAGCCAGTCCTTAATTGTCATTAAAAATATAAAGATGCAGATTAGGGAGATAGGGCAAATTCTATTCTGACAGTGTGTATGCAGTATTCATCACAGAACTCTAAAAATAAATGATTACGCTAAGCAGTAAAGCATCCTAATTCAACTTACCTGGACAAAAAAAATAAAGTGCTTGAAAGATGTATTAAGATGTGCTTCCTCCTGAAGCTGTATCACAGGATCAAAATGTTGGTGATAAATATGAGCATAAACCCTAAAGAGACGTTTGAGTATAGTCTTTGCCACAGACATAAAATTCTTTGGGAATGGAACACCTAATAAAGGTGAGAACAAAGTAAATGGCAACATAAATTACCAAGACAAGGGTTAAAAGAATTAGCATTTATTAATTAATATTTTATATACCCATTATCCTTTTCAGAAGTTCTCAACATATCATGAATGAAAATTAGTTCCACAGCTTCTATGGAATAAGAATTAATATTCATTTTGGCCTGTTATGCCTCTAACACACCACCACTTTAACAAAACAAAGCAAACTCTTAAGATGGTAGTGAATCTAAAACTCATATTTTTTATTTTCTTAACATTAAGCCTCAATAGAAATATGTGCTGAAAACAAATGTTATTTACCAAATTCAGTTCTATTTAAAGTGCTTATATTTCATACTTTTTTCTATAGAAATTACTTCATTACTACTCCAGGTTCATATTGGTTCTAAAATTAGTTAATCTCTGTTCAATTAGACTCCTTATTTTGTGGGTTAAAGTAATTTACAGCATTAAACAGACACAAAACAAGAAAGATACAAAATCCCTGAAAAGAAAAGGGAACCATTCCTTATGTACTGTTGGTAGAAATGTTAATTGGTTCAGTCATTATGGAAAACAGTAAGGAGATTCCTAAAAAAATTAAAATAAAATTACCATATGCCTCAGTAATCCCACTTCTGAGTACATACCCAAAGGAAATAAAATCACCATATTATAAAGATATTTGCACTTCTATGTTCACTGCAGCATTATTCATAAAAGCTAAGAAATGGAAACAACCTAAGTGTCTGTCAATGGATAAATGGATAAAGCAGCTGTGAGATACACATACCCAAGAACATTATTCAGCCTAAACAAAAGAGGAGATCCCGCCTCTTACATCCAACAACATGGATGAACTTGGAGGACATTATGCTAAATGTAAACTAGAAACAAAAGAAAAATATTCCATGATCTCACTTATATTTGGGGTAGAGTAGGGAGGTAAGATATACAAGAGAATAAAATTGTGTTTACAGGAGTGGGGGGGTAGCACATGAGGAGACATAAGTTAAAATATAGGAAGAAGCAGATATATAGGCTGAGCAAGTCTAAAGAGCTAAGGTACAACACAAAGTCAACGATTAATAATGGTGTACTGTTTTTAAGATTTTTATTAAGTAAATTATACCTGCTCTTGCCATGCTGTGGCAGGGTAGAAGGATAATGTGCAGCTATGTGAAATGATAGGTTAGTAAATTGTTTCACTATAATAACTAAATACACACACACACACACACACACAAACACATATACATTTGTCTCATTTATATATCTTAAATACACACAATAAGTTTTACTTTTAAAAAATATAAAATCCTATATTCTTTGTTAAACTAGCTAACTGATCCAGACTGGCAAAGCAGCTAAATAGTAATACTATTGGGGTTTAGTGTCAAACACTGCCCATTGCTTATTTTTTAGTCAGAAAGAAAAAAGACAAACCAAAATGAAAGGATAATCTATAAAATAATAAGCACTCTTCAAAAATAGCAATGTTATAAAAGACCAAAGAGAACTAAGTTATATATATTCCATATTAAAGAAAACTAAAGAGATACAACAGTTAAAATAAAAATCAGTATCAAAGATTTTCTGGATATTACTGGGAAAAGATGGAAAACCTGAATAGGATCTACATGGGTGTCTTCTCTACCACACTCTTCTTCCAAAAATTGAACAAGATCAAGGACATTACTGGGAAAAGATGGAAAACCTGTACAGGATCTATAGATAAGAGAACAGTATTGTATCATTGTTAATATCCTGATTTTGATAGGTATACCAGGATTTTCTAAGGAAATATGTATTGAGTTATTAATGAGTAGAAGGGCATCATACATACAACTTACTCTTAAATGGTTCAATAAAATGAATAAATATGGAGGCAAGGGGAAAATAAAGACAAAATGGTAAAATATTAAAAACTAAAAATCTAGACTAAGGAATTCTTTATTCCATTCTTGCAATTCTCCTAAACATCTAAAATTGGATAGTTTTTAAAATATGGGAGGTAAGAGATAAGATAGAGGGGCTGCTGTTGTGGCTCAGTGGAGGAGTGCTTGCCTACCATGTGTGAGGCACTGGGTCCATCCTCAGCACCACATAAAAATAAATAAATAAAATGAAGGTGTTGGTTCATCCTTAAAAAATAGTTTTATTATAAAAACTCCAAGATGGCTAACACATTTGAAAAATATTTACAACACTCTATAACAGTAACAATCTACATGGGTGTCTTCTCTACCACACTCTTCTTCCAAAAATTGAAATCAAAATATAGTCAAATAGTTATTCTAACAATATTAAAAGAGCAAATTCTTAACTTTTTTTCAGAAAAACAGTTCTAAGAAGTTTTGAGAAGGTAAATACTATTTTCCACTTGAAAAGTCTACCCTTTAAAGCAAATATGAAAAAGCAAAAGTCACTCAAATTGGTAATAAGCCAACCCCTCAAATCTTATTTTCTTCTCACACAGCTTGATTTCAAAATCTGTTTGTGCATCATAAAGTGAAACTCCCTCTTTGCCACAAACAAAATGTAAAACTGGACAGAAACCAATTACTCTTCTTCTCATCATTTAAAATTAGAGGAAGGCTTATATTACCTCAATGTTCATAACAAACATGGTGTGAAAAGGGTGTTCTTAAATGCAGGAGATTAGAACTATTTTTGTAGGTATGGAAACTAATGTGGTTCCTAGAATAGGATTAAGCCTTTACCACTTTCTACTGAAAAGGTATTTGATCTTCATAATTCTCAAGAAAATAACTCAAACCACCATCCCAAAAAGCCCTCTTTGATTGAAAGTAAGTTCAATCATATTTTAATCTGGAGTACCACCAAAAATGTATCAAATAAAATGAACCTATATACCTATCCTCTTTCAACTAATATGTATTTAAAAATGCTAAGTTAAAGGGTGAAAAAAATCAGTTTACACAGGATAGGTTTCTTATGTTATGACTGGGTTAACAAACTTTTGTGCCTCCTCTTGGGAATTAAGTAACATACATATGCATCAACAAAGCCCCATAGAACTGTCCAACTGGATAGTGTAGGAAGAGTGAGGTTAATATTAGAAACATACAATTAGATAAACCATAATGGATCCCGACTACATAAAATAATTATACCAATTTTTGATGGAAATAATGTCTCATCATCCAACTGGTCCTGGACCCAAGTCATCAGGTAATCAATATACTTTGGTGCAGAGCATTTAATAGGTTTCTTTATATTTGTTCCATCTGCCCAGTGATACTCATATCTGTGATGGAAAGATAAAAAACACATAGAATATCAGCAATACCTATACATAAAGCACATATTTTTAAATTATATATATGTGTGTATTATGAATATATGCATAAACATGTTTTAAGCAATCTGTTTCTCCAAATACAGTGCATTTTTAAATTGCTTGTGGACTATTTTGCATTTACCACAGTTCAAACTAAGCGGAGACATCAAACTCACTCTCTGTATTTAGACACTTTCCTCACATGTCTAAATTTTCTTATATGGCTTTCCTTTATATAGAGAATTGTACATTACAGTAGAAAAACTGTTAAGATGACCATCTTTGAATTTTATGGTTTTCTTCCTTAAAAAACATTTCTCCTTACATAGTATAATTCTTTTTAATTTGGGACTTTAAATTTTGGGTTAAAAATAAAGAGACACAGAACTCCGAAGTAAGATTAATGATAATGAGAATGACTTGATATTTGAGTACTTTTGGCTAAGAAGTTAAATACACTTTTAAAGAAAACTGGCAACTCAAAGAAAGCTGTTTGTTCATAGGTTTTGGGTATTAACAGAACATTATCCTCCAATTTAACATTTAATGTGTACCTGTTGTGCGAAAATATACAACATCAAGAACAAGATACACTAAAAAGTTTTTTTTTCTTACTTTCAAGGAGAACAGTTTACTACAAAAGACAGACCTGTAAATGAACAAGTAAAAACAATATGGTATGAACCCTAACAATGTGTGTGTGTGTCTGTCTTTCACAGACACAGGCATGCGCGCGCGCACACACACACACACACACACACACGACCTGAATTTTAAGATAAAAAATAAGTATACAGCCAAAACTACAAATATAAATATTTCTAAACTGAACTGGTATTTAGATTTTTAGTTTCTAAAAGTTACCTCTACTGCTTCAATCTGTGAAACAACACTGTGTTTTCCAACCTTGTCCCCAGAGTTTGGATTGACTAATATAGGTCAGAAAGTCTAGCAAAAAAAAAAAAAAAAAAAGGCAATAGAATACTACAGGGTATTTTAAGTGATAAAAATTATCTTGAGAGAGAATAAATTAGAATACTTTCTATCTAATTACAACTACTTTGTAAGTAAACAATCCAAAATAAGATGCGTCTGAACACACTCTTTTGGAGTATCTACTGCCAACATTAGGCAACAAAAATGACTGTCAAGTCTATTTGGAAGGTCTTCAAGGAGAGATTTCCCAACACGTCTTGGGATCATGTTGTAATGTAATCACTTTGACAGTTAAGAAAGTCTTGCTATTATAAATTAGTCCTTAGTGTGATTTAAGTTTATGTCTTCTTTGATCCTCTAAGGAGACAGACCATGAATGGTAGAACTTTAAACCATCCTTACTCTTTACTTAGAGAAGGGACTTTATCCATGTTTTCTCCTTTAAGATACCATAACATCTTTATTATTCCTTTACAACATTTTTTTAAATCTTTTTAATGGTTTTCAGGTATTTTGTGTTCACTTTTAAATGTAAAAATTAAAAGAACACTTAGTAAATCAAAGAAAGGCTGGGATTGTGGTTCAGTGGTACAGCACTCGCCTACAAGCATGTATGGGGCCCTGGGTTTCATCCTCAGCACCCCATGAAAAATAAAGGTATTGTGTCCACCTACAACTAAAAAAATATTTTTTAAAAAAAAGCAAATCAAAGAATAATATTTAATATCTTAAAGCTTTATTTTTCAAACGTATTTTTAGTTGTCAATGGATCTTTATTTTATTTACTTATATGTAGTGTTGAGAATCAAACCCAGTGACTTAACATGCTAGGGCAAGTGCTCCACCACTGAGCTACAATCCCAGCCCTTAAAGCTTTGTTTTTAAAAAATTAAAACTTTCAATATCCTTAGGTTTTTTGAAAAATAAAACAACTCTGTTACTTATACTTCTAGAGTTTAATTATAATTCCTTTATCTTCTCTTTTTCTTTTGTTATGCTTATACTTAAGATGGCTATCTTTATTTTATAGCTATCTTAACCCCATATATGTTTTTATTCTGCCTTTGACAATTTTCTTTTAAATCTGTTATCACTATACAAACATAAAAACTATACCATTTTTTAAAAAATAATAAACAGAAACTGAGAACCAAGTCCTATGAGGCATTGTTCAATACTACTTTGGAAGAGGCCACTGCTAAGTACAGATTGAGCATACCTAATCCAAAATCTATAGAGCTACAAAATTAGAAATCTTTGGAGTGCCAATAAGATGTCACAAGAAGAAAATTCCACACCTGACCTCATGTGATAAGTTACAGTTAAAACGTAGATGCACAAAAAATATTGCCTAAAATTACTTTGAGGTTATGTATATCAGGTATACGTAAAACACAAAGTAATTTCATGCCTAAACTTGAGTTCTAACCCTGAAATATCTCTATATACATGCAAATATCCCAAAATTAAAAAAATAAAAATCCCAAAGTCCTCTGGTTCCAAGCATTTCAGGTAAGTGATATTTAACCTATATTAACAACTGCCTCTTCTTGGTACAGTCTTGCCTCTGTCAACAAAGAACCTGACAACAACTAGATCTTCTCAGCATTATTGTTAGTCAAAAGTCTAGTCTTCAAAAAAGAAACAAAAAGGAAGAGAGAGAGGTAGGCAGACAGATAATGAAGGAAAGGCAGGCAGCTACATACTCACAAGCAGAGATAAACAGAGCTCTCAAATAAAGGAGCATGCTGTTTTCATTGCACAGTTAACTACATAATAATATAATTAAAAATGTTTTTTATAAGTAAAACTTAAAACATACTAAGTAAACACCAGTAATACTAACCAGAATTAAGAAGTACTAAAAGGGATTTCATTTTTTAAACACAACTTTTCCTTTAAGAAAACTTCCCAAAATAACAAGTAACAGAAATTCATTTTGTCTTTGATGAAACTAGGAAACACCTGTATCTCTGAACCACAGTATTTAAAAACAAAGAACTACATAATTCACATAAATTCAAATATGGTGACGGAAGACCAAAAGAGACACCTGCAAGTACAAAGTCCACAGACCACAGTTCTCCAAAGTCAACAGTTCAGAGGGGTGAAAACCATGGAACAAAACTCTATAGGAAGAAAGGGATTGAGAGGCACTGGATTTTTTTTTTTTTTTTTTTTTTTTGGGGGGGGGGTGGTGCTGGGGATTCAACCCAGGGCCTTGTGCTTGACAGGCAAGCACTCTACCAAATGAGCTATATCCCCAGCCCGGCACTGGATTTTTAATAACTCTGAAGCTGTTTACCTCTGTGCTAGAAAGAAGTAATGTTCAGACACAGCTTTGTGCCCTTTCCAGTGTGGTCTTCCTTTCTCTTTACTACAAACTTAGCTTGTGTTCAACCTTCTTATATGGTATCACAATTTCTTTCCTGAGCTCTTCTATCTCTGTTACACTTCAATCATCTAATTAAATTCTGTACACTAATGACAATGTGTAGGGCAATATTCCTGTGGTGAATATTGTGGTATAAAGTAAAACATATAATGTATGAAAGGCCTTACATTTAGGTATCACTAAATAGTA
Organism: Sciurus carolinensis; assembly: GCF_902686445.1. NCBI lineage: Eukaryota > Metazoa > Chordata > Mammalia > Rodentia > Sciuridae > Sciurus > Sciurus carolinensis. The sequence continues at coordinate 83,940,549 of NC_062222.1, forward strand.
GCTGCCATTGTTATTATTAGTACTAATAAAGACCAGCTTCAAAAATATACTGGTCCAAGCTCGGGAAGCTGAGACAGGAGAATCACAAGCTCACAGTCAGCCTCAAAAAAAGTGAGGCACTAAGCAACTCAGTGAGACCCTGTCTCTAAATAAAATACAAAATAGGGCTGGGGATGTGGCTCAATGGTCAAGTGCCCCTGAGTTAAATTCCCAGTACCCCAAAAAATAAAAAAAAATTATATATATCTATATAGATGTATGTATGTGTGTACATATATACACACACACACACATATATCCAACCAACATTTACTGAGTGCTAACTAGGTGGCAGGTACTGTCCATACACCAAAAGGGATTTAAAATAACAAGGGTAAGGGGCTGGGGTTATAGCTCAGTGGTAGAGCACTTGTTAGTGCATGTGAGGCACTGAGTTTAATCCTCAGCACCACCTAAATGTAAATAAATAAAATAAAGGTACTGTGTCCATCTACAATTAAAAATCATTTAAAAAAAAGATAATATAAAGAACAAGGCTAAGCTGGGCAGAGTGGTACACATCGATAATCCCAGCAGCCTGGGAGGCTAAGACAGGAGGATCTCAAGTTCAAAGTTAGCCTCAGCAACTTAGTGAGACCCTAAGCAACTCAGTGAGACCTTGTCTCTAAATAAAAATTAAAAAGGGCTGGGGATATGGCTCAGTGGTAGAATACTTGCCTTGCCTATGTGAGGCCATGGGTTCAATCCCCAGGAGAGAGGGGGAGAAAAAAAGATAAATAATCTAAGAAGTATAGTAAGTATAATGTAATGAAGAAATGTGAAAGACTACTACCATGTGAGGTGGTGGACGCCTATAATCCCAGCAACTCAAAAGGCTAAAGCAGGAATATTACAAAGTTCAAGACAACCTTGGCAATTTAGTGAGAGCCTGCCTCAACATTTAAAAAAAAAAAAAAAAAAAGGTTGGGGATGTAGCAAAGCACCCATAGGTTGAATCCTCAGTATCACAAAAAATAAACAAAGGTAAAAATGTTAAATAGAAAAAAAATCACAGTAAGCCTGAAGAAATCAGAAGGCTTTTTGGAGATGTATCATTTGATATGGGCCTTGAAGATGGGTAAGATTGTTTTAAATATTAATAGACGACAGGAGGAAAATTAAAGAGAAAAAAAAAACCAAGAGAAAAACAGAATAAGCAGGTTTCAAACAACATGAGTAATGGAGAGAACAGCGAAGTGTTTCCAGTAATCTCATTTGGATAGACTGAAGAAGATACATCAGCAAACAGAGGGAAGGCAGATGGGAGACAATACAGGGAGGGTCATAAGCTCAAGCTATGAAATCAGTTTGATAAAACAGTCACTGGCAAACCACTGAAGGAGGTGCTAAGTAGAGAAAATATATAATCAGAAACTTTGTTCTTACTTAAGAACTAAAATAAAATAAAAATGAGAACTAGAGTTGGGGATATAGCTCAGTTGGTAAAGTGCTTGCCTGTCAAGCACAAGGCCCTGGGTTCAATCCCCAGCCCCACAAAAAAAAAGAAGAAGAAGAAAGAAAACTAATCATTAACCATAACCATGTCTTACTTTGGTCCAGCTGACATCACCGGACAACTCTCCTCTGTACAGAAGTCTGTGATGGTTCCATAAAGCATGTTGATCTGATTGAAGAAATCCACAGCTGCAAAGCATATACCAATTATAAGTAAAACACAATAGTTACAATTAAATTTTTTATTTTATTGCAATTTTAAGCAGAATCTTAACTTTATCTGTGCTCTTTTCCCCACAAAGAACAAGTAACACAAAGCACACACAGAAGCTTCAATATCTGGCTGTGCTGAAATCAGGAGCTTGTGTTCATCAAGTGATTCCATTTTTAAGAAAGAGCAAAAGGGCAAGCAAAGAATGGGAAAAATTCTTTGCAACACATACAAACAACAAAAATCTTTTATCTAGAATATACAAAGAACTTCTATAGATCAGTAAGATAAAGAAAACAGGGCTGGGGACATGGCTCAGGGGTAGAGCACTTGCCTGGCACGTGTGAGGCCTTGGGTTCAATCCCCAGCACTGCAAAAAAAAAAAGAAGAAAGAGAAAGAGGAAGGAAGGAAGGAAAGAAAGAAGGAAAGAGACAACATACAAGAAAATGTGAAACAGCCTAAACTGTCACTTCACAAAAGAAATTTCTATAAGTTCAAATCCTATGAAAAGAATGTTGGCAATCATAAAAATTAAAAATTTAAATGAGAGTAGAATGTTCAACAGGTTCCCAAAAGGTTAAAATGTATTTGAAAATGCAAATAGCCAAGATCATCCAACACATTCCTAAAGAAGAATAAGGTATATATGAAGACTTATAAAACACAATGAACAGTGTGATCTTAGCAAGGTGAGTAAACAGAATAGAGATCAGAAACAGATGCAAGCACAGATGAAACACTTTGTTTTACAACAAAGTCATCAACTGCAGAACAGTAGGCAAAGATAATCTTTTCATAAATATTTCTCAGCCAATTAGTTATTGCTATGGAAAATTTTTTTAATTAAAACTTCACTCTCCATTCACAATATACCCCAAAAGTAGTTCCAAGTGGACTATAATTCTCAATGTAAAAGGCAAGACAATGAAGTTCATAAAAGAGTAAAAAAGAGATAAAAAAAATATGTCCATGATATTTGGCATGTACTTTTTTTTTTCTTATCTTCTGTAGTACTGGGAACTGAAGCCAGGTATGTTCTACTGCTAAGCTATGTCCTCAGCCCTTTTATTTATTAGGGTCTCTGCTAAACTGCTGAGGCTGGCCTTAAACTTTCAATTGTCCCACCTCAGCATCCCAAGTTGCTGGGATTAGATGTGTACCACCATACCCAGCTATGACATGAACATATTGAAGGGCAACATGTAAATCACAAAGGAATCATTTTTACAATCATAGTTTTCATAGTTTCAGTAGACTGATTCCTAGATTTTTCATATTTTTGATGCTATTGATCATTTTTATATTTACCTCAGAGCAAACAACCTTATTAAATTCACCTGTTAGTAATAACAACCATGGTATAGTAATAACAATCACTTTTTTCAACATATATTCACAATGGCTATAAATGAAAAAAGTGTATCCCTTATTTGATATGAAGAAGTCAGTAAAGAAGACTTGCTGCAATTTAACTTTAGGAAAACATAAACAGTGTTCCAATAACTAACACCTTTTCCAGCCAGACCTTAATAACCCATTGCCTAGGCCTGGGGTTGTGGCTCTGTGGGAGAGCACTCATCTAGCATGTGTGAGACAGGAGGTTTGATTCACAGCACTGCATATAAATAAAATAAAAATAATGGTCCATCAACAACTAAAAAAAATAATTAAAAATAATAAAAATAACCTATTGCCTGTACTCCTAGGATAATATACCTTTTCAAATTTCTCAGGCAGAAAGGGAGCATTTATTCATATGTTTAAGGACAAATACTGCAAATAGTGACTCAACTCAGCCTTTGTTCCCTCTTATTTATATAATTCTAAGATCTTTGTCATATTATTACTTACACATGAACAGCACCATGCTTTTTAAACCCAGACCTTCTAGAGCAGCCAAAGGAAAAAGTGACATCAAAAGAAATCAAACTTAATTACTGAAGAAAGTAGAGCAGGACTATTATACTAAAATTAACCCTAAGAGTTTTTTTCCCTGCTCTCTTACCTCCATGAGCCAAGACTTACTAAGTAATGACTGTGTAATAATAATTCTTAAATTGTCCTCCACATGAATAGAGGACAATTCATGGCTTCTGAAATAAAACAGACAGGTTTGAGTCCTAACTCCTATACTTACAGTTGAGTTACTCAATCACCCTGAATCTCAATTACCTACCTGTGACACATAATTTATCTATAATCTATGCACTGTGCTTTTCCCAGAACACTGAACCTTCTTCCTATCTTCTTTAAAAGTTATCACTCTCTTTCTTTCTACTAGCAGAATGTTCGAAATCAGGTTCTGGTTTCTGGCTCTTAGACTAGCTATTAAATTTGTAAAGATTTCCCATCTCTTACCATTTATCTTCATTTGGCAAATATACTGAAGTCAAAAGGCCATTAAGATGTCAATCTTGCCAACAAATTCCTTTACTTTATGCTCTCAAAACGTTTACTTAATCACTGCCAATGAGGGGAAATACCTGTTTAGTCTCAAACCCTAGTCACCTCATTAAGTTTAATTTCAGATGACTACTATTAATAAGGAAAATTTTAGAGTCCAATATTTCAGTAAAATGCTGTATTTTCAAAACAGAATTATGTTTTAAGCAGATGTTCTAATGCATTAGTCCAAAGTAATTTTTGTCCAGCTAGAACAGAATTGTAGAATGCCTGTGAAATTTTAAAAGTTTGACTCAAAAGTTCTAGACATTTCAGTATTATAGATAATTGTGACAACTAAGACAGAGAGATAATATAGACAGAAAATAATTATTTCCTTTTATCCTTAAAAGTGGGAATCTCTTCCACAGAAGCTCAATGCAACTATCCTTACATTTTAAAAATTAGTAAATGAACTCTCAAATAAATGGTACAAAGGCACAAATGTACAAAAAAGGAACATACACATATGCTGGAAATTTATTCTGAATATCATCTTTGATCATATTATAATAATATAGTTCTTGTGCAAATGCTGTTGCAATAATGTTTTAACACATGCCAATAAAATCCTTCTGTTTCCTATATATTATTAAGAAGTGGCAACATAATTTATAAATAACATGACAATTTAAATTATAATAAGATACCATCAATTATTGTAAGAAAAATAAGTGTTTTACTTTTCCTTAATTAAAGCCTGGATATTGACTGGGGGGTGGCTCAGGGAAGAGCACTCCTGAGTTCAATACTCCAGCACTGAAACCAAAACAAGTAAATAAAAATAAATAAATTCTAAACATTCAGTGTATGCTTTTAACAAAATCTCATTTTATATTCTCAATTCACATAAATTTTCTTTAATTATAAAAATGTTTTCACTAATGTTGTAAAACTCTGGACCTCTTAATACCCAATTCTCTCTGGCCTAATTCCCATGAATATATTTATTTTTATTTACATATTTTTTTCTCTGTAGAAGTTAAGTATATCTCATAAATATATTTTACTAATTTCATAATATCACTAACTGGAATATCTTCAAAATAAGTACAGGTCACATGCAGGTCACATGCCTATAATTCCAACAATTCCAGAGGCTGAAGTTGAAAGATTGCAAATTCAAGGTTAGCATCAGCAACTTAGCAATTCTGTCTCAAAATAAAAAATAAAAAAGGTGCCTGGTACAGTTGCTCATGCCTGAAATCCCAGTGGCTCAGGAGGCTGAGGCAGGAGAATCACAAGTTTGAGGACAGCCTCAGCAACTTCACAAGGCCCTAAGTAATTTAATAAAAAATAAAAAGGGCTGGGGGTATAGCTCAGTGGTTAAGCTGGGTTCAATTCCGGATACCAAAAATCAATAAATACTTTTAAAAATGCTGGGGGTGTAGTTCAGTGACACAGCAACCTGGGTTTAATCCTCAAAACCACCAACCAAAAAAGAAAGGAAGGAAGAAGAGGAAAAAAATAAGCAGAACTTAGTCAAGACAACAGTATGCTACTGATAGAAGCAATTTAGTATAATAATTAAAGTACATGCTCTGAAATTCTATAACTATTCATTTTAATTCTACCATTTAATAGATAGTCAAGTTACTAATTCTTCTGTCCTAGCTTCTTTATCTATTAAACTGTTATAAAATGAAATAAAACCAATCATGCAGAAAGACCACAGAGTGCCAGACATATACTTAAGTGTTTAACAAATAGTATTATACACTGAAAACAGTATATCTATTTTGTGATATAATAGCAAATAAGAATTTCATAAAACTTTATATTCAGAAATAAAATAGCATAAAAACTAAACATGGATTGTGACATCACTGTATTGTGTTATTAGACTGCTAACTAAAGCCTAGAATAGATAGTACCTCAACATTCACCTGCAGTGAGGCTTAAAACCTAATTCAGTCTACTGAGAGGCTGGGGATATAGCTCAGTTGGTACCCAGCACTGCAAAAAAAAAAAAAAGAAAGAAAGAAAGAAAGAAAGAAAAGCCCAGAGTCTACTGAGAAATAGAAAGGCTACTTACTGTTCACTGCAACCCACTCATTTAGATCTTCCCCCTCAGGAAGCATAACAGCCATTCTGAGGTTGCCACTGCCAAGTGTGGCTTCTGCATGCTTTAAGAGCTCATACTGGTGAGATCCCTCTGGGATGTTCTTCTTTGGTTTAAATGTTTTAGAAGAGCGACTACCACTATGAAAAAGAAAACAAAAGAAAAGAAAGCACTTCAATATTCAAGGCAAGACCTTCAACACAGTCTACTACCCTACATTACTGGACAAAAAAAAATAGCAGAGGTGATCTTAAACATCCACAAATTAATAGCAAATATACTTTTAGCTCCTCCCACCACCCCAGCAATCTGACCTAAACTTATATCAGCTATATTAAATAATGGCAATAAAACTGCCAATTCTCTCATTCTAATACAAAGTGTTTCCTTCTTCTAAGTAGCATAAAGATGCAATTTTATATCAATAAAACACAAAAATTCTACAGCAAGGAAAAAAGCTGAATGTTTTTCTACCCAATTATAGAAAACATCAGCCACCATCTTAATCCAGAACTCTGGCTAAAGAGTTAAGTAACTAGGGCTGGGGTTATAGCTCAGTGGTACAGCACTTGCCCTGCATGTGTGAGGCACTGGGTTCAATCTTCAGCACCACATGAAATAAATAAGTAAATAAAGATAGTGTACAACTATAACTAAAAAATACTTTTTTTAAAAAAAGTTAACTAACTAGATATTAGCATGGCTTGTTTGCTCAAATTTCTGAATGTGTATCTAGACACATAGTGCATGTATGTATACACATATATAGAGCTGACCCACCAAATCCTTGGGTTCTGCATCTGTGGATTTAACCAAACAAGAACTGAAAATACTTGAGAAAATCTGCATCTGTATTGAACAGACTCTTTTTGAAAAAGACTCTTTTTTCTTGTCATTATTGTCTAAAATACAGCATAACAATTATTTACACAGCACTTACATTGTATCAGACATCATAAATAATCTAGAAATTAAAATATATATGTGGATATAGACAGGTTACATGCACACCATTTTAATAAAAGAAAATCATCTGCAGCTTTGTTATGTGTGAGATCCTCATGGATACCAAGGGATGGAGGGAGACAGACAGAAAGATAATAGATCAACTGATAATAGAGCAATAAGCTTAGAAATGGTTTTAAGAGTTCTTAAAAAATGACTCTTTTGTTAATGCTGGCAAATTTTTATTAAATTGTACCAAAAGTACTGTCGATATTCTTTCTTCTCTTCATATGAAAAGGAACAGATTAGAAAGAATTAGAAGAGGCTAGGTAAGTAGAAACTCTACTTACATATTATTTAATTCATACCATCAAAATATTCAGTAATTCAAAAATATGAATACAAAAGAATTCAAAAGAGCACACATAAACAATGGTTATACTTTCCAAGCTCTCCAAAGCTTTCATTCACTACCCCTTCTCCCAAGTCAAATTCCTTTCTCTTTCCCCAAGATGAAGTGGTAGTTCTTAATCCTGGTTGTACATTATGACTACCTGAAAGTTTTCCAAAATGACTGAGGATCCTGAGATAAAATAAGAATCTAATAGTGAACCTAAGAATCCAACTCAAATGATGAGTACTTACCATTATAAATGGCATCAAAGGGATCTCTTTTAAAACACTAATCAGATATTAATCCTCTGCTTTGAAACACTCAGTGATGTTCAGTGTGCAGAATAAATCCAAAGGTCAAATATTAGATTCAAGTTAAAGATCTACACTAGAATGTGGAAATTTTTCTTCAGTTTAATCATGTAAAGCAATGGACACCAAATTCTAAGTTTCTCTAAAGTATAATTGCAAAAATATAAATTTACTTATATAAATATAATAAAGCCTTCCAAGCTTGTGCTTATTTCACTTTCCTCCTCCTTCTTGCCTTTTATCAAAATCTAGTATGAAAAACACTAAATTTATGTACTTTTTAATTTATGAAAATAAATGTACCTCACCAGTTCACTTTACAAAACATATCTTACTAATTTATGTGTGATTAATTACAAAAAATAGCTTTCCTATGACTAATGTGATACAAACCTTCAGGCAAGGTGTTAAGTGCACTCCCTTTAATTAACCCACCACTTGGCTAGGATGCAGCAACTAAGGATGTGACAAGCAACTCTGAAAAGGGTTGTTAGAGACAGTATGTGAGAACCTCAAGGATGCCAGTTATGCCAGTATCAGGTAGGTCAGAGACTCACCTGTCCCTAAAACTCTATACCCTGAACCTCTCTGCCCTGAAGTTTTAGGTTTCAGAATATTTTCTTGATCAATGCCTTTCTCTTGGAGTCAATATTTTACCAAACTAAGTCTACCTCACACGATCTTATATTTTGACAGAAAGAAAGGAGAAAAAAGAGACTGATTTTACGAAGCACAGCATTGACATATATAAGGCTGTTATCTCTGGCAAATTACCTAACTGTCTAGAACCATTTTTTTTCTTTAACAGTGAAAGCCTAATAAAAATAACAAAACATCACCAATACCTACATCATGGAACAGTAGCAAAAGTGAAAAAAATAACACATGAAAAGCTTTTAAAATTGTAAAATACTATGCAACTGTTAGTATTTTCATTATCTTCCCTTTTCTGGAATCCATAATTCAAAAAAAGAAAGAAAAAGAGAAAGAAAACTAGTAGGACAATGCCCAAAGCTAGATTCAGCACCTAATTCCATCCCTACCCCCTAAGACTAGATGGGGAAAAGTATAACCATAATATGGAAACAAATGTTTTCATACATCAAGTTCAAAGCAGATTTTTAAAATTTTTTCTGTTTTGTGTATATGTGTGTATACTCTTCCTTATGCTCACCTGCATCAAGATTCAGGTGATCTTGGGATAAGCTTGGGAAATCAAGAAAACAAGGTTCTATTCCCTCATTTTGCTATTTTCTTCTTATGTTACTTAGGAAACCACAAATTATCACCTGCTCTTCAATTTTTTTGTTTTTTGAAAGTTTGGAAAATGAGTTTGTACAAAACAGTATAGAGATATTTATAAAACATTTTTAGTTCCCTATAGACTCTTAATTCTTTCTTTTCTCTGTTCTTCATATATACATATATTTATACCTCCAAAATAAGTCCTCTAATTCCCTTCTATGTAGGAGGGAAATCTTACTTTTCTGATTAATTCCTATCTACTCAATACTTTTTAAAAAAATATTCTTTTATAAAACTGTTATTAGGCATTTTACTCAATTTTTACTTGAAACTTCTCCTACCAGTATCCGCCCTACACGGGAAGGGGTGATCAATATTGCTCCTATTCCTACCTCAAAAGACCAAGTGATGAAAGATTTTAAGTTCAAAAGCACAAGCACTAAAGTATGGACAAAAAAAAAAAAAAAAAAAAAAAAAAAAAAAATCCATCAATGAATATAAGTTCCTATAGTAAAAACATATGGCCAAACCCATATATCTCACATAGCATTTTAAGATATATGAATGCAAACCTTCAAATAAATTTTCAAAAACAAAAATTGGCCTCTCACTCCACTCTTAGAAGTCACAGTTTCCAGTATCTTGTATGTCTTTGTAGAGTCGATGTCTAGACAAACATAAGAATGTTTGTGCCTACTTCTGCTTGCTATTACACAATAGTAGCATACTGTAGTATATATACTTAACAGTGTTTTTTACTTAATATATCCAGAAGATTGCTGTATACTAAGGTATAAGTAAATCTACCATATTCTTTCTAAATTCCTTCAGATTTTATAATATTTCTTATGTGGATATATCATGGTTTAATCAGTCCCAGAATAATAAACATCTATGTTGTTTCTAGTCACTTGCTACTACAAACAATTCTGCAGTAAGTATCATTACAGACAGATGCAAGATAAATTCCTAAACCTGTTGCACTAAAAGGCATGTACACTTTTAAACTTTCTATTGTGCTTATTATTCCTCCAAATACATTATACTCTTTTCAAATCCCAATAACAAGTCCTAGAGCAGCTGGTTTGGAGGGAAAAGGAATTAGATTGCTAATTTCTCTTTTAAGTTCCCAACACAGCATCATAACTATAAAGAACTTAGAGCTTTCTGAATGGAATGTGAATACTGCAATCATTACATATAAGAGTGTCATATTAATAGTTTGCAAATTATCCTAAGGCCATCGTCTTCTAAATAAACACCCTGTACACTCAGGTTTGTTTCCCCTGGCCCTCTTACTCCTATTTGAAAGCAAAACAATTTTGGGATTAAGACGGGGTGGTTCATCTAGTAAATAACTTAGTCCTGCCAGGCACGGTGGCGCACGCCTGTAATCCCAGTGGCTTGGAATGCTGAAGCAGGAGAATCACACGTTCAAAGCCAGCCTCAGCAATTTACTCAAACTGTAAGCAACCTAGTGAGACCCTAATTAAAAAAAAAGGGGGGGGGGGATGGGGATGTGACTCAGTGGTCAAGCACCCCTGGTGTTTAGCATGTGCAAGACTATATTAGGTCCCAAAATGGCATCCAACATTATTTCCCATAAACTATTTCCTATGTCCTCCATCACCATCCTTAATTTTAACTTATCTATTGTTCAATGTAATCATTAACAAAGTTGATCTATTCTAAGTTGGACTGGAGAACAAGGGGTAAGGAGAGGAAACTTACAGAGAACTAAAAACAGGCATTAGTGAAGTAGATACAGTTAAAAGAATATATACTAATATATTCTAACACTGAAGAGTTTGACAATAGAAAAGGAGGGAACCCTACCCAACTCATTCTATGAAGCTAAAATCACCCTCATACCCAAACCAGGCAAAGACACATAAAGGAAAGAAAATTTTAGAACAATATCCTTGATGAATATAGATGCAAAGATCCTTAACAAAATACTGGCAAACTGTATCCAAAAACATATTAAGAAGATAGTGCACCATGATCAAGTGGGGTTCATCCCAGGAATGCAAGGTTGGTTCAACATCTGTAAATCAATAAACATAATCCATCATGTCAATAGACTTGAGGGTAAGAATCATATGGTTATTTCAACTGACGCAGAAAAAGCATTCGACAAAATACAACACCCCTTCATCTCAAAACACTAGAAAAAATAGGGATAACAGGAACATAACCTGAACATTGTAAAGGCTATTTATGCTAAGCCCATGGCCAACATCATTCTTATTGGAGAAAAACTGAAAACACTCCCTTTAAAAACAGGAACTACACAGGGATGCCCTCTTTCACTACTTCTATTGAACATTGTCCAAATACTAGCCAGAGTAATTAGACAGACTAAAGAAATTAAAGGAATACAAATAGGAAAAGAGGAACTTGAGCTGTCACTATTTGCTGATGACATGATTCTCTATTCAGAGGATTCAAAAAACTCCAGAAAACTTCTAGATCTCATCAATGAATTCAGCAAAATAGCAGGTTATAAAATCAACATGCATAAATCTAAAGCATTCTTATACTTAAGCAATGAAACATCTGAAATGGAAATGAGGAAAACAACTCCATTCACAATAGCCTCAAAAAAAAATAAAATACTTAGGAATCAATCTAACCAAAGAGGTGAAAGATCTCTACAATGAAAACTACAAAACACTGAAGAAAGAAACTGAGGAAGACCTTAAAATATGGAAAGATCTCCCATGTTCTTGGATAGGCAGAATTAATATTATCAAAATGGCCATACTTCCAAAGGTGCTACACAGATTGAACACAATTCCAATTAAAATCCCTATGACATTTCTCCTAGCAACAGAAAAAAGCAATCATGAAATTCATCTGGAAGAACAAAAGACCCAGAATAGCCAAAGCGATCCTGGGCAGGAAGAGTGATGCAGGAGGTATCACTATACCAGAGCTTAAACTCTACTATAAAGCAATAGTAACAAAAACAGCATGGTACTGGCACCAAAATAGACAGGTAGATCAATGGTACAGGATAGAAGACATGAAGACATACCCACATAAGTACAGTAACCTCATACTAGACAAGAGTGCCAAAAGCTTACAATGGAGAAAAGATAGCCTGTTTAACAAATGGTGCTGGGAAAACTGGATATCCATATGTAGAAAAATGAAACTAAACCCCTATCTCTCACCCTGTACAAAACTCAACTCAAAATGGATCAAGGTTCTAGGAATTAGACCTGGGACCCGTCACCAAATAGAAGAAAAAGTAGGCCTGAATCTCCATCACGTTAACTTAGGACCAGACTTCCTTAACAAGACCCCCATAGCACAAGAAATAAAAGCAAGAATCAATAAATGGGATAGATTCAAACTAAAAAGTTTTTTCTCAGCACAGGAAACAATCAACAATGTGAAAAGAGAGCCCACAGAGTGGGAGAAAATCTTTTCCACACACACTTCTGACAGCACTAATCTCCAAAGTTTATAAAGAACTTAAAAAACTTTACACCCAAAATACAAAGAACCCAATCAATAAAGGGGCTAAGGAAATGGGCAGACACTTCACAGAAGAGAATATACAGGTGATCAACAAATATATGAAAAAGTGTTCAACATCTCTGGTAATTAGAAGAAATGCAAATCAAAACCATCCTAAGATTTCATCTCACCCCAATTAGAATGGCTAATATCAAGAATACAAGCAATAGTAGCTGTTGGCTAGGATGTGGGGAAAAAGGCACACTCATATTGCTGGTGGAGTTGCAAATTGGTGCAGCCACTCTGGAAAGTGGTATGGAGATTCCTCAGAAAACTTGAAATGGACCCACCATTTGACCCAGTTATCCCACTCCTCAGTTTATACCCAAAGAACTTAAAATCAGCATACTATAGTGATGCAGTCACATCAATGTTCACAGCAGCTCAATTCACAATAGCTAGATTGTGGAACCAACATAAATACCCTTCAATTGAAGAAGGATAAAGAAACTGTGGTATATATACACAATGGAATATTTACTCAGCCACAAAGAAGAATAAAATTATGGCATTTTCTGGTAAATGGATGAAGTTGGAAAATATCATGCTAAGTGAAATAGGCCAAGCCCAAAAAACCAAAGGCCGAATGTTTTCTCTGATAAGTGCATGACAATACATAAGAATGGGGGTGATGGGGGAAAGAGAAGAATGAAGGGAACTTTGGATGGTGTAGAGGAAAAAGGGGTGGGAAGGAGTGGGGATGGAAAAACAGTAGAATGAAACAGACAGTATTACCCTATATATATGTATGATTGCATTAATGGTGTGGGTCTACATTGTGTACAACCATAGAAAGGAAAAGTTGTACCCCATTTGTGTACAATGAATCAAAACGTGTCTGTAAAAATAAAAAATATTTTAATAAAAAAAAAAGACTTGGGAACATTATAGTTAACAGATTCCAAATGGATCTGGACACGCCTTATGAATTGACTTCCCCTCAAGCCCTTGGTTAAAATTATTTTTATTGTAATGTAGCTTTCATATTATGCCACTTTTTTCAATCTGCTTCATTGCATTGATAGTCCTCTTCACACTTTTTAATTGCCAAGTTTAAATTGTTGAGATTCTGCATCCCTATCAGAATTACAATAAATTTCTTTATTACCTCACTTGGGGGAAAAAAAATCCATTATCTTAAAGAAGTTACTTAACATTACTGACCTCAGTTTTCTCATATAAAACGGGAATAACGACATCTACCTTACTATTAACTATGTGGTAAGAACTCCACTAATATTAGTTCTCTTTGTTCCATCTCCAGGTACGAACCTGACGTTCACATCAATATCTCCTTCCATAGGTCTAAATCTAACATTAGAGATCAGGTACTTGATAACTTGTAAATTGATTATTTCAGTCAAATTCAGACTGAGAACTCCTATCTCAGAATAGTATGATGATGAAAAATATTAACCAACATATTAACCAACCTGCACTTTACATGCAATATATCATTTAATCCTCATAACTACGACATACAAGCTATTTTCTTTTCTTATGGATGAAAAAGCTGAGGCTTCACATACTTACATCATTTGCCCAAGATTATAAAAGTGGTACATTAAGGAGGCAAGATTTAAATCTCTAAAGCTCATTCTTGGGACTAGGGGTGAAGTTCAGTGGCAGAACATGTGTTTAGCATGTGCAAGGCCCTGGGTTCTATCCCCAAAACCTAAATAAATAAATACAGCCCATTCTCTTACCTACTACCTAACACTACACAATACTTTACCTTTATTTTCTAACCAATTATTTCTAACAATTTTCTTCCTATATTACGCATTTTATTAAGTCACTCATGAAAACAAAAGCCTAATTCATACTGAGACAGTATAAGCACATTTAAAAAACAATATTCCAACTACCTAATTCCATTTCTTCTCACACCTATTCAAATTTATATGAATACTTCACACATATTCTGTCTCAAAAATTAAAATTCCATATAACAGCTGGGCTTGGTGGTACATGCCTGTAATCCCAGCAGCTCAGAAGACTGAGTGAGGCAAGAGGATGAGTTCAGAGCAAGCCTCCAGCAACTTGGCAAGGCCCTAAGCAACTTAACAAGAACGTGTCTCTAAGTAAAATATAAAAAAGGACTGGGGATGTGGTTCAGTTGTTAAGTGCACCTAGGTTCAATCCCTACCCTAGTACTTTAAAAAAAAAATTCCATACAATTATAATTTCCTCCACAAGTTTACCAAACATACCCATGTTTTCAGAAAGGCTTATATTCAATGTCAAAATATAAGGTGTTCTATAAATAAGGTTAAAAACTATTAGTATTGAAAAGATCATCTTAAAAAAGCAGTATGAACAAATATCTATTAACATTCCTGCTAAAATCCCTTTTAAATTGCTATTATTATTATTGGTTGGTGTGGTATTGCTGTTATTGTTACTTTTAGGAAAGTAAGAAATCTTTAACAGGATGAAAAACAAGAAAGAAGACTATCACCAGATGAGAAATGCTGGTAAAATTAAAAAGTTGATGAGATACAATGACAGCAGGAGTCTTCAAAAACCTGGTCTAGATCATGCCCCATACAGGGTACAGGTTGCTATGAAGGTAAGATTGATTCCCACTATGCTCAAAAACCCAAAATCTGGATTATAGAAGGAAGTCCTAAGGGCCCTTCAGGAAATTATACCTTGAGTCTTTGTGCAAGTGAATCCCAATATTCTCCTCTCCTGTCCTTTTACTGAGAAGCAAGCAAGCGGCAGCAGGTATATAACATTAGGCTAA
Source organism: Sciurus carolinensis (assembly GCF_902686445.1). Taxonomy (NCBI): domain Eukaryota; kingdom Metazoa; phylum Chordata; class Mammalia; order Rodentia; family Sciuridae; genus Sciurus; species Sciurus carolinensis. Next base: position 83,955,931 of record NC_062222.1, read on the forward strand.
AGTTCAGAATGTGAGGGACTGGGAAGATTACCATTGCCACATCAGGGTAAGGGACTCCTGCAATCAAAGGAGAACCTACTGGCATACCACTACAGAGGCAGCTAGCTATTCATACTCCTTCCTATTACAAAAGGCAAGCTCCTGTAATCAAAGACTGCATTCATCAATTGGAGAATATCATGCTAAGTGAGATAAGTCAATCTCAAAAAACCAAAGGACTAATGATCTCACTGATAAGTGGATGATGACACATAATGGGGGGTGGGAGGGGGGCAAGAATGGAGGAAGGAGGGACTATATAGAGGGAAAAGAGGGGTGGGAGGGGTGGGGGGGAAGGAAGCAATAACAGAATGAATCAAACATCATTACCCTATGTAAATGTATGATTATGAAAATGGTATGCTGTTACTCCATGTACAAACAGAAACAACATGTATCCCATTAGTTTACAATAAAAATAAATTAAAAAAAAAAGACTGCATTCATCAAGAGCAAACAAAAAAACCAACATTATCAAACACACCAGTGAACAGACAACCCCATATCATCAAATATTCTAGGAAAACCAATACATAAAAGAATCAGTGAACTTGACAATATAATTAATACTAAAGAAAACTGAGCAATGAGAACATGTTAAAAATGTAATAACTTTAATAATAAAAGGGACATTATTATCTCCTTGAAAAAAGAAAAAGAAAGGGTGCAGGAATTGAACTCCTACTTTATCAAGGTGAGATCATGTCAAGATGTAATATTCACAAAAAAATGGAATTTTAAAAGCTGAATGTTAAACATGACTGACTGTGATAATACTTGTACAACCCTGGGAAAATACTAACCCCCAAAATATCCAATTATATACTTTAGGTGATTTGCAAAGTATCTAAAAACACAAAGAAAAAATAAAATTGAAGTTAGACAAGTTAACAGCAGCTTACACAAAGATAATCAACTGATATTTGACAAAGAAGGAAAGGCATTTCAGTAGAGAATCGTCTTTTTAACAAACAGTGGGGAAACGCTCGGAAATTCACATGCAAAAATAGCATATCTTCCACAAAATTAACTTGAGTTGGATCACAGACCTAAATATACAACACAATACTATAAAACTTTTCAAAGAAAATGGAAAATCCATGCAACCTTGGATTTGGTGATGAGTTTCTAGATAACCAATACAAGAGAAAAAATTTGATTAATTAAGATTTATGAAAATTAAAAACTATTCTGTGAAAGACACTATAAAGAGAATCAAAAGACAAGCCACAGTCAAGCAGAAAAATCTTTGTAAACCACATATAGTATATGATAAAAGACTTATATCCAAAATATACAAAAAAAGCTCTTAAAATTCAATAATAACAACCTATCCTTCAACAGAGGAATGGATAAATAAAATGTGGTATATATACACAATGGAGTATTACTCAACTATAAAGAATAACTTTATGACATTTGCCAGTAAACAGATGGATCTGAAGACTCTCATACTATGTGAAATAAAGCAATTCCCAAAAAACAAAGGCCAAATGTTTTCTCTAAAATGTGGAAGCTAATCCACTACAAGAGGGAAGTGGTGGAGAAAAAAAAAAAAGCAGAAGTTCGGTGGAGTAAACAAAAGGGAATGAAGGAAGGGAGATGAGAGGGGAAAAGGAAAGACAGAGGAATGAATCTGACATAACTTTCCTATGTACATACATGAATATACCACAGTGAATCTTGCCATCGTGTACATCCACAAGAAATTAATTAAAAAAAAAAAAAAAAAGCCTATGGGTAAATGGCAGAAAGAACAGTAAAGGAAAGGGAGTAGGGAGTGGGGAGTGGGGGAAGGGGAAGGGGAGAGAGTGGGGACTACATTAGAACAAGACACTTTTATAATTGTGTTAACATAGATTCTACTGTCATGTATAACAGGAAGGAAGGAAGGAAGGGAGGAAGGAAGGAAGGAAGGGAGGGAGGGAGGGAGGGAGGGAGGGAGGACCTACCAACCGACCCAATTTAGAAATGGGCAAAAAAGATGAATGAACTCCATCAAAGATAAACAGATAGCAAATAAGAACATGAAAAAATGCTCACCCCATCATTTATCATCAGGAAATTGCAAATTAAAACAATAAGATATCACAACACACCTACTACAATGGCTATAATCCAAAACAGGTAATACCAAATGCTGATGAGGATACAAACCAACAAAAACTCAATTCACTGCTTGTGAGAATACAAAAATGGGTCAGCCAAGCAGGAAGACACTTTGGCAGTATGTTTCAAAGTTAAACATAATCTTCACATTCAATCTAGCAAGCACACTAAGTATTTATCCATTTCATTTGAAAATCTATGTCCATGCAAAAATTTGCTCACAGATGTTTACAGGAGCATTAATCACAATCACCAAAACTGTAAGCAACCCAAGTGCCCTTATGTAAGAATAAACTGTGGCTTGCCCATTCAATGGTTGTATTCAGTGATTAAAAAGAAATGAGCAAGTAACAAAGAGACATGAATACCTAGCTGAATATTGCTAAGTGAAAGAAGTCAGAAAAGTCGACGTACTATGACTCCAAATATATGGACATTCTGGCAAAACTAAGAAATGTTCAGAGGTTGCTGGGGGTTCAGACAGGAGGATGAGAGATTACTGGGTATACTCCCAAAATAATTTTCTAAAATGTTCACATCAAAAAAAAAAAAAAAAACAACCTTGTACAACTCAAGTTTTCATCAACTGATAAATGGGTAAATAAAAAGTTATAGCCAGGCATGGTGGCACAAAACTGTAAACCCAACAACTTGGGAGGCTGAAGCAGGAAGATCACAAATTCAAGGCCAGCCTGTACAACTTAGCAAGATCCTGCCTCAAAATTAAAAGGAAGGAAAAGAAAAAAAAAAAAAAAAAAGGCCTGGGCATGTAGTTTGGTGGTAGAGTACCTTTGGGTTCAATCCCCAATTCTGCAAAACAAAACTAAAATAAACAATAATAAGGGTGAGGGTGAGAAAAGATCAGAGACTTTGTCAGCTTTATTAAATTTGAAACTTGTGATTTTCTCATATTCACTTTCCTAATTTTGTATTTATATTTTTTATTCATTTTCTCAAAGAGGGCCCCCCAAATCTGGGTTAGTCTCTATTAATTTGAAGGCTCACTACTGGTACTAAGAGAAGGAAACTTAGAAGCTAGAGCTTGATATAACTGATTCTCTCAATTTTCATCACATAAACCTGCTTAGATACATTCTCAGAGAAAATGCATTTGGCCATTCACTGAAGAAATAACCATACCTTCCTCTATTACACACTGTTATACTCTGAACAGTCTTCTATTACTATATTTACCAAACAATGAGAATTGTGTGTGTTTACCTCAACTGTCTCTCACATTACTATCTATTATTTAAGTAGTTTGGTGGTAGAGTACCTTTGGGTTCAATCCCCAATTCTGCAAAACAAAATTAAAATAAACAATAATAAGGGTGAGGGTGAGAAAAGGTCCTATCTGTCTATTTGAGTATTTTTGGATAGGAGCCAGACACAGAGCCGCACTCCTGTAATTCCAGTCATTTGGGAGACCAAAACAAGTTTAAAGCCAGCCTGGGATGCTTAGCAAGACCTTGTCTTAAAAATAAAAAAGAGCTGGGATGTAGCATGCGCAACACCCAGCGTTCAATCTTGAGTAAGGCCAAAAACAATAAAAAAAAAAAAAAAAAAAAAAGAATTGACATGAAACTGATGTGAACTATTCTCTTTAAAGACCGAGGAGTTGAGGTAGTAAGTACGATCCCAATGCCTTACTCATCTAAAAGATCATTGTAGCTGGGCACTGTGGTACATACCTATAATCCCAGCTACCAGAGAGGCTGAGGCAGGAAGACCACAAGTTACAAAGTCAATTTCAGAAACTTAAAGTGAGACAATGTCTCAAAATAAACAATTTTAAAAGCTGGGGATATAGCTCAGAGGTAGAAAGTCCCTGGGTTCAATGGGAGGAAGGGAGGGAGGAAGGAAGAAAAACTAGCAACAAGTGCAAGCAGCAGGAACTAGTGGACTACTTGTTCCTCCTCCACAAAAGCTAAACTACTAATTTAGTTAATGGAACGTTGAGAACTTTGTGAAGTAGAAATGTATGTTTACATTATACAAAGACCCAAAGAAATAAATTGGGTTTATTTTTAAGTTAAAAGTACTTTCTGAGGTGACTGAAATATTCTAGACCTTGAAACACCTGTGGGTTACCCAAGGGTATATGTTTGTTTCAACCAAGCAAATCATATACTTAAGATCTGTGCATTTCACTATACGTAAATCTGAGTATAATAAATTAAAAATAACTTGAAGCAGGGGCTGCGGTTGTGGCTCACTGGTAGAGCACTTGCCTAGCATGAGTGAGGCCCTGGGTTCGATCCTCAGCACTACCTACATACATACATAAAAGTTAAATTCATTTAAAAAAATAACTTAAAGCAGTAAACTCCTTAAACCTACTGAGACACACCTCTAAGCTACATAATATGGAAGTTCCACAATGCTCGTAAACATTTATACAATAATTTTTCATTACTAACCTCTTGGTCTCTGATTCTTAGACCGTTTGAGCCTCTGATAATGTGAAAGACAGTATAGACTTTCTCTTTAGAGACATAAAACACACAATATTTTGCATACAGGAATTCAGAGAGGTGCTGAAACCATTCATAAATGTAAAGAATCCCTTCCCTAGTCTGTATCCTTTCTCTCTAAGGCTATCATGAAAACATTAATTTTCTCCCTAATAATTCTGAGTTCCACATTTCTTTCTAATCCTATAGACATATGTTTCAGATAAAACCATACTTACATTCAGGATGAATAAATTCAGGGTTTGTCATTCAATGAAAAAACTCAAGATAGTAGAATGAAACAGTATTAACCTATGTACATGTATGATTACATGAATGGTGTGAATCTACATTGTGCACAACCATAGAAAAGAAAAGTTGTACCCCATTTGTGTACAATGAATCAAAATGCAGTCAGTAAAAATTTGAAAAATTTTAATAAAAAAAGAAAAAACTCACAGTAGCTTATATTCTATAGTTTATTCTTTTTAAAAGTTTTTCTATTTTCTATTAAACAATGAGTAGAAAGCTTTGATCATATTCATTAAATATTTGTATTATCTACATTTATAATAAATTCACTGGATTATATATTTTTAAGAAAATAAAGAAATATATGCTGATGCCAATAAAAGCAGATAAACTATCCCAGAAGATATTCTTACTTTCATTTTTCATATTTTTTAATAGTTGATGGACCTTTATTTTATTCATTTATTTATATGTGGTGCTGAGAATTGAAGCCAGTGTCCCACAATATGCGAGGCAAGCACTCTACAACTGAGTCACAACCCAGCCTAAGATATTCTTATTTCTTTTATTAAATGGCAATTACATTAAAAGTATTGGCAATGTGAATATAAAAGTTAAAAGCATTTTCTCCTACAAATCTAATTCAAAAGCAACTGATTTTTTTTTTTTTTTAGTGATTTTTTTAAAAAAATAATATAGAGGTCATTTCTGATTTGGAGTTCCAACTGATAAAGGTAAAAGATATTAAAGAGTTAAATTAAATTTGCTATAGCAAATCTTCTGAAATATAACCAGACCAGATCAAATATGAAACATCATTGAAGACTGATAAGTAATAATTAAGTTATAAAATTTACCAAAGCTTTATACAATTATTAAAACATTCTAATCAAGAGCTTTAAAAAATTCAGAAACAAAATTCTTATTATAGGACTAATTTCAAATTATCTATTCTTCTGTGAGATTAATTATATCAGTCTAGCTTTGCCATAATGATAAAATGGAAAATACCAAGCAGTCTGTGATCTCAGCAGTTAGCGTTGCATTAAAGGGACTAAATTATCTTCTAAACAAAAGAAAGACATACCAAAAAGAAATGCTATAATCTTAAAAAGGACAGAAGGGAGGAAAAAGGGGATGGAGGAATTCCATAAGTCACAGCAGACAATAATGATAGAAAGGTAACTAGAAATTAAACCATAGTACTGAGACATTTCATATCTAAAAGAGCATGTGGAACAGCAAAATAGTCAGTTAAGAAACAAAGTAGCCAGGAAGAGATTTGATAACCAGGAACAAATTAAGAGAAAGCTAGATAACATACATGTAGCAATAAATATCTACTACTTAAGTTAAAGTCAGACAAAATATTACAGTTCAATATCCAATTAACCAAATTCAGATGCAAAGCTCCGTTATTTTGAAAGTTAGTTAACATTTTAATGCTCTAATAAGTTTTATTATTAATCTGGAAATAAAAACAAAAGGAAAACTATTCACTTACCTTAAATCAGACTTCAGAGACATTTATCTGATAACAATGTTGATACAATGGATAGATTCATCTTTAATCCTCTAGGTTATCAAATATTGCCATGTTAAACACTGACAAACTATGAAGATGCAAAAAACAAAGTTCCCTGAAGTTCAAATTTGGATTTTCTTGTAAAAAGAATTCTTGAACTGTGAAAATGTTAGTTGAAAAAAAGGTTTTTGGACTCACTAGTAACACACCACAGCAGCAAAGACAATTCAAATAACAAAGTAGGTCAACACAATGACATAGTTTCTTTGCATTTAGACATGACACATTTGTGGATACTTAACAGAACATGGCAATAAAATAAAAATAGATTAGTACTTATAAGAAAACTTTCAAAGAGAGATGGGTTAAAAAGTTAAAAATGTGGCCTGGGATTGTGGCTCAGTGGTAGAGCACTTGCCTAGCATGTATGAGGCACTGGGTTCAATTCTCAGCAACACATACAAATAAATAAAGGTTCATCAACAACTAGTAAAAATATTTTTTTTTAAATTAAAGATGTTGGGCTGAGATATATAAATTAGCCTCCCACTCCCTACTAAAAGGAGCCAATAAAGTGAATTTTTAAAAAATTATAATCCGCCAGGTATGGTGGTGCATACCTACAATTGCAGGGATTTGGGAGTCTGAGGCAGGAGGATCACAAGTTCAAAGCCAGCCTCAGCAACTTAACAAGGCCTTAAGCAACTTAGCAAGACCCTGTCTCAAAATAAAAAAACAAAAAGGAATAAGGGCAATTATCAAAAATACAAATAACAATAAATGTTGGCAAGGATGTGGGAGAAAGGGTACACTCATGCACTGTTGGTGGAACTGCAAACTGGTGTAACCACCATGGAAAGCAGTATGGCGATTCCTCAGAAAACTTGGAATGGAACCACCATTTGACCCAGCTATCTCACTCCTTGGCCTATAACCAATGGAGTTAAAATCAGCATACTACAGTGATATGGCCATATCAATGTTTACAGCAATTCATAATAGCTAAGCTATGGAGCAAACCTAGATGCCCACCAACAGATGAATGGATAAAGCAAATGTGGTTTTTATACACAATGGAATATTACTCAGTCCTAAGGAAGAATTACTTATAACATTTGCCAGTAAGTGGATGGATCTGGAGACTATCACGCTAAGTGAAAAAAATCAACCCAAAAAAAACCAAAGATCAAACATTCTTTCTGATGTGTGGAGGCTAACCTACAACAAAGAGGGAGGAGGGGAAGAATATAAATTCAGTAGAGTAGAAAAAGGGGAATGAAGGGAAAGGAGGGGACATAGGAGTAGGAAAGACAGTGGAATGAATCTGACATATACATAACTTTCCTAAGTATATATAGATGAATACACCACAGTAAATCTCCCCATCATGTACATCCACAAGACTGGAAACCTAATTAGAAAATAATATATTCAATGTTTGTATAAACATATCAAAATATGTTCTACTGTCATATATAACTAAAAGGAACAAATTTTAAAAAGAAATAGGAATGGGGTTTAGTGGTTTATCATCCCTGGGTTCAATACCCAGTACAAAAAAAAAAAAAAAAAAAAAGTTTAAATCATAATCCCCTAAAAATAAAGAACAAAAGAGGAGACAATAATAAAATCTTGGAAATTATAAAGATGAATAACTGAAAAATGTACCTAAGAATACCTAATTCTAATGCTAAAGTTAGAAGCAACATAATTTACATCATAGCTCCCGTAAAATGTTCAGGAATTAGTGGTACCTATAGCTGAAGAATACTCCAGAATTAAAAGTCAAGAGGAAATAAGATTTTCAACAGCCTGTTTAAGGAAGCAGTTAAAACTAGGTGTGGTGATGCATGTCTATAATCCCAGGTACACAGGAGGCTAAAGCAGGAGGATCACAAGTTTGGAACCAGCGTAGGCAACTTAGCAAGACCCTGTCTCAAAATAAAATAAAGAGGTCTGCATATGTAGCTCAGTGGTAGAGCACTTGCCTACCATGCAAATGCCAGTACAACCAAAAAAAAAAAGGCAGCAGCAGTACATCCCCAGATACTCACTGATACCCACATACAAGGGTTCTATACTAACCTTATTCTGAGATAAAGATTAAAAGTTGAAGATTTATTTTGTGTAGAGGTCAAAACACAGTGTCTCTGACTTGGGAGATACAGGTAAAGTTGCAGGCAAGGTACACACATCACACATAACACTAAAAAGCAAGTTTAAATAATCATCGTTGAGACCCCCATCCTTCTCCCCTAATCAGGACCCCAAAAACTTTGAAACCTGGAAAACAACCTCCAAATGAAGACCAGAAAAGCTTTTCCTAGCAAATGTGACCATACCAGATGTAAAAACCTGGAAAGATATTTATATCAGGAGTTCTGCAAGGAAACAGCATAGCCATACTGACCTTCAGCAAAGCTGACATTGACATGCCTTCCATACACATTAATGCAGAGATTCAACTGGCTTTTTAGTTATCCTGCTTATAAATAAAAGCAGAAAGCAAAAAGATTGCCAGACACCTGAAGGAAGCCTCTAACATGAAAGATGACACCAAAATTGACAGAACAAAGCAACTTGGATGACAAACTATACAAAGTTAAAATGTCAAAAAAAAAAAATCAGTAATATTCTCAGTAATAAAAAAGTATTTTTGCTTCAAGAAATAAGAATTATATGAAATAAGAGAAAAAAGAGTCCTATTTAGGGCTCTCCAAATTTTTAAAAGGTAGTAAAAATGAAAAGTAAAGGGAAAAACTGAAGTAGTCTACCAGAATACTGGTGGTCAAAAAGATAGAAAATGAAGGACCAATCTAAGAAATCCAGTATGTAAGTTAAGATATTCACAAAGATATAATAGAGAAAAAAAAATATTTTTTGATATTAGAGAAATAAAATCAGGCACAAGCGCACACCTCCATAATCCCAGCTGCTCAGGAGGCTGAGACAGGAGGATTGCAAGTTCAAGGCCAGTCTCAAGCACCTCAGTGAGACTCTGTTTCTAAATAAAATAACAAAATAGGGCTGGGGATGTGGTCCAGTGTTCAAGTGGAAGGAAGGAAGGAAGGGAGGGAGGGAGGCAGGAATGAATCAAGAATTTTCCTAGAACTAAAAATATCCTTTAGCCTCAAAGAGAACCCACCAGACACAGTGGATGAAAATAAGCTCATACCAGAAAATGCCACTACGAAATTTCAAGAAATGAATGTAAAGACCTTAAAATCAAATTTAAAAAAAAGTTTCATACAGGATCAGGAATTAGAAAGGCATTTAGAGTTCTTAACAGTAAAAAGAACTTGAACTTCAGACAAAAGATAACTAAATTCTATGGGAAAATCAGATCCAGTCTAGAATTCTAATGGCCTTTGACAATACCAATCAAGTATGAACAGAGAATATACTTTTAGATACATAAAGTTTCAAAATAGTTACTTTTTTTCTTTTTTTTAATTTTTTTAGTTGTGAGTGGATCTTTATTTTATTTATTTATTTGTATGTGGTGCTGAGGATCGAACGCAGGGTCTGGCACCCAGGGCCTCGCACTTGCCATGAAAGTGCTCTACCACTGAGGCACAATTTCATCCCCTACATTTTTTATTTCTGGAGAGCTTTTAGAGGATCTGTTCCACCAAAGGGAGTAAATCAAGGAAGAAGACATGGACGTGAGATCTAAGAGACAAGAAACCTAACCCAAGAACTACACAAGGGGAATTCCAGAATGAAGGTAAAGAGAAATTTCAAAACTAATAGCAATGCAGCAGGACTAGATAATATCAACCAATATAGACTGGAGCAGACCAGAGAGTTCCACAGAAATTTGTTCAAGAAGACAAAGTAGCGCAGCATGGTGGCACACACTTGTAATCCCAGCAGCTGGGAGGCTAAGGCAGGGGGATTTCAAATTCAAAGCCAACCTCAACAACTTATCAGGGCCCTAATCAACTCAGCAAGGCCCTGTCTCTAAATAAAAAATAAAAAGGGTTAGAGATGTGGCTCAGTGGTTAAATGTCCCTGGGTTCAATCCCTGGTACCAAAAAAAAAAAAAAAAAAAAAAAAAAAAAAAACCCAAAAACCCAAAGTGAAAGAATCTCAATGTAATTGAAGGTTAACTGGGGCAAGTGTGTGGGAATGAATACATAAAAAAAATTAAAAAACAATTCCACAGACAACATAAAGATTTTCAGAAAAGGAAAAATAAAATTATGACACAGAACTTAGCTCAACTCTCCATGGTATTTATTTAATACTAAGTATACTGAGAAAATGGTAGGATGGGACATATTATGAATGCACAATAAAAATTCAACGTTGTGGGCTGGGGATATAGCTCAGTTGGTAGAGTTCTTGCCTTGCAAGCACAAAGCCCTGAGTTCAATCCCTAGCACCGCAAAAAAAAAAAAAAAAAAAAAAAAAAAAAATTCAATGTTAATCCCCCAAAATGAGGAAATCAAGAAATAACAGTGGTGTAAACATGTTATTTTTACATATGAAATTAAACACCAAAACAATCAAGCAAAAGAGTTCAAAGAGGTTGAATCTAGAAAACAGAAAAAGAGGGGTTACTTTTATCAAAAGTCTTACAGAACTATTTAATTCTAAATTAAACTATGTAATGTATAACACTGACAAAATAAGAACAATTTTTAAAATTTGAAAATTTAATTTTAAAAAATTTGAATGTTTACTCAAAAGATGGTACCAAAATATGGTGGCATACACCTATACTCCCAGCTATTTAGGCAGCTGAAGCAGGAGAACTGAAAGTTCAAGGCCAGCCTGGGCAACTTAGAGAAACTCTGACGCAAAATAAAATTAAAAGGGCTGGAAGTGTAACCCAGCGGTTCTATCCCTAGCATGGGGGGGCAGGTGTCGGGGAGTCCATGCATTGTTATTATTTAGCTCAAGTATTATTTATTTCATATATGACCCCCCTTCCCCGGCAAAAGGTTGATTTTTATAGTTTGGTAAGTTAGATTAGAATCACTGATCTGTCTAGTATAAGTTACTGACTTTAGGTAAGCTATTTAATTGTTCTGATTGCAAAGAAATCATATCATCTACCATGCAGATGGTTCTGAAAATTAAATGACATATAGAAAAATACAGAACACCAAAGACACACTGTCAGTGCTCAATAACTAATACCAGTTAAATATATTTGTACTATAATCTTTTTTTTTTTTTGTAGTTATAGGTGGACAGCATGCCTTTATTTTGTACGTTTCTTTTTATGCAGTGCTAAGGATTGAACCCAGTGCCTAATACATGCTAGACAAGTGCTCTGCCACTGAGCTACAGACCCAGTCCTATACTGTATGTTTTGGTAACTAGCAACCTATTCCACAGACAAGCTTGTTGTATCTATGTTGTATCTATGTACTGTATCTATGTACTAAGTTGTATCTATGTACTGTACATTTTAAATAAGCAACCGCAAAAAGAATAGAAAATATCTAAAGTCACAAAATACAACTTAAAAAAAAGACACATGAAATTTCTTGATGATCCATGTTAGCTTCTTAAAATTTGTTTCTATAATTGACAAAACGTGGCCCTGAAAAAAATCACAGGATCCCAGAGCCTCAAATGATTGATCTAAAAACAAGGTTGGACTACAATCTTTTGGAACTCCAAAAATGACTAAATAAAAGTAAACAATTTATCTAGATGTTGGATCACATTCTTACCAATTCCACAAGTCACTACAAATCTTCTCAAACACCTAAATATCAAAAAGACTACAGGTTGCCAAATTATAACCCTTCTTTTATGAATGAGAAAAACAAGCACCAAAGTACAATGACTTTGCAATAAAATCTATACTAACACTACCTAAATTCTAAGCTCTATTTTTTTTAAGCCTGACTTATAAGAGCCTACCCAGGTTCCTGACATGAGAACAACTGCAAACCATCAGAGTACTTGAGTTGGGCATGGTGACTCACACCTGTAATTCCAGCGACTCATGAGGTCAAGTCAGGATAATCACAAGTTGGATCACAATTTAGGGAGATCCTGTCTCAAAATGAAAAATAAAAAGCTCTCAGTGATAGAGCACCCAAGAGCTTAAGCCCCAGTACTGCAAAATAAATAAATAAATTTTTAAAAAAATTTTTATAAAGGAACAGGGGCTGAAGGTGTAGCTCAGTGACAGTGTACTTTAGATACTCAAAGTCCTGGATTCAATGCTCAATACACATATACATGTGTACATAAATTTTAAAAATTTGGGGCTGGGGTTGTGACTCTGGTAGAGCACTCGCCTAGCACATGTGAGGCACTGGCTTCGATTCTCAGCACCACATAAAAAATAAATAAAATAAAAGTATCTACAACTAAAAAAAAAAAAATTAAAAAATAAAATTTTTAAAAATTTTTTAAAGGAACAAATTCATGAGGCTAGCAGGGTTTTGCATATATTTACTGATAAAGAGTATTCTGAGTTGCCCTAACAATAAACACTCAAAAACAACGAACATATCATAAATGCATACTCTTCATAAGCAACAGCAATTGGACTCTACAATTTACTCACACCATAGGGAGTTACTGGAAGGAAAAACTTCCCACCTTAAAATAATCCAGAAAGAAAAAATTCTGGCATAGCTTTCTAACATACCCTATGAGAAAAGCAATAAACACAAGGGCAATAAGTGGAAAAAAAAAAAAAAAAGTTTTAACTCCTACACCAAGACTGGGGTGTAGCTCAGTGATAGAAAGCTTGCCTAGCATGTGTGAGGCCCTGGGTTCAATTCCATCCACCCAAAGATACATAATAAAATTAGAATACAGAGGGAAAAAAAAAAAAAAAAACTACACTCATAATCTATACATCAGTTTTGTAGCTTCAAATATGTCCTAAACATGTTTATTATTTGCATTAAATTATCAGTTTATTTTCTAAATCAAAATACCAGAAAGATAAGAAATAAGAAATTCAATTGAAGGCTGCAGGGGAAGTAGCTCAGCGGTCAATCACATGCATAGCATGCTCAATGCCCTGGGTTCAACCCTCAACACTCCCCACCTCCAAAAAAAAAGAAAAGAAAAGAAATCTAATTTGAATCAAATATCTGACTTTGTAAAAAAATTCCATTTTACTAATTCATATTACTTGCCAATCTTGGAAAAGAGAAATTTTTTTCCTAGCAAGTTATTAATTTAAACTTTTTTGTTAACTGTAAAACATTTATAGACAAAGGATTTTCAAATTATATTCTATCCTCTACCTTTCACATGACTTTATTTTTTACTTCATTTATTACAGAGCTTCATTTCAGATGTTAACATATATTTTCTCCTTTTAAAATAGAAGAAAGAGGGGGCTGGGAATGCAGCTAAGGGGTACAGCAATTACCTAGAATGCATAAAGAGGAAGGGAAGGAACGAAGGAGGGAGTAATGACAAAGGTTGCAACTACCCTAACTATGCCATTAGAACTATAAGGGGACAAGTTGGGAATAGTGGCATTTGCCTGTAAACCCAGGATCCATCAGGGAGGCTGAGGCAAGAGGATCCCAAGTATGAGGCCAGCCTCAGTAACCAGCAAACACCTCAGCAACTTAGGGAAACCCTGTCTCAAAATAAAAAATAAAATGGGCTGGGTATCATCTGGAAGAATAAGAAACCCAGAATAGCAAAAGCAATCCTTAGCACGAAGAATCAAACGGGGTATCGCAATACCAGAACTTCAACTATACCACAAAGCAATAGTTACAAAAATGGCATGGTATTGGCACCAAAATAGACAGGTAGAGCAATGGTACAGAATAGAGGACACGGACACAAACCCAAATAAATAAAGTTTTCTAATACTAGACAAAGGTGCCAAAAATATGCAATGGAGAAAAGATAGCCTCTTCAACAAATGGTGCTGGCAAAACTAGAAATCCACATGCAACAGAATGAAACTAAACCCCTATCTCTCACCCTGCACAAAAATCAACTCACAATGGATCAAGGACCTTGAAATCAGACCAGAGACCCTGCATCTTACAGAAGAAAAAGTAGGTCCAAATCTTCAACTTGTTGGCTTAGGATCAGACTTCCTTAACAAGACTCCCATAGCTCAAGAAATAAAAGCAAGAATCAATAACTGGGATAGATTCAAACTAAATAGCTTTCTCTCAGCAAAGGAAACTATCAGCAATGCGAAGAGAGAGCCTACAGAGTGGGAGAATATCTTTGCCACTCATACTTCAAATAGAGCACTAATTTCCAGAATATATAAAGAACTCAAAAAATTCTACACAAAGAATACAAATAACCCAGTCAACAAATGGGCTAAGGATATGAACAGACGCTTCACAGAAGATCTACAAGCAATAAACAAACATATGAAAAAATGTTCACCATCTTTAGTAATAAGAGAAATGCAAATCAAAACTACACTAAGATTCCATTTCACCCCAATTAAAATGGCGATTATCAAGAATACAAGCAACAATAGGTGTTGGAGAGGATGTGAGGGAAAAGGTACACTCATACATTGCTGGTGGGACTGCAAATTAGTGCAGCCACTCTGGAAAGCAGTGTGGAGATTCCTTAGAAAACTTGGAATGGACCCACCATTTGACCCAGCTATCCCACTCCTCAGCCTATACCCAAAGGACTTAAAATCAGCATACTACAGAGATACAGCCACATCAATGTTCATAGCTGCTCAATTCACAATAGCCAGACTGTGGAACCAACCTAGATGTCCTTCAGTTGATGAATGGATAAAGAAACTGTGGTATATATATACAATGGAATATTACTCAGCTATAAAGAATAAAATTATGGCAGGCAAATGGATGAAATTGGAGAATATCATGCTAAGTGAGATAAGCCAATCTTAAAAATCCAAAAGACGAATGATCTCACTGATAAGCGGATGACGACACATAATGAGGGGTGGGAGGGGGGCAAGAATGGAGGAAGGAGGGACTGTATAAGGGGAAAGAGGGGTGGGAGGGGTGGGGGGAAGAAAAAATAACAGAATGAATCAAACATCATTACCCTATGTAAATGTATGATTACACAAACGGTATGCTGTTACTCCATGTACAAACAGAAACAAAATGTATCCCACTTGTTTACAATAAAAATAAATTAAAAAAAAAAAAAAAAAAGGGCTGGGTATATAGCTCAGTGGTAGAACACTCTGGATTCCATCCTGAGGAGAAAGGGGGAGGAGGGGAGACAGAGTCCTTGGAAAAGCTTGTATTAAATTGTTTACTGGATATTAATATAGAAAGTCCAGGGCTGCAGATGTATAGCTCAGTGGTAGGGCACTTGCCTTGTATCTGCAAGGCCCTGGGTTCAATCATTAGCACCATGAAAAGAAAAGAAAAGAAAAAAGAAAAAAGAGAAGAGAAGAGAAGAGAAGAGAGAGAAGGGAAGGGAAGGGAAGATAAGAGAAAAGAAAAGAAAAAAAAAAAAAAATCCAAGAAGCTTTTATGATTCTTTTCTTAGTGGTACAATGCTGGTAGGGATTCAGGGTAATGAGCACTCTTTCACTGGTATTGGGAACACAATTTATGGGGTACAGAGTAAACATACACCTGACACATGCCAATTCTTGAAACAAGGTCTCTGGGCCAGGCATGACCCTATCTCAAAATGAAAAATACAAATGGCTAGGGATGTAGCTGAGTGGTAAATTGCCCCCGTCATCATAGGGGTGTCTAGTTGAGGTCCCAAGTCCTTGGTGTCCCGAAGAATTGAGCAAGACACATACAAGTAATGGGCAAAGTACAGATTTATTGAAGGTGCAAGTGGAAGTGGCACTCCATAAGGTAGAGTGGAGTGGGCCAAGCAGGAGAGAGGCTCAAGGCTCCGGTCTGGAAATTAGTGTCTTATATGTGGAGCTGTGAGGCAGTTTCTTCCCTGTACAGACCTGATTGAAGACCTTACCCCATTTGCCCTTACTGGTTACCTTATGATACCTGATTAGATTACTTTCAATTTTCCCCCACTAATTACTTTAGAAAAACTAATTAGAATAAAGTCCAATTTACCCCCACTGGTCATTTTAAAATGCTGCAGCTGTGGGCGAGAACTGTCATGGTGATAAATTCTCAGTGGTGGGTGCCATCATGGTAATTATGGCAACCACCACTGAGAATTTATCCTAAACAGGGACATGTCCTCCAGTGGCATCCTTCTTATACCCTGCTTCCACTATCTTGGTGTCCCTGAACTCTACCTAACACTCCTGTGTTCAATTCCTAGTACACAGTACAAAAGGAAGGAAATAAAGTTCTCTATAAGGTAGATGTTCCAAATCTTTCTGTGCTCAGTAGCCACCTTTTAATAATTTCCCTAAAATATTTATAAAGGAAAATTAAGCCAGGATGAGAAAAATCACTTACACACCCACCTTCCACCATGAAAAAACTTGAAAATATTACTGATTTGTTTAAAAAACTGCTTTTTGATACTATGTAATTTATACTAGCCACTATGCTACAAGATAGTGATTAAAATCAAACAGTTTTAAGGGCTGGGAAGGTTGCTCAGTGGTAGAGCATTTGCCTAGCATTTGTGAGGCCCTGGCTTCCATCCCAGCACAAAAAAAAAAAAAAAAAAAAAAAAATTTTTTTAAGTAAAAAACAAATAGTTTTTGCAACTGCCCCATATTCAAAGGAGTCACGTAACAAGGAACACAGTCATCTTTTCAGAAAAGGATGTAATAAGGATTATGAAGAGCATGGAAATGGAATCTAATATATTAAAAGGGGACGCAGGTCAGGGAAAAAGAGTTGGAACCTGAACTAAAGAAAACCGGTGTGAGGAGAACAGCAGTATAGCTAGAATAGCATTTACAAAGACAGGCTGACTTTGGAGAAATCAAAATCAAAAGAAATGTAAATAAAATAACTGAGTACTGTCAAGGAGGGAAGTCATAATACAAAGGCACAGATGAGGCTGGAATGGTAGTCAAACAACATCTCATGGAGGCCCTCCACCCTGGAGTTTGACCAAACACTTCCAGCCCATTCCAGTCTGTACTGAAAAGCCCAAATGAACTGGAAAAAGGGAGTGGGTCAAAGGATTCCAGCCACTTCCTTTCTTTATTTAAAAAAAAAAAAAAAAAACAGTCGAGATAAGTTGTAATGGCAGTAGCACCAAGAACAAGCAAAGTAGGCCCTTGAATCTACCCAATAAAAACTGTCTCTACCTAAAAATACAGAAATACAAATCTGCAAAATTCCCCATTTTTTTTAAATTCCCCATTTTGAATGAATGAATGTACTACACACATTTTATCAATATTGGCTTCAACTATTGAACACATATATCCAATTCAGAAGTTTGTACATTTGAGTGTAATATCAAAGATCTTTAACCACCAAAGGTGGACTTGGAACTAGTGAATTAAAAACAACTATTAAAAAGTATGTCCACATAACACGCTGGTCTTGGTCTTCAATTTTAAGATTCTTAAGCACAGAGATCACATCCCTATTTCTGAAGCTCTACTTTTCTACCCCCACCCACACTACCACCACTAGTACCTAGCACTTGGCTTTACACACAGGAGGTGTCCAAAAATGTTCCACGAATTATGCAATTATGCCATGTGTTCATAAGATAGCTAAACAAAATTTAGAATGTGGAAAAAGTTCATAAACTAGGCTTGGGAATTTCACAAGCAAGGATAATGACTGTTTATACAGGACTCTCTGGTTTATTAAAAGCTTTCATATACATTCTGTCATTCAATGATCACTTTAATCTAATAGAGTAAGCATTTCCTTTAAACCAGTAGTCAGAGGAAACAAGCTAAGGAATTATATTATCTGCCCAAGGTCACATGGTTAGAGACAAACCAAAGACACTAAAACCCAGGTCTCCACACTCATAGGACACTCTTCTATGACAACCTTTAGTTAATTAAAAAGTACATAAATAAGCTGGGCACTGTGGCACATGTGTGTAGTATACCCAGGGACTCAGGGGACTGAGGAAAGAGAATCTAAGTTCATGGCCAGCCTCACCAACTTAACAAGGTCCCTGTCAAAATAAAAAGAAGGGCTGGGGATGGAGCTCAATGGTTAAGTGCCCCTGAGTTCAATCCCTTGTACCTCAAATTAAAATTAAATTAAAAAGTTAATAAGCAGGGCACAGCGGCACACTGTGTAAACCCAGCAGCTCAGGAGGCTGAGGCAAGAGGATCGAGAGTTCAAAGTCAGCCTCAGCAATGGCTCGGCACTAAGCAACTCAGTGAGACCATGTCTCTAAATAAAATACAAAATACGACTAGGGATGTGATTGAGTGCACCTGAGTTCAATCCCTGATACCAAAAAAAAGTAAATAAATTTACCAAGAAATCTACTAACATGCTATAAAATAAAACCATGAAAAAACTCTCACAAAACAGTCTAGAAGGTGAAATTATAATTACAAGTACACAAAAGCAATAGAGGACCTATATGGCCCACTAAGACTCAAAGACTCCTGTCAAGGACAAAGGTAAGTTTATATTGAATCCCAAAGATTCGGCGGGGGTGGTGGCTCACACCTGTAATTCCAATGACTAGGGATGCTAACGCAGGAGGATCACAAGTTAAAGCACACCTTAGCAACTTAATGAAGCCCTAAGCAACTTAGTGAGACCCTGCCTTAAATGAAAAATAAAAAAGACTGGGAATGTGGCTCAGTGGTTAAGCACCCTTACGTTCAATCCCTAGTACCAAAAAGAAAAAAGAAAAAGAAAAAAAAAAAGAATGCCAATTCCAAGGATTTTTCTCTTTATTTTTTTAATAATGTTGGATTTGATGAACCTTTACTTTATTCATTTATTTATATACAGTGCTGAGGATCGAACCCAGGGTCTCACACATGCTAGGCAAGCACTGTACCACTGAGCCACAACCCCAGCCCCTCCTCTTTATTTCAATTTTTTTTTTAAAGATAGAGAACATTTAGACAACACGATAAGTTTTATACAATAGGTTTGTATATGAATATATCCAACAAGCAAACATAAAGGATATGCCCAAAATTTGACTATAATTGTGTATAAAGTTATGAAACAATCAATAAATTCTGAAAAGCAGAAAACATTAAGGCTACATACCCTGAACACATACCAACACAATTAGAAATTAGCAATAATAGTTAACAAAAAACATTTTTAAAGAAATTCTACATAGGGGGCTAGGGCTGAAGCTCAGTGGCAGAGAATTTGCCTAGCCCATATGGGTTCAATCCTCAGCACTGCAAAAAAAATAAACAAATAAAATAAAGGTATTCTGTCTGTATACAATAAGAACAAAAAAATTTTATGAACAAATTTCTCATAATTGTTAATGAATCATTTAAATCAATATTCAGGTACCCACCATTTACTGTTGTGTAACTAAAAATCTTTCAAATCACTTAGGATCACATTAAAACACATTCTAACAATAGGTGTTGGCGAGGATGTAGGGAAAAATGTACACTCATACGTTGCTGGTGGGGTTGCAAATTAGCGCAGCCACTCTGGAAAGCAGTGTGGAGATTCCTCAGAAAGCTTGGAATGGACCCACCATTTGACCCAGCTATCCCATTCCTCAGCCTATGCTCAAAGGACTTAAAATCAGCATACTACAGAGATACGGCCACATCAATGTTCAAAGCTGCTCAATTCACAATAGCCAGATTGTGGAACCAACCTAGATGTCCCTCAATTGATGAATAGATAAAGAAACTGTGATATATATACACACATATACACACACACACACACACACACACACACACAATGGAATATTACTCAGCCATAAAGAATAATAAAATTATGGCATTTGCAGGCAAATGGATGAAATTGGAGAATATCATGCTGAGTGAGATAAGCCAATCTCAGAAAACAAATGGACGAATGATCTTGCTGATAAGAGGATGATGACATATAATGGGGAGTGGGAGGGGGGGCAAGAAGAGGAAGGGGGACTGTATAGAGGGAAAAGAGGGGTGGGAGGGGTGGGGGGGAGGAAAAAATAACAGAATGAATCAAACACCAATACCCTATGTAGATGTATGATTACACAAATGGTATGCCACTACTTCATGTACAAACAGAAACAACATGCCCATTTGTTTACAATAAAAATAAATTAAAAAAAAAAAACACATTCTAATCAAGGATGGGGACTTAAAAATCTTGCATTTCTTGCATGCTCCTAGGGGGTGCTGAAGCTCTAAAGGGTCTAAAGTACACTTTTCAAGGATTATAGTTATGTATAGGTATTGATTCCCTTTAAGTCTGGGGGTATCTTCTGTCATCAGGGGGTCAAGAGCAGTTTTCTGCTACATAAAATGACAGTACTTTTTTTTCTAATTGTCAAATGACATAAAAAAAAAGTAAAGATATCTCTAACAACTATAGTTACCACTAGACAATTTAGTCTTAACACCTTATACTTATGTTCCCATTTGAGAGAAAGCTAAACATTGACAACTCAAGACACATTTTGGTTCCAAATATCTAGCCATTTAGAAATACAGATTTTGGTAAAGACTGATTTCTAACTATAGTTAGAAATTTTTTCTAATTTCATTCTGGATGGCTTACCATTTTCAAAATAAATTGATAAGGTTAGTCAGGCATGGTGGCAGACGTCTTTAATTCCAGCTACTTGGGAGACTGAGGCAAGAGGATCACTTGAGCCCAGGAGACTGGGTCAACCAGGCAACAAAGGAAGATCCAGTCTTAAAAGTGCAAATGTGCATGCGTGCGCACACACACACAATAAGGTTGAAAGGACTGATTAAAAGGCTGAAAAGTCTTGACTGATAAAACCCATTCCTGGGAGTCCATAACAGTAAGTGATACAAGCAGCAAATCTCCAAATATTCATTAACTCAAAAGGGCCATATCTAAGAGTTCAAAATAAGAGAGCTAAATGAATATTTGGTAGGGTGAGGGGAAGAGATAGTGGAAATGGAACCAATCATATATGAGTGAAAAACACAGGAAATTTTTAAACAAAAAACTATTTCAATAGTTAAATCTAATGCCACAGGGCTCTAGCAAACAAATGGATTCTCTAAAGAGCAAGAGGGTCATAGTGCTATGTGTCTAGAACATGAGCTGCAACACAGAGATGCCAGAAAATTTGTCTTAAAATACTTTCCCCCCTACTATTTCTACTTATTCTTCATTTGCCCTGACTTATATTGTATGTTATACCATCACCTACTTCAATAAAGGAACACATACATAAAAAATACTCCTAATACTCAATACTAGAATATACCCTGGGATAAGGCAGATAAAGTATCAGTTAAACATGAAATATCTTGTGCCAGAAAATTAAGAATATACTCTTAGAAAAAGGGGAACAAGCTGGGCACAGGTGGAGTGTGTCTGTAATCTTAGCTACTCAGGAGGCTAAGGCAGGAGGATTCCAAATTTGAGGTCAGTCTCAGTGACTTCGTAAGACAGTGTCTCAAAACAAAAATTAAATGGGAAATTTAAAAAAAAAAAAATGGGACTGGAGATGTAGCTCAATAGTAAAGTGCCCTTGGTTTGACCCTAATACTGAAAAAGAGAAAGAAAAAAAAGGAAATAAGTCAAAAGGACACTGACTCGGTATGAACAGGGTTTCCACTAGCCAGAACTGCAACAATTTTGAGCATCAAAATACATAAAGGTAGTTAGATTCTAACTCACTGAATAACAGGAATTATGTGTCCGCATTGTCTTTGACAGAACAAAACATCTTAGGCTGTGAAATTTACAACTAAAACTTATTACTCACAGTTCTGGAGGCTAAGCAGTACAAGATTAAGGTATCAGGCGGGGTTTGTGGCTCAGTGGTACAGCACTTGCCTAGTACATGTGAGGCCCTGGGTTCAATCCTTAGCACTCCATTAAAAATAAATAAATAAATAATATAAAGATATTGTGTCCACCTAAAAAAAAAAAAATTAAAAAAAAAAAAAAAAAGATTAAGGTATCAGCAGATTTAGCGTCTGGTAAGGGCCCATTTCTTAAATATGGTACATTCTATGTGACCTCAAGTGGCAGAAGGGCAAAGAGGCTAACGAGCTTCCCCAGCCCTCTTTTATAAGGGCACTAATCACCTCCAAAATTCTGTACATAATTGGTGATTAAATTTTTTTTTATAACTGTTAATAATGTTGGGAAAAAAATGGAAACAGAGTTTATACAGATGACTTTTCTGGTGGTGAAAATATAATTATTTTTGTTTTATTTTCCAAACTTTCTCCAATGTTTCAGTACTGTTTGTGCAATAATAATTTTTAAAAAAATAACAGAATTGGTTTTCTCATTGGGGTGGTGATTAAATTTTAATGTATCAATTTTAGAGAAAAAAAGCATTCAGATCATAACAAACTGATATTGCAAGTAAATTAATGGAAAGAAAAAATTTTCTTACAGTAAAAGTACTAATAAATTTAGAAGCAATGACAAAATTAGTGATCATCATAGCAATAATTTTGGACAAGAAGCCTCACTGGAGACAAAAACTAGTGCTGGTGAAAATGGAATGAGGACTGTTACATAGTACAGTTACACAGAATCAAAATACCTCACAAAATACTAATTACAAAGATAAAATAACTTTACAGGACAGAATCCTGATACCTTAATCAAAGTGTCAAAGTTGACATCAGTAATAGTAGACAAGTAGGCACTATGCGTATCTGATAAGGTCCAATAAGGAAAACATGCATCACTTCCATGATATTCCTACATAACCTAATGTACAAGGAAGCATCAGATAAATTCAAACTGAGCTGACAGTCTACAAAACTGACCAAGCGCTAGGGTTGTGGCTCAGTGGTAGAGCACTTGCCTAGAATGTGCGAGGCACTGAGTTTGTGTCTCAGCACCACATATAAAAAAATGAATAAAATAAAGATCAACATCTAAACATACACACACACACACATATATGTATATATTAACTTTAACAAACTGACCAGTAATTCTCAAAGCATTAAAAGTCATTAAAGCCAAGGAAAGACTGAGGAAATATTTCAATCTGAAGAATAGTGCAAGGCTGGGAATGGTAGCTCAGTGGTAGAGCACTTGCATGGCATGTGTAAGGACCAGCATTCCATCTCCAGAAATGAGGGCAGAGAAGGGGATAATACAGACACATAAGTGAGTACAAAATGATTCATAACTGGATCCTTTTGTTGAGGATAACATTGTTAGTTTAACAGATGGGGTCTCTGAATAAGGAATATATGGAGATTCTTTGTGCTACTCTCTACTGAAGTTAGAAAACTCAAAATAAATTTTTTTCTTATCTGCAAATGGACAGATTTTACAGCTACACTTACACTTAATTATATGTACTATAAAAAATGGTCTTAGGTTAGTGCTACAGTCTGAACATGGGTAGTGTCACTCAAAGGTCCACATGCTAAAGGACTAATCCCCCTGGATGGTACTATTGGGAGGTAGTAGAAGGGCAATTGGGAAGTCCTTACATCATTGTGGGTGTACCCCTAAAAGGGATTATTGGACCCCACCTACTCCTTCTCTGTGTTTCCTTTCTTGAGATGTGAACTTTGGTCCTGTATGTGCCCCCCACCACTGCCATCTGCTGCCTTCACCAAAACTAAGCCCATTCAGATGCCATACTTTTGAATCTCTAAAACTGTAAAGTAATAAACCTCTTCTCTTTATAAGTAAGTTGCCTCAGATACTTCCTTATAGTAAGACAAAGTTAATACAAAACAAAAATGGAAATGTGAGACAAAAGAGGTTTTTAAAAGCTCTCTATAGGACTTAATTTGGCATTAAGTTAACTGGTTACATTATTTTATATTTTTCAGGAAGTAACATTTAGCCAAGCCTAGTGGCACATGCCTGAAATCCCAGCAGCTTGGGAGGCTGAGGGAGGATGGAAAATTCAAAGCCAGCTTCAGCAAAAGCGAGGTGCTAAACAACTCAGTGAGACCCTATTTCTAAAAAAAATACAAAATAGGGCTGGGGATATGGCTCAGTGGCACTCGACCACTAAATTCAATCCCTAGTATCAAAAAAAAAAAAAAAAGAGAGAAGTAACATATAAACCAGGTGGTACACACCTATGATCCCAGCAACTAGGGAAGCCGGAGCAGGAGAATCACCAAGTTCAAAGGTGGGGGTTGTGGCTCAGCATAGAGCGCTTGCCTAGCATATGCAAGGCCCTGGGTTCAATCCTCAGCACCACATAGAAATAAAACTGGGTACTGTGTTCATCTACAACTAAAACAAAATATTACAAAAAAAAAAAAAAAAAGCCAGTCTCAGTGATTTATTAAGGCCCCAAGTAACAGCAGTACCCTGTCTCAAGAATTAAAAAGGGCTGTGAATATAGCTCAGTGGTAGAGCACCCCTACGTTCAACCTCCAGTATCAAATAAGTGAGGAAGAAAAAAGAAAATAAAAAGTAACATATAGTCCTTTTGCCCCACTACCTCCTAATCAAATATACAATTGAAGAGCAGTACCACATGTGCTTTTATATATTGGAAATTACAGAATACAAAAACCCTTCAACTGCAGTTAAGGGAAAAAGTCAATAATGTTAGTAGTAATTACATGGTGATTTTGCACTCAGGAACATGAAACAGAAACAATCTTATATTACATGAGAAAAGTAAATTAAGTCCAGCCAAGTATCTGCAATTCCCAAAACTACAGTTCTGAAAAGGTGACTATACTTATTTCTACTGTACCCTCCCCAATAAAACATATTAAATCATTTTGTCAGATAAGAAAATAGAAAGATAACACTTGGTCACAGACACTCAAAATAATGAAAAGTGTATGTACTCCTGTAAGAAAGTTACAAGTGAGAAACATGTTCTAGATACAATAGGGATGTCCTTGTATATTTGTGACAAATTATTCATGTGTACAATGTGACAAGATTCAGAAAAGTTGTATCCTAAAATATGAACTACAGTTACCTCTGAAGGTATGACTATGAATTATTTGTATTTTCTTCTTTTCTGTCAGTATTTTGTGATTTCTTTAACATACATTTTACTTTTTTACATTAAAAATATAAGGGGGCTGGGGAGATAGCTCAGTCGGTAAAGTGCTTGCCTTGCAAGCACAAGGCCCTGGGTTCGATCCCCAGCACCGCAAAAAAAAAAAAAAAAAAAAATATATATATATATATATATATATAAGTTAAGGGCTGGGGTGGGGCTCAGTGATAGAGTGCTTGCCCAATATACACAAGGCCCTGAATTCAATCCTCATCACTTAAAAAAAAAAAAAAAAAAAGGAAAAAGGAAAAAAAGAAATTTAAAATAATTGTAAAGTATTACTTAATTATTTAAGTTTCTACTTTCTCTTCTACTACTGAATTGGTAAATCTCAGAGAAAGATCCCAGTAGTATGAGAATAATACACACTAAAACATAGAATGCTTTTTAAAAATAAGGCCTAGGAGGGGTGCGAGGAACAAGGCCTACTTGCATTATCATAAGGCAAGATCTATGGATCTAGAGTTCTAAGATTCTAATAAGTTATATCACTTAATGGCTACATGATTTGAGCAAACGATGCAATTTCTCTGTACCAGTTTCCCCATCCGTAAAATAGGATTCCTGCTAGTTATTGAACTGAGTTTATTATTTATTTAACGCACTTAGTACCTGGCATTCAGCAGTTACTATTTATTATCAATTTATTTTACAAGTGAGGATTCTAAAGCATTAAAATCAGTTAAATCATTTAAGATATTGCTTTGGTTTTTGTTGTTGTTTGCAGGTGGGGAAAGGGGGAGAAAAGAAAAGGGGATAGAGGGAGGAAAAGAAGACAAATAGACACTTATAAACTAGGTTAAAATCCTGGGTCTCCTTTCCTAAATTGCTATTGTAATGAAAGACAAATGGAAGTGTTCAATAAATATTTCCTTCCTTCCTTTCCCAACACATTTGTGTTTCTTCCTGTATAGAAATAGGCCTGGTTTATATTTATTCACATCCCTAACCCTAACCTTTTCTATAGACTTTGATTTAAAAGTATTCATTTTAACTATATTCTAACCAAGTAGTGTTACACTAGGATATTACACCTTAGTCTCTTCCAAGTCAACCATTTTTGTGAAATTCCATCATTCAGAAAAGACAATGCCAGAAACAAAGAGAACACTTAATACAGTTTTTGAATGGTTACTAAAAATTCACTTTTATCCTAAATTTCCCGGCATTTTATATGCATAAAATGTCAGGAGAGGAAAACTCTTTAAGATGTTAATTTCCAAACCAATGTTTAGGCTAGTAATCTTAAATTGATAGTTTTGTCTCTTTAGCAGAAAGAGGTAAATAAGCTATGCTACTGGTAGACACCATCCAGCTCCAAAATTCCACAGCTTCTTGTACAAACTGGAAAATGGACAATTCACAGGCAATTTCATGCCTCAGTGACATCTTCTCTGACAGAAACCTCCCACTTCCCCTTGCTCTCTTAGAGGACTCATTCACCTTCCACTAAATACCACCCACTTCTTCCATAAAACCTTCCTACAACCTAAACAGAACAAAATTGCTCCCCACATTTTGGGTCCCCTGATTATATTACATCAATTATAGATGACTTTGATATATACTGTCTCTGGAGCCCCCACATCTTGCACAATGTCTGGCACACAGTAAGTGCTGGGGATGTGTTTGAAGATTTAAATCTACAAAGTCAAGCTAAATTTCTGTGATGTTTTTGTATCCACCATCTGGGATTTTAGCTTAATTTGAAGATACACAGAGGCCAATGTGCGGCAAAACCAAAGCTTTGCAGTGCACATATGCAATGCAAACCTCTCCTGAGCATTTGTACAAAAGCTACACAAAGGAAATCATTCTTACAGATATCTGGGAACCCTTGAGGATTATTACCCTATGCTACCTTAACTCCCTACCCAAAAACCTCTTCACTCTGCTGTTTCATGGTCCTTAAAACCTTCTTCCACACTAAAATTACTAACAGTCACTTACCAGAATAGAAGCTCCACTAAAACAGGAATTTTTGTCTGTCGTGTCATGATACCCACTGTTGGCATCAGTACCTGACACAGTGAAAGCTTTTTTTTTTTAAATCAATAATTCTTTCCTTTTATCTTAGAGCCTTCAAGAGTCATGACTCATCACCTCTATAACCCTATCTCTCACTGACCTATTTCCTCTGCTCTAGCCACCTACAGTAGCCTTCCCAGTAAGCTTCTAAGAACTGGAGGAAAAATTTTGTACTTAACTTCTAAACTCACTCTCTTTGCTTATCTGTTGGTACAGACATAACATTAAAGAAACTACACCAAATAATAAATAGACAAATAGACAAAACTTTGTTCTTTCGCCTCCAATAATCTCTATGTGGTCTTCACTTTGGATTTAAAACTACTGGCAAATAAAGAGCAAAACTAACAGTAATAGATTTATGTTTGTTTGACTGTCAAGCACATAGGCTAATACACTGAAATTACATTAACTGCTACACGTGACCTGTCTGAAAAATTGTGTCCCAAATCAATGCAAACCCTCTATGGCGTTACACACATTAGTTACAGCAAGATTTTCTAATGTAGCTAATATCCTTCAGGAGAAATTAACTAACCCAACATGTTCCTGAATCTATTAAATACCAAGTCATGTATAAGTAGGACATTATTGTATTTATAATCATAAAGTAGCACCACAACCTTCTCCATTCCCCAGTTTCAGCCAAATGTGGCTCTTCCCTGCTTCAACCAATTTAGTTTATGAGTTCCAAGAGACATAAGCCCATAGGTAGCATTCATGGACATTATCTACATTGTTATTTTGAATACAGTTTTAAATTTTTGAGAGTAGAACATAAGCAATGTAAGATTACATTCAAGATTAGAATCTTCAAGCTGGGATGTCTGGTTATACTGATTAGAATTAAAATAAGAAACAAAGAATAAAAGTCACCCAGTATTCTGAGTTAGCACTACCTCAATCTGACAAACTCAATCTACTTCTAGGATGAACCTTAGAATCACAAGTTCAAATGTATCAGGCAGAATGACACAAAACAGACCCACTGTGCATACTGGAAATAAGAGTAAGTCTGCAGGGCACTTAGCCTATTGTGGCAGCTCACTTTTGCTTAAACACCCTAAAAAAGAATTAATGTTCTAAATATAATCACATGAAAATAGGGTGAATAAAGTACTTAGGATTCAGATACCAAGATAATAACTAAAAATTAGGGGGAGTGAGAAAAGAAGAGTAATCCGAACAGAAAATATTCTTTAAATGCTATTTTTACCACAACAGTTAAGGAGTGTTTGATGTGGGTTTACAACTTCCAAATTTTTACTAGTTTTCTAAACACGTGGATGAATCACAAGTTTCAAAGGAGTTATTCTTCAGGGTGTAATCCTTGATTTTCAAGGACCTGAGATTTGTCTGTGGTTTCCATACCCACGTCTGACCATCCCGTCTTTCTGCTCCTCCCTCCCGACCCCGGACCCCCACTCTTACCCCAAACTCGTCTGGAATAAAAGATAAGTGATACCAGCACCAAATGTAACGCTAAAACTTGATGCGCAAAACAACACCCTATTGGGCCTAATCAACCCAGGGCACACTACCCAGGCCCTATTTGGTGGCTGTCTAAAAAGATAAAACCTGTACCCATGAGGGAAGGAGGAGGGGTGCCTCAGGGAAACAAGGGGCTACTCCAGACGGCCTTCCCCATGTCCCCAAGCCGTCGGCAAGCAGCCTGTTTCGGTGTTACCTCCACAGGACTTGTCACCCCGAATTCCCACCCCTAAGATCTAAGAGAGAAGTTAAAAGGGTCCTGGTGAGGGGGGAAAGAGCGATCCATCTTCTATGCCTGGGACCCAGAAAAGAGCCGTGGGCAGCAGAGACCGGGAGAGGCAACCCCGCACGCGTGGGGCCCGGGTCACGCGGGAGAGTAGGAGGTATTGTGAAGAGCGTGCAAACCAACCAAGGGAAACAGCGAAGGCAGAGATTGGGGTGACGGGGAAATCCGGACGCAGACACTGGGGAAAGAGGCTCCTTAGGGCAGGAGGGCCCCGGCACGCTGGAGGCAGGCGGGGTGGCGGCGGTCAGGCAGTCCGCGAGCCGGGCTCGACGGGAACGCCCGGGCGGGGGCGGCGCGGGGCCAGGCCGGCCGGGGGCCCGCCGCCCAGGTCGCGCCGGAACAAAGCGGGCGCAGGGGCCTGGCTACTTACAACAAGAAGCTCATGTCGGCCGCGGCGTGAGCTGCGGGCTCGGCGGTCGCGAGGCCTCACGGTGGTGGCGGCCACAGGGGGTAAAAAAAAAAGGCGAGAGGAAGACGAGGCGAGAAGGGGAGTGCCGGCTGTTTGGCGGCCGCAACTTGTTCGGCTTTGCCAGTTCCAGCGGCAGGCAGAGGGGGCGGAAGTGGGAAGCGCAGGGCTTGAATCACTTAATGGGAGGGGAAGAAAAGGGAGGCGGGGAAAGGGCCGCCAGCCGACTCCTCCGAGAGCCGCGGCGGAGCTGCTGCCCCGCGTCCTGCCCAGCCCCCCGCCACCCCAACCCCGCGAGCTCTCGCGAGAGCCGCGGCGCCCACCTCCCCCCGGAGTTGAGGCCTGCGGTCCCTCACCTTCTGGTCACCTCTGCAACTCGGGCCACGTGGGGCCACTGGGTTAGCCTGTCAGCTGGGTTAAGAGTCGGGGCAGAATGCGTCCAACCTCTCAACTGCTCTTCAGCAGTCGGGGAGAAAGCGGGCTTCAACTCCAGAATGTCAGGGTCCTGTAGTGAGGAATGTAATTACCACCAGAGTTTTTCCCAAAGTGAGTGCCCAACAAAGGACAAAAAGTAATGGAATCGCTTTCTCTGCTGGTATTTAAAAATAAAAGGAAGTTTTGGCAGGTTGGAATGGTTTGGGTGTGGTCCTACCAGAATAAAAGAAAGGAACTAAATGGGTTTTCAAGGTATCTCTCATTTTTATAGACACATTTTAAGACCCTGAACTAGGAGAAGGTTAGGGTCAGTCGCTGAACAGGACAACTAGGCTGTCATCAGCAGCTGGGGAAGCTGAGTTAGCCAAGGGGAGCTGAGGTCAGGTCACCCTTTGACCCCAGCCTGGTAGTCTAGTCATCAGTGGCCAGACTGATTAATTTATAGGGTCCATTATAAGCAGTGATAACACAAAACATCCTAGAATGTAGAAATGATTCAGTTCCCTGTATAGAGGGACTTTCATTCTCACATAGTTAAAGGGCCCAGAACAAAGATTTATATTCTATTGGTACGCTAAATTATACTCATTTTATTAAACAAAAAATCTGCCATTTCTGGAAAAGCAGAGATCACTGGAATAATTGGAGAAGATTTATAGGCTCAAAATATAACAGGAGGCTTGAAGGGTTCTTACACATGAAGATTACAGCCTGGGCAGAGTGAGCAAGAAGAGTGGCATCAGAAAGGCTGAATTTGTAGACAGAGCACAGACCTGCATGAGACATTGTTTTATTCTAAGAGCATTGAGAATTCAGCAAAGCTATAAGATAATAGGAGTTTAAAATTAAATTATCTGAATAATACTTTTTAATTTGGAAAATTTTGGACATATACAAAGGGGCAAAGGGGCAAAATTTTGGACATATACAAAGGGGCATCACACAGTTCAGCAATTATCAGCTCTTGACCCCTGATTAACATTGCAGATTGATTACCCTCACTTCTTGTGGAGAATGGACTGGAGGCAGACAACAGGTCAAAAGGGAAACCAGAAACCATTGCAGTAGTCCAAATGTTTCTCAACAATTATGATTTTGTTTAGAGTTGTGTCATCAATCAGAAAGAAGGGATTTATAATCTCAAGAGACAAAACTAACAGTACTTGTAATCGGTTGTGAGGGTTGGGAAAAGGAAGACATCCAAGATGACTCCTGTTTTTGGCTTTACCAAGTGGTGAATGGTTACTGCCCATTATTGTGATAGGAAAAATGAGTCACAAGTTTGGGATAGAACCAAAAGTTCCATTTTGTCTCACTTTGAGATATTTTTTAGACATCAGTAAAGTGATATCAGGCCACATGTAGTGGTACATACTGTTAATCCCAGCTACTCAGGAGGCTATGTGCGAGGATAGCAAGTTCAAGGCCAGTCTGGGCAACATAGCAAGACTCTGCCTCAAAATAATTTTTTATTTTTATTTTATTTTTTTAATAAAGGGACTGGGTAGAGATAGCTCAGTTGGTAGAGTGCTTGCCTTGCAAGCACAAGGCCCTGGGTTCGATCCCCAGCACCGCAAAAAAAAATAAAAAATAAAATAAATAAAATTTAAAAAGGGACTGGGGATGTACTTCAGTGGCAGAGAGCTTGCCTAGTGTGCTCGAGATCCTGAGTGCAATCGCCAGTGCTCGTCTCCCCCCACAAAGAAAGGTTTTAAATAGGAATTTATGTCTGATAAAAATAGATGACGCAAACCTCTGTTTCTTCTTTCTTTATTTCTTTTCCCAGAATAAAACCTAAATCAGATAGAGCCTCTAGATCCAATTTACCAATTTACTGGAAATACAGGGGACAAAAGAAGGTAGTAAAGAACATATTACAATTATGCCACATGGATGCAGTCAGCAAAATCTAAACTGTGGGAATACTGTACAGAACTAATTCAACAAATGAAAAGAAAAATGGAGTTGAAGGAATAATGGTGTTAGTCTACTTTCTATGACTTTGACAAATACTTGATAATCAACTTAAAAGGAAGTAAGGAGTATTTTGACTCATGATTTCAGAGATTACAGTCCAAGGTCACTTGGCCAGATTGCCTTTGGGTCTGTCATAAATAGTACATCATAGGAAGCATGTGCTAGAGCAAGATGCTCACCTCATTGCAGCCAGGAATCAAAGAGAGAAACAGGAAAGAACTGGAGTCCTATTTCACCCTTCAAGAGCATATTCCTGAAGACCTAACTCTCTCCCACTAGGCCTCCTGAAGGTTCGCCACCTCCCAGTAGCACCAAGATGAGGCTAAGCCTTTAACACATGGACCTTTGGGAGATATTCCAGATCCAAACAATAGCAGAAACATAGAGATCAAAAGACGTGTAAAGAAAAAAAATCAGCCAATTGCTATGTGTAGACTCGTTTGCATCCTGATTCAAATAAGCAATCAGACAAATGCTTATCATTTATGAGATGATTGAAATGTAGACACTGGATATTTTTGGGATAATAATGTTGTTGTTATGATTTTTGAATCTTTATCTTTTAGAAGTATGTACTGAAATATTTACAGATGAAATAATATGCCAAGAATTTACCACAGAATAATATAAGAAGCGAAAGTGAGAGTATAGATGAAGTAAGATTGCCATGGGTTGATAACTGTTGAAGGCAGATTATCAGTAATTGGCATCATTGTATGGTGTTGTCTACTTTTGTTTAGTTTTAAATTTTTCAATGACAAAAAGAAAAACAGGGCTGGGGTTGTGGTTCAGTGGTACAGTGCTCGCCTAGCATGTGTGGGGCACTGGATTCAATTGTAAGCACCACATAAATAAATAAAATAAAGACATTGTGTCCATCTACAACTAAAAAAATTTTTTTAAAGAAAAAGAAAAACAAACAATAGACCCTTTTTTGAAAAAAACAAAACTTTTGTTAGTAATTGAGAATTTAAAATATGCTGAAAATGAAAAAAAAATTTTATGAACTAATTTCTTTGCTCTCATGTTACCCAGTTTTTTTTTCTGTTTATATGTAAAGAAATTCATTTACCCATAGAACTAAAAGCAGCCAGGCCTGGTGGTACACGCCTGAGGTAGGAGTGCAAGTCTGAGGCTAGCTTTGACAATTAAGCAAAACCCTGTCTCAAAAATTATTTTTAAACTGGGTGTGGTGGCCTGTAATCCCAGAGGCTCAGGAGGCTGAGGCAGAGGATTGGGAGTTCAAAGCCAACCTCAGCAAAAGTGAGGCGCTAAGTACTTAGTGAAACCCTGTCTCAAAATAAAATACAAAATAGGACTGAGGATGCGGCTCAGTGGTTGAGTGCCCCTGTGTTCAACCCAGGTACCCCAATATATATATATATATATATATGTGTGTATTTTTTTTTTAAAGTGGGTAGAGTGGGGCCTGGGGATATAGCTCAAGAGGCAGAGCACCCCTGGGTAACAAAAATAAATAAATAAACCCAAAGCAAATACTATTAATGTCAGAGGGAAGAAATATTCACTCAAATCCTGCAAATAAATTCACCTCAGAAGTTCTTGAGTAGCTGTTATCTTCTGATTTGGAAATGTGATCTGGCTCTCGTAGAACAGACACCTGAACAACAAATACCCGAAAAGGTATACCTGGGTGACAAATCCTGGGTAACCTGATGAAATGCATTATATTGTACAGGAGTGTTTTGATTGCATAATTCAGAATGATGTGGTAATTATTTCACCTAATGAGTTCATTACATAAGATTGTTTTTCCAGCTACCATTTATGGACTATTTTTATGGGCCAATAACCTTCAGAATTTGTATATTTTGTCTCAATTTTGTTTATTTCTTATATTGTCCTATGAGGTTGATATTAGGTGTTGTTTTCCCTATTTTATAGATAAGGAAAGTGGTGCTGAGATATTGTATAACTTGCTCAAGTTCACAGCTAATAAGTGCAATCTGAATTTAGTGAACTCCGTTTCTCTTCTGTCTCCCCATCTCAGATAGACTGAATTGTAATGAATATATTCCAAATGATTTGGAGCTTGCTACACAGTCTCACTTCATATAAATAAGAAATTCAACCTGATCCCTATTAATGCTCTTCAGATTTAATTCTATATCTTGCTTCATCAAAGACAAACAAATGTCAATTAAAAATGCTTCTCAAACTGTGCACAGTGGTACATACCTGTAATCCCAGCTACTAGGGAGACTGAGGCAGGAACATCGCAAGTTTGAGGCCAACCTGGACAACTTAAGCAAGTCTCTGTCTCAAAACAAAATTTTAAAAGAGGGCTGGGAATGTGACTGGGGTTGTGACTCAGTAGGAGAATACTTGCCTAGTGTGTTTGAGGCACTGGGTTCAATCTTCAGCACCACATAAAAAAAATAAAGTCAAAAAAATCATCTCTGAAAACAATGTTTAAAAAAGAAAAACTGGGAATGTAGCTCTGGGCATGGACCCTTGGGTTCAATCCTCAGTATAGGAAAGGGGAGTATGTTTCTCAAGGACAGATTAATTTGTCTTAGAAAATAATGGAAGCACTAATGTTTGGTTCAGGAAACTTGGTCTCTCAGTGCATTACTTTGTCACTAAAACTCATAAAGCACCAAAATAAAAAACTTCTTGTTTGAAATAATTCTTTGTTTAGAATGGAAGAAAGAATTTTCCATTGACCACAAAGCTAACCCAATACCCTCTCCCTTCAAGCTGTTTGTTCTTTGAAGATGGGATTTGTGCAATAGAATGGCTCGATTTTAGGGAATGATAAAGACACAAACCATTCGTTTATCCATTTGTTGAGTGTCTACTATGGATCTCTGTGAGGAAAAAAGGGGGTGCTGTGATAAGGGGGATATAGTCCTTGTCTCATAAATCCTATATATATATATCATTGGGAAATACAGATAATCAAATACATAAAAGCAAAATTAGAAAGTGTTTAAGTATCATGAAGGAAAGGTCCATGTTGTATGTGAGTATATATGATAAGCACTTCACCTATTTTGTGATCAGAATAGCATGGAAATTGATTTTTTTTTTTTTTTGGTGGGGGGAGCCAATAAAAACTTTTAGAAAGTGCTACGTTTTATAATTGTGAGGATTTTAGTTCGTAGGGCAAAAATTATAAAAGGCTTCTTACATGGACCTCATACCTGTTCAATAAATAATGAATTATATTTCTTGTTCTGTCAAGTTTTGCATTGCCCACAGTGAATCATTTTCTCCACTAAATTTAAAACAACATAGCTACTTCTTGGTAAGTTGCATGGGGAGATGAAGGAAGGAGGGTCCTTTTGGGGCCTATTCAAAGCTGCTTTTCTCAAATTGATAGGACATTGCCAAGGTCGGAAAGTCTAAAATTAACTCCACCAGCTGTGTTTTGGTTTGCTTCATATACTTCATGGGCTCAGGGGGCTCAATCTGCTAGGCTTGCTTACTGCTTCAAAACTCTGTGCTCTTAAAAAGTTTGTTTGCTTGGAGTGCATGTTATGCACAAGACATGGTAACTAAGCAGCTTGAAAGTATATTGGAGACTAAACAAACAAGTCACTCCTTGAATCTCATAAAAGCCTAGCAATGATGTAGGGGACTGAAGGAGTCACTGCTCAGTTTGTCAGATGAGCAGCTTAACTTTTAACCTTGCTGAAGTTTCCCAGAGAGCAGGCTGCTGATGTACTGTCAAAGATCAGGAGATGATGATGATGTCGTTTTAGGGAGCCTGTGCTTTTAGCCCACCCATCTCCACAAGGTCCTTCAACTTGAAGGACCATATATAGACATAAAGAGTATCCCAACTGGGTGCAACTTAAAAATATCCTAGGAATCAGCAGCTGTTATTTTCACCCACACAAATTCACAGTTGGCTTAATTAGTTCTCAAGAGCTGTAGCCCTTTGAGTTCTACCCCAGGTACTTACACACTGCATCCCCTACTCCACTGCCTTCCTCAGAAAACAAAAGACACAGTAGAGGAATGAAAGGATCAGTTATAAACACTTCAGTGTTGCATCAATGTAAATAATGAAATGCAGAAGTCAGATCTTTCTATGTGGTTTTGAATCCCTGCCTATGAGACTGCTGGAATCCAAAGACCCCTGGCTATCTCTAGTTTTGGCCATTTGTTCTCTCTTGCCTGGAGCCATTACCACACCCGCTTCTTGGCATCTCTTTCATGTTTTCCATAGTTGTCATAGTTATAACCATAGCAACCTGAGCAGGCCACAATCCTCTTATAGCTGGAGACACAAGATACTGCTTTATACAACATAATTACCCTGTCCTGCACCAACAAGAATCTGGTCCCAGATAGTCAAACCATTTGTTTTGCCTTAGAAGAAATAGTCCAGCCCTACCCAAATATCACTATCCTTGATAAGGCATCAAAGCAACCAGGAAGCACCCACAGGGCAAAAAAACAAAGAACTCAATACCACCTTGAAATTTAACCAACTTTCAAATCCCTTATTTATAGGCTGAACTCTGGTTTCTCATGAATCATTTTATTTGAATACAGAATAAAGGGATTTTGCAAAAGAAAACTTTAATAGGAAGGAAGATTTCTTATCCAAAATTGAGCTAGCTTTTTAAGTAAGGGATCTCGTAGTGCACTAAAATATATATATATATATATATATATATATTTTTTTTTTTTTTTTTTTTTTTTTTTTTTTTTGGTACTGGGCATTGAACCCAGGGGCACTTAACCATTGAACCACATTCCCCAGCCTTTTTTTGTGTTTTATTTTGAGACAGGGCCTCACTAAGTTGCTGAGTCTGGCTTTGAACTCAGAATTCTGCCTCAGGCTTCCAAACGCTATTACAGGCACACACCTTGGCGACCAGCTCTTATGGTGTGCTTTTTATAACAGAGACCTGATTCTCTGAGGCCTTCCTGGAGAATCTCCTGTGAGATTCAGTCAGTCCATCAGTCAGTGATATTTAATAAACACCTGCCATAAACCAGTTTTTATGCTAAGAGTGAGAACACAAAAGAAATTCACATCACAACCTCAAGGAATTCATTTTTAGCAGCAGAGACTGAGATAGAAATCTTACAGAGCAAAATAATTCCTAATATAACAGGATTATATGCAAAGGGCTACAGGACACTAGCTTGTGAAAGAGGCTACTTTGAGAAAAATAAGGATTAAGGAGAATTTTACCTAAAAAGCTGTCATAAGAGGTTAGTAGATCTTCTCCAGGTGAAGAAGGGATGATGGAAAACAAAGGCAAAGAGAAGGCATTGCAGAAAGAATGCAACAGTGCAAAGCTCAGAGGCATAAAAATACATGTATAAACCAAGCATAGTAGTACATTCCTGTAACCACATACTCAGGAAGCTGAAGTAGGAGGATCATAAGTTCAAGGCTAGCCTCAACAACTTAGTAATACTGTCTCAAATTAAAAAATGAAAAGGCTGTGGAAAAAATGTGATGATTGAGTGCCCCTAGATTCAATCACCAGCATCCCACCTCCCAACAAAAAAGTATAGACAAAGTAAATGTTGACTGCCACAATCACATACACCTTCACTCATTCAACAAATATTTCTCAAGCACTAACTATATGCCAATTACTTAGGTAAACACTAAGGACATTTAATATCGTACAAAACAGTCTCTGCCCCTAAGAAGTTTACATTCTTGTGGGGAGAAGATTTTCTGAATTTAAGTCAATGTATAAACTCCCTAGTTGCATTTACATTTTAATTATCACTAATTATGGCGTGAAAATACCAAGCGTTATTAAAGGAATATTTTTAAAAATTAAACTGGGCGCAGTGGCGCACACCTGTAATACCAGTTATTCTTGGGGTTGAAGCAGGAGGATCACAAGTTCAAGGCTAGTCTGGGCAACTTAGTGAGACTGTCTCAAAATTAAAAAAAAAAAAAAAAAGAAAGAAAGAAAGAAAGAAAAAAAGAAAGAAAGAAAGAAAGAAAAAGGGCATAGCTCAGTGGTAGAGCACTTACCTACTTGCCTAGCAGTGTGTGGGGGAAGATATATGTGTGTGTGTGTGTGTGTGTGTGTGTGTGTGTATGCCCATACACATATAAGTATTTTTTAATAAGTGTTTTTTAAAGTTTTAGAAACAAAGTGGATGAAGTAGAAATAAAAGACCTTCTAACCACCATGCAAATGATAATTTCAATGTTCATTTGAACTCACTTTTGCTGATAACAAAAAAATCACAAATCCAGTCCTATCAGAGGTCCTGGGAATACAGCTAAAATACAACCTTTAGCTGTTAACTCAAAGACTGCATGGCAGGTCTAAAATTGGAGCAGGTATATATATGCATGCGTAAAATGAAGATGGTTCCATGACTCTGTCTCTAAGAACAAAGCCTTCCCCTTCTCCCTTGCTTGCTGCCTCCCTCTGGCAACCTCCAGGGACCTGTATCATCTATCAGAGTCACTGTCACAGGGCTGTCACGCTTGTAATTTGCATAAATCTTCCCTGGATCATCAACATCTCTCACAGGGCCACAACACAACACGGCTCAAAAAGCCAGTTCCTCCCAGGAGACCTTATGTGGTTACTCTGGGTAGGACTGAAAGCAGCTCTTTGTTTGCTGATATCCTGGGGCCAACTGTGGCTGCCTGTCCTGCCAGGGCGCATGGAGAGCTTACATAATCATGGAAGCACATGAGAATCTAAGCCAATGCTGGAAAGAGACCTTCAGGAAATGAAAGGAACTAATATTTATTTTTTACTGTGTACATAATTTTCTAAGAGTCTTGCAAGACTCTTTATATCTCATTTAATTTTCACCCTGTGACACAGTTATTATTGTCCCAGTTACATAGATGAGGAAATTTAATTACATCTATGAGACCTATAGTAAATAGTAGATCCAGAATTTGAACTCAGGTCTATCTCATTAATGTAGAATCAAACTATCTCAGAGTATTTTATTTTTGAAGAATTTAGATTTAAAAGAAAAATTAGTTGTAGATGGACACAATACCTTTATTTTATATATTTATTTTTTTATGTAGTACTGAGGATCAAACCCAGTGCCTCACATGTGCTAAGCAAGAACTCTACCACTGAGTCACAACCCCAGTCCAAGAATTTGGATTTTAAGTGGTACAAAAACGCAGCAGTATATAATATTAAATCATAAGTTAGGAAAATTCTTTCCTTTTAAACTTATATTCATTTCTTCTGACCATATCAAGAAGTACATGAGATAATCCTCTCTCATAATTTCCTTTTTTTAGTAGCACAAATGCTTGAGACCCAAAGACTGCAGCAGTCAAGAATATCTAGCGAGAGCTCAATAATATTTACTCTTGTTGAATTTACTCCTATGTTTTCCTGATAATATTTATACATCTTTATTGAGTACCATACAATAATTTATTTGGTGCATTATTTATTTACTTTTAATATTTTTAGTTGTAGATGGACACAATACCTTTATTTACTTATTTATTTTTATGTGGTGCTGAGGATCGAGCCCAGTGCCTCACATGTGTTAGACAAGTGCTCTATCACTGAGCCACAACCCCAGCTGGTGCATGTTTTTAATGTGTAATGATCAAATTAGGGTAATAAATAGTACCATCTCTTCCAACATTGATCATTTCTTTGTGTTGAGAAGTTTCATACTATTGTAGCTATTTTGAAATATATCATCATGAATCATTATAACTGATAGTTATCCTATCCCGCTGTAGATAACCTGAACTAATTCTTCCTCTCTGTGTCTGCTGCCATTTATCTTACTTCTTTCTGTTCCTCCACTTTCTTTTCTCCCGTCTCTACTGACTACTACACCACTCTGTTCTTCTAGGTGATTGACTTTTTAGTTTTCTCTTAAGAGTGAGATCATGTTGTCTTTCAGTATCTGGCTTAATTTCCTTAACATGAGGGAGAAGGTCTTGGTTTGATGCTGGTATGTCTTTAAATCCTCTCTGATAGGCTGGGCACAATGATGCAAGCCTGTAATCCTAGAAGCTTGGGAGCCTGAGGCAGGAGGATTGCTGTTTCAAAGTCAGCCTCAGCAATTTAGTGAGACCCTGAGGAACTTAGTGAGACACTGTGTCAAAATAAAATATAAAAAGAGCTGGGGATATAATTAAACATTTCTTTTTAGGAAATGTATAGGAAATTTGTTTTAGTAAAGATCCCCTTTTAGCAGGCTGGGGAGATAACTCAATTGGTAGAGTGCTTGCCTTGCAAGTACAAGGCCCTGGGTTCAATCCCCAGCGCCGCAAAAAAAAAAAAAAAAAAAAAAAGGATCCCATTATGACAGCCTATTGGAAGGCAGCCTCAGCAACTTAGTGATGCCCTAAGCAACTCAGAGAGACCCTGTCTCTAAATAAAATATTAAAAAGGGCTGGGAATGTGTTTCAGTGGTTAAGTGCTCCTGGGTTCAATCCCCAGAACCAAAAATAAATCCTCTCTCATAATTTCCTTTTTTTAGTAGCACAAATGCTTGAGACCCAAAGACTGCAGCAGTCAAGAATATCTAGCGAGAGCTCAATAATATTTACTCTTGTTGAATTTACTCCTATGTTTTCCTGCTACATTACACATGTGATACTAGTTTCCACTTATAGTAGTACTATAAAGTATAGCAGATAAATTAAGCTCAAATCTCTAATATCCTGCTATCCAGGTTCAGCTATTTACTAGCTATTTGAACTTAAACAAAGTTAATTAATCCTTGGTTTTCACACTTGTAATATAAGTTTGATCGTAGTTATCTACAAATGTGTAGATTTCAAGAGATATTCACTTTATTTCAATCACTTAGAACAATATTTAAAATATCTGTTTGCTCAGAAGCTTTAGTTATTATGAAATTTAAAAGAAAATGAATTGTCTTCAATCAGCGTTTCTTAGACTTGGCACTGCTGATATTATGGACCAGATAACTGTTGTAGGGGCTGTACTATTTATCAGAGTATGTTTAACATCTCTGATCTCAACCGATACATGCTTATCTTGCTCCCTTTCCCAATTACAACAAACACAAATATTTCTAATATTGTCAAATGTTCCTAGGAAGCAACATGATCCGAGATTGAGAATTACCGATTTAAAGGAAAATATTATGTTTATATTGTACTCAAAACCGAATGTGGTGGTACACATTTGTAATTTCAGAGACTCAGAAGGCTGAGGCAGGAGGATCACAATTTAGCTAGACCCTATCTCAAAATAAAAAATAAAAAGGATATGTAGCTCAATGGAAAGCACCTCAGGGTTCAATCCTAGTAAAGGGGGTGGGCACGTGTCATATTTAAAGATGACAAATATCCAAAGGTATTATGGGGGAAAAAATGCAGTTTTGAAAAACACTGCTCTAAATCAGCGCTATTTGAAAATTAATGCTAAAAATCTGAATTTACTATTTTTATTTGTTGGTTTATGAATATACCCTAGGTTTTCTTTTAAAACTAAAAGTATTCTAACAACTTAAAAAGGAGCCAGGACCAAATACCATGGTGCATGCCTATAATCCCAATGACTTGGGAGGCTAAAGCAGGTGGATCACAAGGTCCAGGCCAGCAAAAACTTGTTCCTTAATAGAGCCAAAAATATCTTTAAAAGGGCTGGTGAGTGATTCTAGACTCAAGTCTGCTCTGGAACAGTCAGGCAGTACAGAGTTGTACTTTTGTTGTACTCTGCATTGATACGGTTAGAAGAGGTGTTCCTATTTTCTTCTGTATCGCCCCCAACCACAGTTATTTTTGCATTTGTAATCTAAATTGCCTGGATGGAGAAGTTGAGTGACTTGGTTAATGATTCATCATCTAGAGGGATGAGTCCTTTACCCAGGTCGCATCAGAAACCAGTGGTCAATCAGTTTGTGAGGAGACTGCACTTGGTCTTCATTAATAATGTCTTGAAAGCCTAACTGAATATTCATGCTACAAACTATTCTTGAACAAATCACAGTTGATATTTTAAATAAATGGAAAGACATTACTATTATATAAAAATATCTGTGCTGCCTAGTTAAACTAGAAATTCAATGCAATCTCCTAACAACAAAGGTACCCATAGGATGGGAATTTCAAAAAACAAATGACCAAATTTCCAAAAAAGCTAAAATATACAAATTCAGTCAGGAAAATTCCAAAAAGTAAGGGGAGTGAGGGAGGGAAGACCACATGAGATAAAAAGCATTACTTAGTTAAAATATTCGAAAGGTTGAAAAGAAAGCAAGATCAATGGAAAGAAAACAAAGGAGAAAAATAGACAAAAAATACAGTCAATGCAAGAAAAAACTGATTATTAAATAAATGGTATTGGGACAACTGAATAACTACCTGAAAGATTTTAGTTCCCTGCTTTAATTTCTTCTATCAGATGGAACTATAGAAAAAAAAAATTCTGTTTTTTTCTTTTGCATGGTTCTGGGGTTGAACCTAGGGCCTCTTACATCAGAGGCAAGCGACATTCCCAGTCTTAGAATTTTTTTTTTTAATTAAAATTATTTTATTTTTACAGACTGCATTTTGATTCATTGTACACAAATGGTGTACAACTTTTCATTTCTATGGTTGTTCACAATGTAGATTCACACCATTCATGTAATCATAAATATACATACGGTAATACTGTACGTTTCATCATTCTACTATCTTTTCGTCCCCCACCCCGTCCCACCCCAGTCCTAGAATTTTTGTTGTTGTTTTGTGGTACTGTGGATTGAACCTAGGGGCGCTCTACCACTGAACTATATTTCCAGCCCTTTTCATTTTTTATTTTGAAACAGAATCTTGCTAAATTGCTCAGACTTACCTGGAACTTGAGATCTTCCTGCCTTAGCCTCCCTAATCACTGGGATTACAGGCATCTGCCACCGGGCTCAGCTAGAAGAATT
Source organism: Sciurus carolinensis (assembly GCF_902686445.1). NCBI lineage: Eukaryota > Metazoa > Chordata > Mammalia > Rodentia > Sciuridae > Sciurus > Sciurus carolinensis. Next base: position 83,998,785 of record NC_062222.1, read on the forward strand.
TTTAATAATCTTATTAGAAAGTCTTTCCAAGCTTATGCTAACTCCAGAATCCAAAATTCATGCACATATATATACCAGATACTGATAAGTTTTATACATGAAAACAATATGGTTGATAATAAAAAATTTAATAACAAAATTTTTGTCTACAAATTTGGAAAAATATTTGTAATATGTTACATATGTAGTGCTTTCTTTACTATATAAACAACTCTTAAAATTCAGTAAGAAAAAAGACTGCAATATAATTTTTAAAAGGAAAAGTATATAAAGAGAATAGTCTGTAGCTATAAAATAAATTAAATCTATAAAAATTGATTTTAAATGATCTTTCAGATACTTGAGTAAGAAAAAATCAAAATAGAAAAATAATACAGCAGTCTATTACTTGTTTAAAAAAATTAGGAAAGGGAAGTATTCAAAAGACCAAGTGTATTAATTTTCTATTGCTGCGAACAACAAATTTCCACAAATTTACAACAACAAATTTGTTGTCCTATGGTTCTAGAGACTAGACATCTGAAATGGATTTCATGGGGCTAAAATCAAGGTGTTGTAAGGGATGCATTTTGGAGGCTTTTGGGGAGAATCGTTTTTCTGGCTTTCTGTAGCTTCTACAGGCTGCCTGCAATCCTTGGCTTATGGTCCCACATCATTCTAACCTTTGTTTCTATAATCACACCTCTTCTCCAACTCTTCTGTCCCTTTCTTCTGTGTTTTAAGAACTCTTGGGGCTGGGGTTGTGGCTCAGTGATAGAGTGCTTGCTTGGCATATGTGAGGCCCTGGATTCCATCTTCAGCGCCACATATAAATAAATAAGTAAAATAAAGGTTCATTGACAACTAAAAAAAAAAAAAAAAAATCAGAAAAAAAAAAAAAAAAAAGAACTCTTGTAATTACTTTGGGCCTACCCAGACAATCCAGGACGATCTCACCAACTAAAGAGCCTTAATTTGGGGCTGGGGAGATAGCTTAGTTGGTAGAGTGCTTGCTTTGTAAGCACAAGGCCCTGGGTTTGATCCCCAGCACCCAAAGAAAAAAAAAAAAATCTATATATATATATAAAGAACCTTAATTTGATAACATTCACAAAATCACTTTTGCTATATAAAGTAATAATAGTGATAGGTTCTAAAGCTGAGGATATGGACACCTTTAGGGGATCATTATTCTACCTACCACACCAAGGCAAACTGAGGAACCAGAGTCAACTTAAAAACTATTGTAAACAATGGGATAATTCATTAAGAGTTGCTGGGTATAAAATGAATACACAAAAAGCAATATGCTAATCATTGAGCAACCAAAATGATAAACTACATAAAAATATATATGTTATTGCTTATGCAAGAAAACGGGAAAAATATTTTTGGGAAAGGAAAATAGCAACTTGAAGATCAGAAGTGCACAGGATACCTCACACTGGCATAAGAAAATCCTATGGCTCTCTGTATAGGCATCCCATTTTTTAGTCATCTACCAGGTTACAGAGGTTACTGTGCATTTCATTTTTTTTTTAAATTATTCTTTAGTTGTCGACGGACCTTTATCTTATTTCTTTCTATGTGGTGCTTAGAATTGAACCCAGTGCCTCACACTGTGCATTTTGTTTTAATACCTCATTGATTTTGTTGGGACTCTAGAATGTCATTTATGAGAAAATAAAAACTTTTTTAGTTAAAAAAAGAATTACACAGGATAATTATTTTCTAATGTATCCCTTTTGATATCATTTAAGTCATTTCATATTCTCTCACCTATACATCAAAATACTTTACTGTATCTAATTTTGTCCTTTCCAGTTTATGCTAAATATTATGATTCATCTCCATTTTATAGATAGTGTAACTGAGATCACCAGTTTTGTCTATAATCTTGTCACTTCCTGTTTAATATTCTATATAGGTCATTTTGTTTTGTTTTAGTTTTTTTAAGTTATCAATTATCCAACTCCCCTTTCCTATTTTAGGGAAATCTGCTATTGCATAATGTCTTGGTAGGATTAAGTATGATCCATCTTTTAGTATGGAAATTAAAGGGGGAAGAAACCCGGTTCCTCCTGCCCAGGGCATTGACTCTGGAGGCAGTTCCACTGAAGATGAACACTTGGATCTATTTGCAGAACCTACAGAAGCATCCCTCAATGGGGGAGACCATTCTGCTCTAACTAAATGATGTCTATTATACTTTGTGTTTTTTTGGTTTTTTTTTTTTTTTTTTTGCGGTGCTGGGGATCGAACCCAGGGCCTTGTGCATGCAAGGCAAGCACTCTACCAACTGAGCTATCTCCCCAGTCCACTTTGTGTTTTTTGAGTGGAAGAATTTCTTTGATTTCTTTCTTTCTATTTTCCAAGTCATACTCTCAGATTCCTGCTGATCTTGTGAGTCTCATGAGGCTATCCAAGGATATGCCCCTGCCCCGCCTTTTCTTGCAACAATAAGTTCTTACTTCAGAGAGCAGTCAAACCTCTTAGCAAGTCAAGTAAGGCTCCACCTTATTTTCTTAGGACTCTCTCTTGTCCACCTCATCCTTAGTGCATACCTGGATTTTTCATAGTTTCACAAATATACTGATGTGGTTTGAATGACCCCTCTAAAACTCATGTTGAAATTTCATTGCCACTGTGACAATATTAAGATGTGGAACCTTTAAGAAGTAATTAGATGATGATAATTCTGCCTCATGAATAGATTAATGCCATTACTCTGGGAGTGGTTACTGATTAAAAGGGTGAGTTCAGTCAGATTTCCTGTTTTGTATGTGCTTACTTGCCCTTCTGCCATGTAATGATGCAATAGGAAGGCCCTCACCACAAACTGGTACTGTGCTCTTTAATTTCTGAGCCTTAACTGTAAGCCAAATAAACTCCTATTGTTTATATATTACCCAGTCTGTCATATTCTGTTATAGCAGCAGAAAATGAAGTAAGACATATTATACCTTTTTAGTCCTTCATACCCATCTAGAATGCTTTCTTACTCATATAAAGAGGCAAGTTAGTTTTGAACTTTAAATAACCACTTAATTCAATTATAATGTCTGTGAATCATACACTCATAGTACTTTCTCTTCTTCTATCAAGTATTACAATAATTCTAATATTATGTTTTAAATATTCGAAATATTCCGTATCAAACTGACAAGTCCTTGGAGATATCAGACCAACAGGGTCTGGTCATACAGCATAGTAAGTTTTCTTAGGAAATATTTGTGAACTAAATAAATAAAGTTAGTTAAATGTATTTTTTTTTTTTTTTTGGGTGCTGAGGATCGAACCCAGGGCCTTGTGCTTACAAGGCAAGCACTCTACCAACTGAGCTATCTCCCCAGTCCCAGTTAAATGTATTTTTGATGATTCAGGATTATTTTGGGACTGAGGATATAGCTTGGTGATACAGCACTCACCTAGCATGTGAGAAACCTTAAGTTCAATACCCACTAAAACCAAATAAACAAAAAAAGTTATTGCTGGGTATGGTGGCACACAACTGTAATCCCATTATCTAGGGAGGCTAAGGCAGGAGGATCACAAGTTTGAGGCCAGCCTCAACAATTTACTGAGGCCCTATGTCAAAATAAAAAAAAATAAAATAAAAAGGGCTGGGGATGTAACTCAGTGGTAAGTACCCCTGGGTTCAATCCTCAGTACAAAAAAAAAAAAAAAAAGATTATCATGAACACCCCCTACTTTTTGTCTACTTCAAAATAGCTCTTTAGAGTGATTTATTCCTTTAAAACAATCATAAGCATGGTGGCACATGCTTATAACCCCAGCTACTCAGGAGGACAAGGCAACAGGATCACAAGTTCCAGGCCAAACTGGACAACTTAGTGAGCCCCTGTCTTAAAATAAAATGAAGGGGGAAAGGCAGGAGGTAGAGGACTGGGGATATATCTTGGTGATAGAGTACTGGCCTGGCATGTGTGAGGTGCTGGGTTTAATCCCCATTACAAAAAAACATTGGCGGCTTGAAAAATAATTTCTCATATATTTTCTTGGTTGATTATTGTTGTTATCACACATGCTAAAATAGGGTAATGAGTTTCAGAAAGATTGAATAACTTTAATTTAGCAGTTATTTAACTTTAATCTAGCAGTTATCTAAGATTTAATATATCCAAGCATAGTTTTGTTTTGTTTTGTTTTTACCTTGCTGGATCTGATTAACCACTATGTGGTAAATACTGTTATTATCTCCATTTTGCAGAGCGGGGGAACTGAGATCACCAGTCAATAAATGATAAAACTGAGTTTTGAACAAGATCTGTTGGAATGAAATCATTGTCCCAAATCATTATGATGCACTCATAAATGTACCATAACCTCTTTCTGGTTCTTTTTGTTTGTTTGTACTCCTAGGGATCAAACCCAGGGGCACTCTACCATAGAAGTAAACCCTCTGCCCTTTTAATTTAATTTTTAAATTTTGAGATAGGATCTCACTAAGTTGCTGAGACTGGCCTCAAACTTAGGATCCTCCTGCCTCAGCCTTCCCCAGTTGTTGGTATTAGAGGTGTTTGCCACCCCATGTGGCTACCTCTTACTGACTCTTAATGGCCATTTTCAATGGCTTTTTGTGGCTTCTTTCCATGCTCTTTTCTTGTAAGTGGGCAGTACCTTCTTACTGCTGCTAATTCACTATTTCTTATCGATGCTGGATGGAAGTGAAGTAAATTCATTGGTATTTGTCAAGATTAGGAGGAAATTAATGCATATCCATGGGTTCAGTAACATCTTTCATGGGAAAAGACTTTTTCACTTCTTGATTTTCATATTCTGTTGCATAAATAAGCCTCTTCTTTAATAAACTGACTCGAGTTTTTTTGAGGTAACTAAAGCAATTTATCAAAAAACAAGATTAAGTTGTCAATGAAGCATTGGAGTGTCCTATGTATGGTAATAATTTGGAAGTCACTTTTCTTCGCTTGAGTTCAGCAGTTGAGCTCATCTGCAGCAGAAGAGAAACAAAGATACTAACTGGTTCCATGAGACTTCCATGGAATGTCCACAATATAAAAAGCTTTAACAGTATTAAATGGCTCAAACTATAAATGAATAGGCCTTTTGCCAAAGAAACAGAACTCACAGTTTCAGAAAAGCTGCTGAACTCTAGAGTACTTTTTAGTAATTATCCTGTTGAAGGACTTCTATTAATGTGTATTTCTTTCTTTACTACAACCTGTATTCTTTTTAACATTTATTCATGTATAGGTGTGTATCACACAAAAGGCTAGAAAGCTCAAGTTTGCCTACATCTTTGACAGCAGAGAAAAGCTCCCTTTTAACCTGCTCACTAATCAAAACAGCACAATAATTACAGTGCATGGGTGTTCCTGTAATGTCAGGAGAATGTTTAAGAATTTGACTTTAGCTGGGTGAAGTGGCAGAAACTTGTAATCCCAGTAACTCAGGAGGAGTGCAAGTTCCAGGCCAGGCTTGGCAACTTAAAGAAACCCTGTCTCAAAATAAAAAATAAAAAGGGCTGGGGATGTGGCTCAGTGGTAGAGTTCAATCCCCACTACCAATAAATAAATAAATAAATAAATAAATAAATAAATAAATAAACTTCATTCAGTTCATTGCATGCATATTTCCTGAGTACTTATCATGTACCTCATACTTTATAGGTAGTAAATATATATTAATGAACTAGTCTGAAATGCTTTCTACCCTCGTTGAAATCATGTCTATTGGCATGTAGCATCATTATTTATTATTTTATTTTTAACTTATAACCCAAGGTCATCATGAAAACATTGTGAAATTAGTATAACATATGAAACTTCCCAAATATATTTCCTCAAAAAGTAAGGGGCCAAATATAACGACTGAACATTAGTACTGAAACACTAATGTGGCGTAAAGATGAGGTTTGTAGTGAGAAACCTGGCTTCAGTCCTTGCTCTACTCTAGTGGCATTGGGACTTTGGGCATGCCACTGAATCTCAGTTTTCCAATTTAACAAATGGTGTTAATATTTAACTTGTATATCTATTGTGAGAATAGGTACATAAGAAACGCTAATCATCATTATAAATAAGTAATTAGATCTCTTTCCTTTCTTCTTTATGGCTGAGGTTCCCTAGGTAGTGCGTTAAAGAAAAACAATCTCCAAGTTTTCCATTTTCCTTTTAGGTTTTTGTCCCCCATCCCATTCCCCTCCCCTTCTAGTTTTAAGAGAATTCTGAAAGTATCCAAATCTAAAACTATACTTGTGCTAACATTAAAGGGGGGGATTCATCTGTTTTTTAGTAAAATAAGGTTTAGGGAGAGCCACCTACTTCATTTCCAAGGTATGCCACTATTTTTCTACAGTAAGTCTTAAAATACATACTCTTATTACTGAATCCAAGAGTGTATGATTATAATTATACTTTCATGTTTTTATATAAATAAAACATACACAATCATGATTATTTTAGAGAAAGACTAAAGAACTTACTCTTTTAACTTTTGTTGTCCTTGTTTTGTTGTTGAACCTATGGCTTCATGCATGCCAGGCAAATGCTCTGTAACTGAGCCATATCCCCACCTGGAAAAATACATTTTAGTAAGAAAAAAAATGCCGTTTCATGTTCTGTAATCATGTTAAAATCTTTGTTCCTTAGACAACGAGCCAGTTATCACTTTCCATCCTGATAAAAATAAAGATGAGGGGCTGGGGAGATAGCTCAGTCAGTAGAGTGCTTGCCTTGCAAGCACAAGGTCCTGGGTTCGAACCCCAGCACCCAAAAAAATAAATAAATAAATAAAATAAAGATGAAATAACTAAGCACTGGTCAGACAAAATTAGGGCAAGAATAAACCTCTATCCTAGGTTTATTTTAGTTTCCCCCAAGGAAACCAAAACCTCTTCATTTTGTTTTGCTTAAACTTGTTTTCTGCTGAAATATTTATAAAGAACAAAATAATTTAACATTGTTAAGATTATAACTTTAAAAAACTTTACTAACTGGCAGTATAATAATATGAAAGGAGAGATGAACAATATGCTTAGTTTAGTGCTATTCTCTTTTTAGAATTTGTTTATAGTTTCTATAATGATAATGCCTGAAAAAAAGGAAGTTTGGTCCTATGGAAAACTGAATGAGGGCTGGGGATGTAGGTCAGTGGTACAGACCTTGCTTAGCAAAACTTGAGGCCCTGGGTTCAATCCTTAGTACCCCCAAAATAAAAACAAAACCCTAAATGACTATCACTTTATTACTAATGTTCTTATTGATTTACTATGTAAAATTGGATGTTACTTTAATATTCTGTGAATTTTTATATTTCACTTATATATACATATATGATAATAATAAAGTCTTCTTTTAAAAATTGTCATAAATTTATGAGTTATGATATATGGCTCCAAAACATATAATAGTTTGCATTGGATTAATTTATCCTACTTTTGTGTGTGTGTGTGTGTGTGTGTGTGTGTGTGTGAGAGACACACACACACAAAGTTTCATTATGTTGCCCAAGGCTGGTCTCAAACTCTTGGGCTCAAATGATCTTCCTGATGCTGCCTCCCAAGTATCTGGGACTGTAGGCGCATGCCACCACACCCAGCTATTGGGTTGCCTTTTTAAAAATTAAAAATCATTAACCCAGTCTCACAAACCATATAGAGAGAAATATCTTGTAATATTTTTCTTCTGAATTCATTATTTTTTAATGCTGAAGTATTTTAAAGTGAATTAGAGCATATTATTCCACTGTTTCGTGTACATCTCCAAGAAAAATACTTCCTGTATACCAAAATAAAATGATCACATAATTTTTTAAAAAATCCTTAGGACAATCTCAAACCTAGTCTGTAAATTTTAGAACAAAATTTTCCAGTTATCACCCAAAATGGTTTTTACAGGACCATGCTTTGCATCTGGCCGTTATGTCTATATATCCCTTTCCCTTAACCAGAAAGCAGAACTGAAAGCTAAGTTTTATTTGTTGCCACCTTGTAAGATAAGTTCAATCCAGGGCAACAGGAGTGAGGGAAGAGGGAAGCCAAAGGCAAGGAAACTGGGAAGTGAATTTGCCAGAGGGACCATCACTTTTACCAAGGTGACTGATTGCTTGTTCCTATGGGGCCATCTTCTGGGAGGTTGCATGAACAAATGTGTTTCAAGAAAGTCCATCAAGGACAAGGAGAAATGTATCTGCCAGTTCCTTATTTCCAATTGGTCAAAGATTTGTAACTTGAGGTACTACCACCCTTAGTTTCTGGGTTACAAATGCACGGATGCCCAACAGACCAAAGCATCTCATGCCTCATTATCACAGGAAAGTTCTGGACAGGAGACAAGTTGAGAAGCACGAGCATGACAAACTGTGGTCAGGTGGGATCCACATGAGGTGGTCCTGATGTATGTATCACATGGAGTTGCTGTCTACAATCAAGACAGCTCTCCTCTTATTCTGAGTCAGAACAAGTTGCCAAAGGTCACGAGATAGAAAGAAAGATGTTTGGTATGCTCTTTAAATCTAGAATCAGCCCCCTTTCTTTTTCCATGTCACTAACCTGCTGATGAGATCAACAGTCCTACAGAATGTGCCCCGTTTAGAATTTGTCCAACAACTTCCTCACGAAGTCATTTAGCTTGTTCTTCTACCCCTGTGATTTTCTGTAAACTGGAAGTTCAAGATAAAGACTTGCATAGATGCAAGTTGAACATTTTTGTATAGAATACAATGAATGATAGTGTATGATTTATTTCATTTCACAGTAGGAAACACATTATCTTGTCCCACTAAAGTGAGACCAAAATTGACCACTGGATTAAGGTATCACTTTGTAATCCTATAATAAACATGTTTTATTTATTTTATTTTATTTTATTTTATTTTTCTTGATACTGGGCAGCAAATCCAGGGGTGGTTACCCACTGAGCCACATCCCCAGTATTTTATTTAGAGACAAGTTCTCACTGAGTTACTTAGGGCCTCGCTAAGTTGCTGAGGTTGGCTTTGAACTCACGATCCTCCTGCCTTAGACTCCCAAGCCACTGGGATTACAGGTGTGCACCACCACACCCAGCAATGTGTTTTAATATATAATCTGAAAATAGAGTAAATATTTAAATTAAATTAAAGGAACTGCAGCTAAAGAACCGTATAGGTTTTTTTTTTTTTGGGGGGGTATTTATTTATTTATTTGATACTGGGGATTGAATCTTTGGGTGCTTTAACACTGAGCTTCATCCCCAGTCCTTTGTAAATTTTTTTTAGGTTGAGACAGGGTCTCACTAAGTTTACCAGGCTGGCCTTGGATTTGAGATCCTTCTGCCTCCTGAGTTTTGGGGATTATGGGTGTGCATCACCACATCTGGTAAGAATATAAAGTTTACTTTGAAGATCTAAGGCTCACTAATCTGGTAGATTTGAGTGATTCTAGATAACCATTGGCTAGCTTGGACCTAGTGATAATGACATGACAATAATGCATGATCGTGATCATTTTCCTGGATTCACACCTGAACTCTTTTTTTAAAAAAATTATATATATATATATACATATATATACATATATATGTATATATTTAGTTGTTGATGGACCTTTATTTTATTAATTTATTTATATGTGGTGCTGAGAATCAAACCAAGTGCCTCACACATGCTAGGCAAGTGCTCTACCACTGAGCCACAACCCCAGCCCCATAATAGCATTTTATATAGGCAGCTAATAATAGTGCTTTGTAAGCACTGAATATCAACAAGCATTTAATAATTTTTATATTATAGGCATTTCAAATTATTGTTTTATATTATAGGCTTGACATATAGTAACTCCTTTTATCTTCATAACACCCTATGAGATGGGTACTATTATTTTTCACCTTTTACAAATGGTGAACGTGGAACAAAGGTTTTTCTCTCTACGTCCAATGCTCTTTTCCCACATATCCACAGGGTTATCTCCTCTCTTCCTTCCGACTTTTGTTCAATATTTCCTTCTTGTAAATGTTTATGTCGCCACTAAAAACTGAAAATTTCCTTTTCCTCTGGTGCTTGTCTGTCTTAACTTTGCACTATTTCCTCTCTTTATAACTCTCGTCATCTCTGATGACATCTAATATTAATATGTCAACTTGGCTAGACTGAATCACATTTCGCAAAATTCTCTTCTCTGTATGTTCTTAGAATGGCCCACAAGAGAGATTTTGCTAAGATCTGGAAGGCAGAGGGAAGCAGCAGCCACATTGTTTTCAGTCTCAGATGGTCAAAGCAGGTGCATTAAAAGTTGCTGCACTTCATACTTGTGTCACTCTGTCTTCTGTTCCTCCTTGGTCTGTGGCAGAAGTTGCTGTGTCTCCCCACTACTTCCTTCAATTTCTCTAATTCCTGGGCTGGTGCATGTTTATCTTCTGGATGAGGAGTACCAGCTGCACCTGCAGGATATTTACCTTATTAAAGTTTGAGGTCAGGCTGGGTGTGGTGGTGCACACCTATAATTCCAGTGACTGGGGTGGCTGAGGCAGGAGGATAATAAGTTTGAGGTCAGTCTGGAGAGTTTAGTAAGATTCTGTCTCAAAATAAAAAATAAATAGTGATGGGAATTTAATTCAGTGGTAGAGTTTCTCTGGGTTCAATTCCAGTACCAAAATAAAATAAAATAATATAAAATAGGAAGTGAGGAGATGGAATAATAGATTCTATTCTCTCTTGGTAGATTCCCTCTTATGTTTGTGAATTCCATTTCTCTCCCTTGCTTTCCCTCACTTTATAGCTTCCTTTCCTCTTGACTGCCTGCCCTGTGACTTCAAACTCCAATATATATTGGGGGCAGTGATGCATACCTCCCAACCACTTGGAAGGCTGAAGCAGGAGGATCAAAAGTTCCAGACCAGTCAGGGCAATATAGTGAGAACCTGTCTTAAAATAAAACAGGCTGGGGATGGAGCTCACTGGTAGAGATTCCCTGAGTTCAATCCCCAGTATAGTAACAATTATCGTCATCATCATCATAAATTAAAGATCTTGAGGAAGAGAGTTTGATACTTTTGCCCTTTTCCCCCTTCTGCTATATGAACAGTCCAGCACCATATTGAAAGTAGAGACCAGTCTTGACCAGACACTGGTGATATGCTGGTACCTTGATCTTGGACTTGCTAGACTCTGATACTATAACAAATAAAATTCTGGTCTGGGGATGTAGCTCAATTGTATAGCTTTTGCCTCGCATGATCAAGGCTCTGGATTCAATAACAGGATCAGGAGGGAATAAAGAGAGAAATTAAGAAAATTCTGTCTTTATAAATCATTCAGTCTCACATATTTTATTATAGCAAGCTGAACAGACTTAAGACACTTCCCTAAAAGAAACACCTTAAAAGAAACCCTTTTCCACCATAGCCCAAGGCCAACATTTCTGAAGTCAAATCCAAATCCAAATGTGCATGGTTGGAATTGCAATTCCCAATCATCTAGAATCTCAGTGACTTTCTCTCTCTCTCTTTCTCTCTCTCTCTCTCATGCTGAAGATCAAATCCAGGGCATTGTGCCTGCTAAGTAAGCACTCTACCACTGAATTACACCCCCAGTCCCAAAGTCTCTTGTGTTAAAATTAGAACATTGATGAGAAAGGAATGGGATCCTAAGAATTAGGATAAGTACATTTAAACAAAGTCCAATGAAGCTGGAGACCTTTTTTTAAAAATCATTTTTTTAGCTGTAGATAGACACAATATTTTTATTTTAAAAATTTTATTTTATTTATTTATTTTTATGTGGTGCTGAGTGTCGAATCCCATACCTCACACATGCTAAGCAAGTGGTCCACCGCTGCTCTACAACTACAGCCCCAAGCTGGAGCCCTTTGAACTTTCAAATTCTGCCAAACCTTCTTTGCTAGTAGAGACGGTTTTTCCAACTTTGTCTGAGAAGACTATTTTCCTATTGCCTGAAGAACTATAAGGGGTTCTCATGAGGTAGCTGCATTTTAAGAGACTACTAAGCATCCTCAGGACCTGCTCTCAGTGCCTTATTGTTTGTAGACCTATAACCAGACTCCCTGTAGCCCACCTGTCACAGTCAGAGCTAATGAGGTCAGGTGATCAATGGAAGTGAGGTTCTGATTTATTTCACATTGGGATCAGGAGTTATCCTACCTATCTTGTGGGTTATTTTACCATTTCCAGAATGTATAGTTGGAATAGATGTACCCAACAACTGGCAGAGTTTATGGGTTTATTGACCCATTGAGTAAAAGCTAATATGGTAGAAAAATCCAAGTGGTATGTACTAGAACCACATTTATTTGTAAATACAGTAAATAAAATGCATACTGCATCCCTGGAGGGAGTACAGCAATTAGTGCTACCCTCAAAGACTTGAAAGATGTAAGTGCGGCGAGTCCTATCACATCTCCACTCACCTTACCTAATTTGGTCTTTGTAGAAGACAAATGGATCTTGGATAATGACAGTTGGGTATCATAAATGTCAGCAAATAATGATTTCTGCTAGAGCTCTATTTCATGTCTTTTTGTAGTTAGAGCAAATCACAACTAAGATCCCTACATAAAATTGTTCTCTGTGGTATCTGTCACCTAGTTGGGGGCAGATTTATTATGCTGGACAATTTTTATCATGGAAGGTGTGGAATGGATAGTGTGTATATGGATTTTCCTTCCCAGTACGTAAAGCTTTTGCCAAGACCACCATCTAGGCACTTACAGAATGACTTATTCATTCTCATGATATTTCATGCATAGCATCACTTCTGAAAAAGGAAGTTGTTTTGCTTTGGTTTTGCAGTACTAGAGATTGAACCCAGGGGCGCTCATGTACCACCATGCCTGGCTTTGTTTTTCTTTCATTTTCTTGAGACTCCAGAAAAACTGGAGTAAACTTTTACTTCTATGGTCAATTGAAATTTAACAGGGATGTCAAGACCATTTAATGGGAGAAAGAATAGTATCTTCAACAAATGGTCCTGGAACAACTGGGTGTAAATATGCAAAAGGAGTGAATTTTGTACATGCTTATAATCCCAGAGACCCTGGAGGCTGAGGCAGAAGGACTGCAAGTTTGACGCCAGCCTCAGTCACTTAGTGAAACCCTGTCTTAAAAGAAGAATTAAAAGGACCGGGGTTGAAGCTCAGTGTTAGAATACCTCTTAGTTCTATCCCCAGTTCCAGAAAAAAAAAAAAAAAAAAAAAAAAGAAAGGACTATGATGCTTTCATAATACCTTACACAAAATTAACTAAAAATAAATTATAAACTTAGATGTAAGAGCTAAAACCAGAAGATTTCAAACTCTCTTTTCTCTTTTTGCAGTGCTGCGGATGCAACCCAGGGACTTGTACATGTAAGGCAAGCATTCTACCACTGAGCTACATCCCCAGCCCCTAAAACTAGAAATCATTTAAAGAAGAAAACATAGATAAAATAAGTTGGTCTCTATGACTTAGGTTAGGGAAAAGACTTATTAGACATGGCACCAAAAGCACAATACAAAATATATTTCATCAAAATTTAAAAACTCCCTCTTCTAAGGATACTATCGAAAAGTGAAAAGATAACCCATAGTATATCAGATTACTGTAGATGCCATGACAAAACACCACAGCTTGAATGGTGTAAAAAAAAAAAAAAAAAAAAATTAAGTTTCTCACATTCATTTCTGGAGAAAGTCCAAGATCAAGATTCCAGCAGGTTTGGTTTCTTTTGAGGCCTCTCTCCTTGGCTTGCAGATGACCATCTCTTTGGCTTTTGACCTGGCTTTTCCTTTGCTAGCACCTCACTGGTACTTCTTTGTGTGTCCTAATCTGATAGTCCTTAGACTGGATTAGGGCCTACCCTATAGTGACCTCATTTTAACTTAATTACCAGCATCATCTGTTGAGGTCCACTCTATCTCCATTGAATAGTATGGCACTTTTTTTTTTTTTTTTCAGGGCTGGGTATTCAACCCAGGGCCTCACTCATGCTAGGTAAGCATGCTACCACTGAGCTACATCCCCAGTCCTATCTGGACCTCTTGTCAATACCAATTGAGAATACATCTATTTCTGAACTTTTAATTCTATTCCACTGGTCCATATGCCCCTCCTGCCAATATCACACTGTATTGGTTACAGTAGCTTTGTAATAATTTTTAAAAATTCTTTATTTAAGGGCCTATGGGTCTAGCTCAGTGGAAAAATGCATGTACGAGGTTCTGGGTTTGATCCCTAGCATTATACACAAATATATACACAAAGAGCTAACCACGTTTAAAGATAAATATATAAATTATTTATTTAACTGCTGCATATTAAAATTATACATATTAGTGTTGTTCCATGTAATGTTTTGATCACATGTACACATAATGTTCAAATTAAGTTCAATGTATTTATCTATTCAAACATTTATCTTTTTTTTTTTTTTTTAAGTACTGGAGATTGAACTCAGGGGCACTTTACCACTGAGATATATCCTCAGACCTTTTTATTTTTTATTTTGAGGATCTTGCTAGGTTGCTAAGAGTCTCACTAAATTGGTGAACTTGCAATCTTCCTGCCTCAGCCTCCAGAGCTGCTGGAATTACTAGCATGTATACTCAATTTGAGAGAAGTCATTCTCACTGTCATGCAGTGAAATCGTATTGTGGATTTGATTTGCATTTCCCTGATGATTAGTAATATTGAACATTATTTCATGTACTTCATATACCTTCTTTAGAAGTATCTACTTAGGTCTATTTCCCATTAATAGACCATTTTAAAAAGCAAGTTTTTTTGCGGGGGGTGTCTTTTGTTGTTAGGTTTTTGTAGTTCCTTACATAATCAGGATATCCATCTTTTGAGCTTTATAGATTATAGATTTTCTGCTATTCTATAGGTTGTTTCTTTATTTTTATTTTATTATTTCTTTTGCTATGTAGGAACTTTTAAGTTTAATATAATTCAAGTTGTCTAGTTTTACTTTTGTGATCTTGTCCAAAATATCCTTGCTCATTCCAATGACGTCTTTGTGTAGAAATGAGGCACAGTGATCTGGGTGCATTGGCACACTTGTAATCCTAGCTACTTGGGAAGCTCAGGCAGGAGGGTCATAAGTTTAAGGCTAGCCTGGGCTATATGGTGAGACCTTGTCTTAAAAGGAAGAAAAAGAAATGAAATGCAGCAATAAGACTATGCTTCTAGAATTCACAAGTTTTATCTTGTCCCCTCATACAAAAGACACTGGTCTGATAAAATAGTAGAATGGTCTTTTGAAGATTCATGTATGGCACTGGGCAGAATATGGCATATGGTATCCTTGTGAGACTGAGGCAGTGTCCTCCACAACTCAGTATATACTCTAAATCTGACAATGATATAGATGATACACTTTATTCTATAGCCTGGATTCATGGGTCTGGGGATTAAGGGGTGAAAATGAAGGTGACCTCATTCATTATTATCCCCAGTGATCCACTAGTAAACTTCTTGCTTCCTATTCCTGAGACTTTGGGTTCTGCTAGTCTAGAAGTCTGAGTTCCAAAGAGACAGATGCTTCCTCCAGAGGACACAATAATGATTCCATTAGGCTGGAAGCTGAGACTACCATCTGATCATTTTCAGTACTGCATGCCAATGAGTCAACCGGGGGTTATTGTACTTGCTGGAATGATTGATCTTGACTATAAGGGGGACATTGGGTTGCTACTACACAAAGGGGTTAAGAAAATGTATGTCTGAAGTGTAGAGGATCTCTGGATGTTGTTAGTGCTCTCATGTCCTGTGATTAAAGTCTATGTTGAGACTAGGACGACACAATTCTGACAGGACTGCTAATCACCCAGACCCTTCAGAAAAGAAGGTTTGGGTCATCCTTCCAGTCAAGGAACCATGACCAGATAAGTGCTTGCTGAAGGCAAAGGGACTATGACATGGTCAGCAGTTTTGTCTGCTGTAACAGGTGACCATTCATAAAAGTGAAGACTGTGGTAGTCATCAGTATTAAACTGAGAAAACTGTTCTGGACACATTAGTGATTACATGAACCTATGAATGTTTTATAGAATTTAACTACTTCTGAGATTTATTCTTTTAAAATTTTTTTTTGTTTTAATTAGTTATATATGACAGTAGAATGCACTTTGATACATCATTATAAAATGGAGTATACTTTCTCATTCTTCTGGTTATACATGATGTATAATCCCACCGGTCGTATAGTTACATATGCACATATGATAATAATGTCTGATTCATTCTACCATCCTTCTATCCCCATAAACCTTCCTGTCCCTTAAATCCCCTCTACCTAATCTAAAGTAACTCTATTCTTCCCTAGCCCCTCCCTCATTGTGAATTAGCATTCACATAACAGAGAAACATTCGGCTTTTGGTTTTTTGGGGATTGGTTTATTTCGCTTAGAGCATTAATCTCCAGGATATAAAAAGAACTCAAAAAACTTAACACCAAAAAAACAAATACCCAATCAGTAAATGGGCTAAGGAACTGAACAGACACTTCACAGAAGAAAAACAATAGATCAACAAATATAAGAAAAATGTTCAACATCTTTAGCAATTAGAGAAATGTAAATTAAAACTACTCTAAGATTTCATCTTACCCCAGTCAGAATGGCAATTATCAAGAATACAAACAACAATGAATGTTGGCGAGGATCTGAGGTTTATTCTTGGATTTCCATTTCCAAAAGGAAAAATGCTTTACATTTTTTTATTAGTGCACCAAAATTATACATAATAGTGGGGTTCATTTGGACATAGTTGTAAATGCATATAACATAGTTTGCTCCATTTCAATTCCTAGTACTTCCTCTTTTCCTCCCTTTCTCCTTCTTCCTGATCCCCTTCCTCTAAGGAATAACTTTTTAAAATTTACTCTTATTACCTTTAAGCACATTACATAAAATTAAAATAAACCAATTAAATGTTGTCTACTAGAGGTTTGTTTGTTTTGGTACTGGGGATTGAAGACAGGGGTGCTTTACCATTGAGTTATACCTTCTAGACCCAGCCCTTTTTATTCTATATTTTGAGACAGTATCTCACTAAGTTGCTTATGACCTCACTAAATTGCTGAGGCTGGTCTTGAACTTGGCAATCATCCTGCCTCAGACTTCTGAGTCACTGGGATTACAGGTGTGGGCCACTGTACCTGGATAAAATTTTGAATTTAATATTGTATACATTCAAAATTAGCACACTGAAGTATAGCTGAGGCAGTAATGACTTCATATTAGTTATCATAGCTCTTTGTAAATGTCTTTAATGTAGTACTCATTACCTTATATTACAGTTCACTAATACAGTTCTCAGGCTAGACTACAAACCCCATATAGGCATTCTCTCTCTCTCTTCCTTTTTTTCTTTATCCAGTGCTCAGTTAATGTCCAGATTTTTAGAAATATTTTATCTTGGAAAAAAGTAAGTTTTCAGTGTATATGGTTGTGTAAGTGTAAAGGAATGCATGAATATAAATGGGTGATTACTAAATTAGTGATTTTAGCACACTAAACAAGCGCTCTACCACTGAACTATAACCGCAGTCCAGTTTTACCTTCTTGTACATTTTCTTTTCTTTTTTTCTTTTATTTTGTGCATTGCTGGGGATTGAACCCAAGACTTTGACTTACTGGATGAGCATTCTATGCCCATAGTCCATCCTTGTACATTTTCTAAAGAAAAATCACAGTCATTTATTTCTTGAATTTATATAAGGCCTGATGACCTAATGTTAGAAATTCATAAAACTGATCCTGGGGAACATAGATATTCCAACTGCCAAAAGTTTTAAAGGCAAAGTGTTAACTATCCCTCTATACTGATTAGCATATTTTTGCTCATTGAAAATCTACTGTTGGCTCAAGTAGATAGAAACTTTCAAATAATCAGTGACATGCTTGATCAGGAACCTAATCACCACTAATTTTTCCCATGACCTTTCCCTCAGAGTTCAGCATGACATCTCTTTGCATGAACAAGCTAAGATGGCCGTGGGCAGATTAGGGACATTGACTTTATGTGTTTATGTGAAGTAGGGTCATGAGTTTTTTTGTTATTTTTTCTGATGTCGCTTCACAGTTAACAGTTCCTAAACTTAGCTGCATATCATAATCTTCCAGGAATCCACCCCAGCCCAACAGAGACAAAATAATATAAGAAGGAACCCCTCCACCCAGCAGAATGGTATAAACCTGTAATCCCAGCTACTAGGGAGACTGAGACAAGAGGATCAAAAGTTGAAGCCAGCCTTGGCAACTTAACAAGACCCTGTCTCAAAATTATAAAAAAAAAAAAAAAAAAAAAAAAAAAAAGGGATTAGGGTATAGCTCAGTGGTAGAGAGTCCCTGGGTTAAATCCCTAGTACCAGAAAAAAAAAAAAAAAAAAAAAAAATCAAGAAGGAATCCTCAGCAACAATATTTGAACAAATTTCAGGTTCTTCTTATGCAGCCAATCAAGTCCTCTGTTTGTGGCCACTGGGAACCTCTGGTTCACCTTGGCTTAGTATTATTTCCCTCTTCACTTTTAGTGTTCTTTCTTTTGCTAGTGGTTCTGTACTTCCCAGGGTCCCCAATGTCAGGATGAAGTCTATCTGATATGTCATTGACACCCTAATGTGACTTAGTTTAATGTGCTATTTCTTCAGAAATGCTAATGGTGGGATCCGAGACTGTATGATAGACTGGGATGGGGTGGTTGGGAGAGGAAAAGGTTTGTTTCCTGGCCCCATAAATGACTATTTAGGGAATAGCTTCCTTTTACCTATCCATAAAGTCAGCCATACATATAAATTATGCCTCACTCTAGAGAGATGAATTTCAGGAGGATGGTGCAAAAGAAGACAATGGAAAATCTAGATAGGACCTGAAGTCTTTATTTGCTAGTACCTATTGAGTAAAACTTCACCATTTTCTTTCTTCTTTTAATTATAGAAAATGTAAGAGAGTTCTCTTAGGGAATAGAAGATTACTTTCACTGGAATTATTCAACATACTCAGATTCTCCATTTGGCAGGGAGATTGTAAAGGGGATTACATTGGATTAGAATTTTTCAATAATCTTTAATATTTTTTTCTATTCCCCCGACATAGCTATAGTTATTCTTCTTGGTCAGGTATTTCCCCAGTTTATGATAAGTAGGATTAAATTATTTACTTTTGACATGTGTTTGTTAGAAGCTTTTAGTTTGATCTTTACCTGGGAGCCCTTGTCCAGGTTGCCATACTTAGAAAGGGCCCTTTCAGAATGGAAACGTTTCCACAGATAGTTCAAACAGTTCTTGAAATCACTCTACTGGTCCAGGTCCTGCTCTTTTCTTCTTGGAATAACTTCATCAGTTCTCTTAACTACCTCTGGTCTCTTGTCCTTTTTTTGTGTGTGTAACACTGTGGGTTGACCACAAGGTATTGTGCACACTAGGTAAGTGCTCTACAGTTGATCTACCTCCCTAACCCTCGTCTCTTGTCTTTATGCAATCCCTCTTTCAAACTATTGCCAGAATTGAATTTCTAAATGTCAATCTGCTTACATACCCCATTGTAGTGGGCAGCCCATCTTTATCCAGAAAAAGTTCAAATGTGTTTAAATGCATGCATAAGTACAAGCAATGAATGAGAAGTTATACTCCATTTATGTATGATGTGTTAAAATGTATCTATTGTCATGTATAGCTAATTAGAATAAAAATATTTTAAAAAATGCATGCATAAGGTTTTTTAATGATCTGATACCCATTACACTTTAAAAAATTCTCATTATGATAGTGTTCCTGCTACAAATCATTTGTAATTCCTTGAATTTTCCAGGTTTTCTTAAGATTCTGGAGTTTTGTAAAAACTGTTCCTTCTGCCTGGGATAGCAGTACTTCTTTCATTTTTTCCCCTAATCTTTTTGATTTACGATCCAGCTTTGAAGTCAACTTTTTGTCATCTTTCATTCCATAAAAATGTGCAGTGTTCCTCTTTTGAAGTCTGATGATATCCTGATAAACCTTCATTATAACAGTAATTGCAATGTACTGTAACTGATTTTCATATGTTTTCCATACTAGACTGTAAGAACCTTAAAAGTAAGGACAGATATCATTTATAAATTTGTTTAACACACAGAAAGTGCACATAAAAGTATCTCTGGAGTTAATGACCTTTAGAATAGATGAATACTAACTTGATTACATTCTAATTCATAGTCAGCTAACAGTCAACAACAGAATGTAATGAATGGAAAAAAAACAAAACCTGTGCAGGGAATATCCCAAGGGGCCAGATCACACGAGGGAGGACCTAGTTTTGAAATACAGTTCTGCTGGGCATGATGGTGCATGTCTGTAATCTAGTTACTTGGGAAGTTGAGGCAGAAGGATTGAGAGTTCTAACCAGCATGGGCAACATCATCTGGGAAAGACCCAGAACCTATGGTGATATCCATGAAGTGTACGGAATGGCATGGAACGAAAGCATAGTTGGTGATAATAATGGGGAATACAATTATTTTCTTTAAGTTTTTTGGAAATAGTTCTTGTGATAGCTTAAATCCCCCAACTATGCCATGCTGCTTATTTATTTAAAAATTTTTTTTTTATTTTTCAGACTGCATTTTGATTCATTGTACACAAATGGGATACAGCTTTTCCTTTCTATGGTGTTACATGAGGTAGATTCACACCATCCATATAATCCTACATGTACATAGGGTAATACTGTCTGTCTCAGTCTACTATCTTTTCTTCCCCCACCCCTCCCCCTCCTGCCCCATTTTCCTCTACACCATCCAAAGTTCCTTCATCCCCTCCCACCCCCGTTATGTATCATCATTCACTTATCAGAGAAAACATTCGGCCTTTGGTTTTTTGGGCTTGGCCTATTTCACTTAGCATGATATTCTTTTTGTTTTGTTCCCATGGTTCTGGGATTGAACCTAGGGTCACTCTACTACTGAGCCACATCTCCCACCCTTTTTCTTTTATATTTTTGTGGTGTGAGGGATTGAACTCAGGGCCTCATGATCCAGGCAAGTACTCATCACTGAGCCAGCCCCTCCTCTTGTGTTATTTTCAGACAGGAACTGCTTAATTACTTGGGTTGGCCTTGAATTTTCAATCTTCCTGACTCAACTTCCCAACAGCTGGGATTTCAGGCATGAGCCACCAATCATGGCTCCATTCTCTTACTTGGAGAAGGAAGAATAAGGGGGGAAGACAAAGAAGGGAACTTAAAAAGCAGGTCTCATGAATTAGAGTTGACCTTTTCCTCACTGAAAATCTTCAAGATTAATTTGTGATTGTAATAGTAGGTAGAAGGGCTGAGTGTGTAATTCAGTGACAGAGCACTTGCCTAGCATATTGAAGGATCTGGGTTTGATCCTCAGCACTCTCCCCATGTAGAATAATTAGTTAATGTGGTGTATATTAATTATAACTAGTTATCATAATGGAATTATATATCAGTTGAATCAATTCCAAAGCTATTCTATAAATGATAATGGATTGTTCTTGGTTTAATGAACTCAATGTAAATTAGATGTCATTTTTGTACCTTAGCAGCCTCTAAGAAGTGTTTGTTATAAATGGAGCCTACAAGTAAAATTAAAAACATATATGCAGATTAAAATTATAGATTTTGATATTCACTAGAATACTCTTATCCAATGTCTAATTTGTCACTGGCTTTTTTTTTTTTTTTTTTGCTTTTTATTGCTTTTTGGCCAAATAGAGGGATTAGTTACAAACCAGCATTCCTTTGATGTCTTTCATACCAGCAGGATATATTCCTGCCCTAGACCCTGGGATATGCTTAAAAGGCCTTTTAGAGCTTAAGTTAACCTTGATTTTCTTTCTTTTCCATAGAATCTGCTTCCAAGGAAAACTTATTTTCCTTGGGGAGGAAACTGCCATATATCTTTTTAGGGTCAAAACAGATCATAAAAATTAAGTATTAAGATGAAATTAGGGGAAAGAAACAGATATAAATGCAACAATTACCATTTACCCCTTTAAACAATAGCTAAGAAAATAATAATAATCAACACTTATTAAGTTCTTTTTATGTGGCAGGTATTGCCAGATATCTCACAG
Organism: Sciurus carolinensis; assembly: GCF_902686445.1. Lineage (NCBI taxonomy): Eukaryota > Metazoa > Chordata > Mammalia > Rodentia > Sciuridae > Sciurus > Sciurus carolinensis. Next base: position 84,020,794 of record NC_062222.1, read on the forward strand.
CTCTATGTGGTAGTTAATATTATCTCCATTTTTATAATTTAGGGGAATAAAGCTCATAGATAAATAATGTGGACAAAGATCACACAGCTAGTCATGACACAGTCAGGATTTTACGAAGTCTTTTATTGTATTTATATGTTTCTTCTCTCCAATTCCATTTCAATATTCATTTGTTTATAATCTATCTTGGCTCTAAAGGGAATTTAGGAAGTTTCTAAAAAAAAAAAAAAAAAAGAGTACCAAGCTTACAGTCCAACTTTAACTTAGCTATGTTATTAAAATGGAGAGGGAATCAGAGACTTCAAAATATTTTCACAGATTTACCTTTTCATGTCTTTTCCCCCAGTGTCTTTTTTTTTTTTTTTTCTTATGACACAGGACTTCTTATGTCTAATTTTCTTCCTTTCCCATTTCCTTTCAATTTAGGAACACAGTAGCATCAGAATATCCTTCCAGAGCAGGTGGAAAACTTGTCAAAATTCCAAGTACAGCAGAATTATCAAAATTAAAAGTGATAAAACACTACATGGACCATCTCTGCACTGATGCAGAAGAAACAGGTAACAATAACATGGAGAATGGAATGACTAGAATACAGTGTTTAGAGGCAAATGCTACTTTGTGTGGGAAAACACTGGCATCTGCATACATGTGTTTAGATATAATTTGGCATGGCTTGACCTTTTTTGCACTACGTTTATGTATTACTTATTGTAAAGAAATGCTTGTTGAGAATGATGCCTATTAACAAGAGTTATGACTATTTTGTACCTTGTGTCAGTTGATGCTGTGAGCATTGGGTTCTGATTGCACCTTAGTTTTTGTCTTTCTACAAAAAAACTAGTTGATATAACTCTTCAGTAGCTGGATAGCAAAACAAATGAACAAACTACCACCTTTACCATATTTATTATGGCTAGAAAATGCCATACTCCATCATTCCACTTTCTAAATATCCTCGGACTGAGTTTTACATAGTAGTTCTGACTCATCATTCATAGATAATTCAATTTTCTGTTTGCTTCATGTATCTTGAGTAAACTATTTCCTTATAATAATCACGTTGACATTGTATTTTGAGAAATCCCTCAGGAATGCAGTTTACATTTTCAGTCTTGTTCATTTTAAAACTATTTTTATTAGCCCATTATAGTTATACATAACACTGGGGTGGGTTCTAATGCACAGAATGTAATTTGCTCCATTTCAGAACCCAGTACTTCCTCTTTCCCACCTCTCTTCTTTCTCATCTTGTTCATCTTTAAATCATCATTTTGTGTGGGGGGAGGGAGGCAAATGTACTATTAATATAAATCTTTAGCAGGACATGGTGGCATTTGTTTGCAGTCCCAGTTACTCAGGAAGCTGAGGAAGGAGGGTTGCTTGAGCCCAGGAGTTCAAGGCCAGCCTGCGCAACATAACACGACCCTGTCTCAAGAAGAAACGAACTCTCCTCATATGAGATTTTTTAAATTTTTATTGAAATTACTATTTCATTTTTTTATGGTAGTGCTCTACCACTGAGTTAATCCCCAGTTCTTTCTAAATTCTATTTTGAGATAGGATGTTGCTAAATTGCCCAAGGCTGGCCTCAAATTGATCCTACTGCCTCAGGACTACTGAGTCACTGGGATTACAGGTGTGTGACACCACAACTGACCTTGAAATTACCATTTCTTGGCTAAACATTTAATTTAAATAACTAATCAGCTACTCTCTTTTCCAGAGATCTATTTTAATTTTAACAAGAAACTACAGTATTTGGAACTATATTGTTCTGTCATGTGTCAATCATACAGATACATTTTATTCCTTCACAGGAGGAATCTATGTTAGAGACATAAAAACTATTTAGCATGCACTTAATAGTGAATATAGGCCAACTGACAAAGCTAACAGAAGAAATACATCTCTGAAGCAAAAACAAATCTTTGAGTTTGTGACTGCAGTGGATGAGTTTTTCTTTTTTTTCTTCTTTTAAAAATATTTTTAGGGGCTGGGGAGATAGCTCAGTCGGTAGAGTGCTTGCCTTGTAAGCACAAGGCCCTGGGTTTGATCCCCAGCACCCAAAAAAAAAAAAAAAAAATTTTTTTTTTAGTTGTAGGCGGACACAAGACCTTTATTTTATTTATTTTTTTTTATGTGGTGCTGAGAATCAAAGCCAGTGCCCGACACATGCTAAGCAAGTGCTTTACCACTGAGTCACAACCCCAGCCCATGGTTCAGTTTTTCTTGTCAGATAAAAGAATGAGGCAGTGATAGTGGTGATAAAATGCGCTTCTTTGTCTTTCCTTGGAAATAACTGGTAGCCTCAATTCCTGCAGCTCTCCTGCATCTACTCAACCTAATAAACTTCTTCCTTTAATCTTGGATGATGAATAGCACCTTATTCACAGGTTACACAAATGGGCACCATTTCTTTATGGTACTTGATTTCAATTCCTTTTGCCACCCTCGGCTTGTTGACATGGATGACTCATGATTTTTAGTTTCTTTCAAATGCAAAAAAGACTGTGGGGTGGGATCCTTTGAGAATAACCCAGCTTCATTGCATATCAGAAGTATGTTCAACTCTAAGAGTTGAAGAGCACAGACAATTCATTAGTGATCAGAACAGGGATCCGCTTCCAGTTCCTCTCCTAACTCACAACAATGTGCTCTTTAGAACTATGAGGACTTCTTTTAACATTCTTCACTAGGAATGGGAGGTGATTGGCTTTCTCCTTCTCCTTACTCTTCCCTAGAGTGTTTTTTTTTTAACCAATTTAGACTAGCTCTATCTCAGAAACTGTCAAAGAGGTCAGCTGACAACTTGTCAGTACAGTCTTACTGTATGTAAGACTATAATACAAGCTAAATGACCATACCAGAACAATTTAAGACCAATTTATAGAAAAGCGGGTGGAACTCTCTCCACTTAAAGCTAATCTCTGAGCTGGTGTGGTAGTGCATATGGGCAATCCTAGCTACTCGGGAGGCTGAGGCAGGAGGATGGCAAGTCTGAGGTGAGCCTCTGCAATTTAGGGAGACCCTGTTTCTAGAAGGGGGAGAATTCACAAGTGTCACGTCCTTATCAAGATCAATACTTACTCACCATGTTTTCCAAATGATGATTTTCCTTTTGGTATTGTGTCTCCCAACACTTCAACTTTTAAGGCCAGATGTTCCACAAATGATTAGTTTTATTTACAAAACTTGCTATTCTCTCTTTATATCCAGATATACATATACTTACACATCATTTCTATAGTTAAGCTGTAAGCCTATTATATCCCCAAATGCACAGGGCACAGAGCACAGTACCTAGAACAGAAAAAGCATTTAATACATATTTGTTAGATGAATACTTATTCAGTTTCTCTCTTTTTTTTTTTTTGCGGTGCTGGGGATTGAACCCAGGGCCTTGTAGTTTCTTGTATTTCTTTTAAAAAATTTCTTTTAGTTTTTGATGGACCTCTTTTAGGTAAAGATTAAAGTTTTCCATTTGAACATTTATGTTATTCCTGATTATAAACTACAAGGTTTCTTCCTTTTATCTATTTAGGTTTCTAATCCATTCAGATTTATACTATATGGATGATGGCTGCTCCTATTAAGGAAGTCAAGGCATGAATAAATATCTGTAAGTCTCCAACATACATATGCTGTAAGTCTCCGGCATATAAGTTGTGCTTTATTTATTTTGGTACTGGGAATTGAACCCAGGGGCTCTTCACCACTAAGTTACATGCCCAGTGCTCTTTACTTTTTGATTTGAGATAGGTCTTGCTAAATTGTGAAGGTCTCATTAAATTACTGAGGCTGACCTCAAACTTGTGATCCTCTTGCCTCAGTCTCCAGAGTTGCTAGAATTACAGGGGTGTACCACTGTGCCTGGCCAATTTGTATTTTATTTTGATAATCTGTTATGAAGAGCTAACATATTTTTTTTTTCCTTTAAAGAGAAGTTTAAGAAAATAAGAGCTCAGGAAAAGAAAAAAGAAAAAAAGAAAAAAAGAGTTGAGTGCAGTGGCACCTACCTATAATCCCAGTGACTCTGGAGACTGAGGCAGGAGCAGGGCAAGTTCCAGGACTTCTTTGGCAACTTAAGGAGACCCTGTTTCAAAATTAAAATGTAAGACGGCTGGTGATGTAGCACAGTGGTAGAAGGCCCCTGGGTTCAATCCCCAGTCCAAAGCACCCAAAACCAAAAAAAAAAAAAAAAAAAAAGCAAAACCTGCCTGTAGGATTTTGAAGTACTATAAATGAAGAACAAAACCCCTGTTTTTGATGTTTAGGCTTATAGAGCCAAGCTACAAAGACTTTTTTCCCTGTTCTTTGTTTTTGGGACAGGGAATTTTCAGGGAAGTACTGAGCTTTCCTTACCTAAAAGTAGTTTAGGATAAGCAAGTCAAACTTCATACAAAAATCTTAAGTATCTAGAAAATAACTGACTAGAATGTCAGTAAAACAAAAAAAGTCCTTACCAGTTTAAGATATGAATCTTATCTTGAACTTACCAGTTTAGGATATGAATCTTATCTGAAAGGGTGACTGACAAGATCACACTTTGCTTTAAAAGAAAATGTTTGGCTGACAAGTAAAAAAATATTAAAAAAAAATGTTAGGCTGGGAGTGATGGCAAATGCCTATGATTTCAGCCTCTTGGGAGGCTCAGGCAGGAGGATACAGGTAAGCTTGGGCAACTTAGGCAGGCCCTGTCTTAAAACCAAACCAAACTTGGGATGGCAGCAGGGATTTATGAAATATCTAAAAATGTTGATAATTTCTTTAGTTCTGAAGTTCACTATATTCTTCTAAGTTTGAGATTTTCAATAATAATAATAATAACAATACCCCCCCCTTTTTTTTCATGGTACTGGGGATTGACCCTCGGGTCTCCTACATGCTAGGCAAGCACTTTACCACTTAGCCACATCTCCATGCTTAAAAGTTTTTTTTTAATTTATTTTATTTTTTTGTGGTGCTGGGGATTTGAACTCAGGACCTTGTGCTTGTGAGACAAGCACTCTACCAACTGAGCTATCCCCCCAGCCCTAAAAGTTTTGAGATATTAGCTTTGTTCTATTTTTAACTCTAAGAATTCCCATTTATCCTTATCTTCTTTGACAAATAATGGACACAGGAGGAACACTACACAACCGATTATTTTTATTTGCAAATCTCTGCAAAGTCACTTGTGACGACTACACTGTTTCATTAGGGGAGGCTTTATCTTTGTAATATACGTTCTCAGCATATAATAAGTATTTCATATTAAAACAAAGAAAGTTGGCTTCCTGCATATCTCAAGTGTAGAGGTAACAAACCTCTGATATTATATCAGAATCTTTTTATAATCAAGAATCACAATTCTTTCCAGAAATTGTTCTTTCGCTCCTCACGTCACACGCCTCGGAGGCACAATGTGGGGCGGCGAGGTCAGGGCCCAATCCAGAGCTGGAAGGCCCTCACCGGGTCTCTTCGGGACTCAGCAGCGCGGAGGTCTTACCCGCGTCGGGCTGCGCGTCCCGTGGCTCACACCGACCCGCGGGCTGCCCCGCCCCGAGGGCGGAGACCGGGCGGAGCGGCGCGCTCTCCTCCGCCTCCTCCCGACTCACCACTGCCCCCGGCGCCCGCGGCGCATGTGCCCGGCGCCCCCTCCCCGGCCCTGGATTCCACTTCCCCTCCGCTCGAGCTGCAGCGGCAGCCGCCTCCAGGCCCCGCGCCGCCTCCGGAGTCCATGGCCGGGACGCGCTGGGTACTCGGGGCGCTGCTCCGGGGCTGCGGCTGTAACTGCAGCAGCTGCAGGCGCACCGGCGCCGCCTGTTTGCCATTTTATTCCGCCCCTGGCTCCTTCCCCTCGGGCGTTTCAGGCCGCCGCCGCTTGCTCCTGTTACTCGGGGCCGCTGCGGCCGCCGCCTCCCAGACGCGGGGCCTCCAGATCGGGCCTGCGCCCGCCGGGAGGCTGGCGGGCCCTCCCCCTGCGGCCACCTCCGCGGCGGCCGTGGCCGCCGCCTCCTACCCGGCTCTGCGCGCTCCTCTGCTGCCGCAGTCGCTGGCGGCGGCCGCGGGCTCCGCGCGGGGCTACAGCCAGGTATGTGGACGCCTCGAGGGGCTGCGCGCAGGACCCCTCACCGGACGCGCGCACGCGTCCCCGCGCCTCTCCGCGTGCGCCTCGCGTGCGCGCCCGGGTATCCGCGGCAGGCGCCGCACACCCGCCCCCCTCCCGCTCCGTCCTCCTATTGGGCACGGGAACAAGGGACGCTCTCCCAGGCCTTGGGTTTTCTCCTTGTTTTGTTCTCCCCTCGAGTCTCTGGTCGGTTGGGCAGTGTAAGTGTGGCTGGGGTGAATGTTGAGGCCTTGTTTCCCGCCGGGCCCATGGTAGGTTTTGTGAGGCTGCTGACGCCCCCAACCCCGCATCCCTCTAGCTCTCCGCCCGCTGGTCGTGAAGTTGGGAGGCTGGACCCCGCGGAGGGTTGGGAGTTTCAGTGCAGCCAGAGCACTAGGCCCGGGCGGCCCTCGGCGCCTCACGGTAGCCACCGATACTAAGGTTCGCGACACAGCTGCGTGAGCTGGCTTGGGAAAGAGCCGCATCCCCAGCGCGCCCCTCTCTCTCGTGTCCCTGGGGAAAGGCGGGCTGCCCCACTTTACTGAAGGTCACCTCTGCAACTCTAGTTCCTTTGACAGAAGGTCCTTTAGGACTGTGGGTCGCCGTCCACTGGGAGAACAGTCGGATGTTGGGGGAGGGGATGAGTAGAGTAGGAGCGTCTAGGGGTCTACGATTTGGGGGCCAGTTGGGAATGTTTTCCTTTACTTTTTTCCATTCTTACCTCTTAAAGTGTGTATTTGAAGAACCCAGATTGCAAATATTCTATGCATTGTATATGGAGCTTTTTCTTCTGCTTATTACGTGGTCTCCGAGAAGAGCCTACTCACTCTTTCACTACCTTCCCCGCTAATGCTTTGGGTCTTATCTATCATAATTCAATTTGTGCTTCTCCTTGATTTATGGAATTTGGGAAGCTGCTGTCTGCCCGTGGCTGAGCCAGTTTATTTGAATGCTGGCCCACTACTTTATCCTGCTTTTTTCTGTAAAAGCTTATGATGCTTATGGAATTCTGGGAAATGGAAAAAAGTTGTCTTAAAAAAATAGCGTTGTGAGCTGGTTTCTTGTAAAATTTGTTATGTGTTAGACATTGTGCTTACATTTATTTTTGACTCCTTAAAATTGAACATTAAGTGTTCATGAAAACGTGACAGAAACACAGATATTTGTCCTTCGCTTAGTAAATTGCAAGTCTTAAAACCTGACTTACGTTCTCAGTTTATGCCTATAGTGCTTTGTTGGATTCTCATTTCAGTTTGGGCTCAGTGTTACAGTCTACTTTAGGTAATTCTGAGGCTCCTGTTACCTCACACTTGTGCTGTTGCCTTTTAAGATCTTTCTCTTATTCAGTTGGTCTGATAGATTAATCTTTCCAAGGTCTGCTGTCTTGTTTTACCCACTCCTCAGTGTCTTTTATTAACTTCACCAAGTGAAGGACACACGTTGAGCCCAACACTGAAGGCCTTCTGCTGTATAGTACCAAGTTCCTTTTGCCAGCTCATCTTCTTTGGCTCTATTTTTACCCTGCAAGACAAATGAGATTAATTGCTATTTTTCAGATGCACCTTTGTTTGGACTGCTGCTTCCCCTCACCTCTCAAACTGGAATGCCCCATCTTTTTATATTTCCTGCAAGGCCCATCTCTTATTATGTCCTGATTCTTTTTCTGTTAGTACTCTTTTGAATTTCTATAGTATTTTGTATCTTAATTATAGCACTTGAATCATCTTCTGTATTTGTCTTATTTGGAGAGGGTCTAATATGGTGCATTCCATGTAGGGGACTCCCAAGTATGTGTCACAGTGAAGGAATCATTTTTGTACTGTCTTAATTAAAACATTATTATTAGTTATAATTTGCAGTTGATGAATTTAAAAATAAAATTTGTGCCTTGCTAAATGACTAAGATGTATTTGCTTATTGCTTTTGGATGTACAGTTTAAGCCAAAACAGGATGAGTTAGATTTGTGAAATTTGCTTCTCACCTCTGAAATAGTCTAACATCTAGAGCATCTGTTCGAAGAAATAAGCACTTTCTAAATAGGTTGTCATTTCTTCATTTCTCTTGAAAGGAGTCCAAAACTACCTACCTGGAGGACCTTCCACAACTCCCTGAGTATGAATTGGCCCCATCCAAGTTAGGAGAGGAAGTGGATGATGTTTATCTCATTCGAGCTCAAGGATTGCCTTGGTCGTGCACTGTGGAAGATGTGCTTAACTTTTTCTCAGGTATATCTTAATGTGTATTTAAATATGTGATTATTGTCTGAGTAAAAGGTAGACCTATAGAATCCAAGTCTAGCTATGCTGGAGACATCCTCTGATGATTGGGAATTGTTCTGGCTGGTTACACACTCATCAAGTGACATCATGGTACTGTTTGGAATATAACATGGTTAAAGATTGAATTCAACAAAAATAATTTTAAAATGACATGTTGTAAAGCCAATTTTCTCTTAAGTTTTCATATGTATATAACAAAAAGCCAAACCTATTAGTGGAAATGTGGGGTTGAAAGTAACTGCTTTTGTAGTAAATGCATTTCGAATACAAGATCACTTGCACAAAGTTCCTTTAATAACATGTTTGGAAGATTTACTAATCTTCAGTTAGTGTTTTAGTTTCTATATCTGACTGTAGTTTAAAATTTTCCTTTCAAGAGGCTTTTAGTAGATGTCACTTTAAAATGTGGTAAAAGGATGTGACTGAATGTATTAATGTTAACATTGTGTGAGTCATGCATTTTATAAAACCAATCGCCACTTATTTCTTTGACTTGCATTGTAGGAAATAGGCACTATAGATGCCTTTCCTTAGTAAAGAAAAGTGGGGAAAGTTAAGTTATCATAGCAGAATTACTTTTATAGGAGATATTTTATTCATAGGAATTAAACCTAACCATATTTTAATTGCTTAAGTGATTTGAAACCAATTATATAAACTTTGGAATGGACATAATGCATTTTGAGTTGCACCCAGCCCGACTTGCCATTTAATGGTTAGAACATATTAAGCTTCTGAGCCAAGATTTGCTTATCTTTTCTACTTCGAACATTTTAGACACTACTACCTCATTAGTGTTTGGACGACTTCAGTGATGGGGATTTGTGTAAAGAACCTGACAGGCATTTTGGTTCCTCCTTTGTTGTAGGAAAATTGCATTCTGATGACTTGTCTAATTGAGCTTGAAGTTTGATTTCTATTTTTAATTGACTTTACTCATATACTTTTAGACTGCAGAATCCGCAATAGTGAGAATGGAATACATTTCCTTTTAAATAGAGATGGGAAACGAAGGGGTGATGCCTTAATTGAAATGGAGTCAGAGCAGGATGTGCAGAAAGCCTTAGAAAAGCACCGCATGTACATGGGTCAGCGATATGTGGAAGGTATGTTCATCAGATTCTGGTTTTTTATGATCTTGCTTTAGATTTTAAATTTTGCAAGACTCTTTAACAATAGTGCAGTAGTTAAATATTGTGACTGCATTATTTTACAACTTGTAAAAATGGAGCATTAGAGAGATCATCTCAGTGTTTCATAAAATGAAAATGTCGACCAAGTTTAAAGTTGTGAGTATTAAATAGGTTATGACTGGCACATGGTAGATATTCAATAAGTGTTCTTGAGAGAAGTGCATAAAGATTAAAGCCATTGGTGTTTTAATTTTTGGGTAATCCACCAAGTGTTAGTGTATTTGATTTATTTTTTAAAAAATGGTGTCCTTCGTTATGTAAATTGTGCATCCATTTTGTGCTTTTTCTTTGTAGTATATGAGATAAATAATGAAGATGTGGATGCCTTAATGAAGAGCCTGCAGGTCAAGTCTTCACCTGTGGTGAATGATGGTGTGGTTCGTTTAAGAGGACTTCCTTATAGTTGCAATGAGAAAGACATCGTAGACTTCTTTGCAGGTGCTGTGTAGTTATATCATGTTTGGGTCCTTGTATCTTTACTCCCCTCACACTCCATCTGCTTGTCTTGTTCTGTACCTTAGATGTGTTTTGATCTAACAGGCAGATCTTTGGGTGATGTCACATTTCAGAATTTCATGAGGGTTCGTCTTACTATAGAAGAAAATATCTGCTCTAAATAGTGGCTATGTTTGTCTAAGACAATAACAATTCATGTGATTTCAAAATGTTACCTAATTTTTAGCTATAAAATATGTGCCATTAGTAATAATCTTAGTCTAAATCTCTGTTGTCTCTTAAAATATAATTAATGACAAAAAGAAAAAAAGAGAGACAGATAAAAAACCTTGATGGAGAGGTGTGTTTAAGATAGGCTACTTGGACCTGAGCATGGTCTTGCACACATATTCCCAGGTACCTGGGAGACTGAGGAATGAGGATCTCAAGTTCAAGGCCAGCCTGGACAACTTATCAAGACCTTGTCTCAAAATTAAAAAAAAAAAAAAAAAAAAAAAAAAAGGGGGTGGGGGTGGGGGATGGGGGTTGGGGCTCGGAATGTACTCTGTAGTAGAGTGCTACTTAGTTCAGTCCCTAGTATTGCAAAAAGATTGGTTATTTGGACCATGAACATTCTGAAAATAAAGTATATATTTATTTATAACTTTTGGCTGCATAATAATTTCTACCCATTAAGAATGTATCCAGCTTTGGGATTGGCAAACCATATACAAGTTTTATTAGTGCATTTGTAAACTATAAAGATTGTAAAAAGCTCTTGGTAGCAACACTAATTTGCAATAATTTTTTGGTATCCTAGGACTGAATATAGTGGACATTACTTTTGTGATGGACTATCGAGGGAGAAGAAAAACAGGGGAAGCATATGTGCAGTTTGAAGAACCTGAAATGGCCAACCAAGCCCTGTTGAAACACAGGGAAGAAATTGGTAACCGGTGAGTGAGCCAGATACTAGTGATGCAGCGGCATCACATTTCGAGTCATTTTGATGAATGTGTTCTAATATGACTCCGAAATGGTTTCCAGATACAGAAAAGTAGGATAGTATGAGGAGCTACCAGAAATTCATTGTTTTCGATTAATAAATTATTGACATTTCATCTGTTTATTTTCATTATTTGTCTTTTAAAGAAGCCATTTTCTTACATAGTCACAGTATTGTCACATCCAACAAAATTAGCAATAATTTATTATCCAATAATAGCCCATGATGACATTTTCACAGTTAAATCCAAAATACCTTTTTGTAGTTGGTTTGTTTGAACCAGAATCCAGAAAAGTCCACACCTTGCTTTTGATACATCTCTGATTCTCTTAAAATAGAGTAAATCCCTCTTCTTCTTTTATTTTTTATTCTTTTCCCCTTTTAAAAATGTAGTTGACTTTTGAAGAAATTGGGTCAATTGTACAGTGTCTTCTGTGCATCATCAGGATGCACATGATGATATAGGTGATTTGTGTTTAAATTCAATTTTGGAGGCATAGTAAATTGTCAAATTTTAAATCTCTGTTTTGCTGTTTTCTGGCCTTTTTATTCAGTTCTTTTGAAGCTTAAAAAAAGAAAGTGCCATTCCATAGCCATATTTCAGAATCTACTTATAGAATGGATTCATAGGTCTTTTTAAAAACAATGGTTCTTGAGTTGGGCACAGTGACATGCCTGAGATGCTATAGCAGGAGGATGCGAGTTTGAGGCCAAGTTAGGCAACATAGCAAGACTCTGTCTCAAAAAAGTGTTTTCATTTAGTTATTTTTTTCTCCTCTTAGGGATTTGGGAATCAAACCCAGGGCCTCATTTATAGTAGGCAAAGTACTGTACCACTGAGCTACACCCCTAGTCCCTCATGTAATTGTTGTAGGTCTGTAAATACAAATAATTTTTATAGCTCACATTTAATAAGCTAGTTTGGAGAAACATTATTGAGAAAAAAACAGCTTGAATTTAATAAATAGCCCACTGCCACTATAATGGCAAGTCAGAATTCTTGACTTCTCATTTATCTTCTAGTGAAATTCTGGAGAAGTTAGCTCTTCTTACACTGTGACTTACTTTTTTATTTGAACTTGAGTACTTTACCACTGAACTATCTCACCAGTCCTTTTTATTTTTATTTTGAGACAGTTTTGCTAAATTGCTGAGGGTTTCCCTTAGTTGATGAGGCTGGCCTTGAAGTTGTGATCCTTCTGCCTCAGCCTTCTGAGTTGCTGGGATTATAGGTGTGTGCTACTGCATCTGGCTACACTGGGACTGTCTTGTACAGACGTGTCTAGTTTTCACAGAATTAAATGGCAGGACTTTGACAGGTTGATAAGCAACTGTGGAAAGAAAACCAAAAAACCCCTTTGTTTTGGTTTGTTTTTCATTACTGGAATGAAATACTTGAGGCACGATAAACTTTATAACAAAAAGAAGTTTATTTAGCCTACAGTTTTAGATGGTGAAAGTCCACACAGTGTGGTACGTTGTCGAGGTCCCCCCTGCTGTGAGTAGTGTGAGTGCTCACCTGTGGGAAGAAGAAATTGCATCTCACAAGTT